>NC_139809.1:15929410-16044410 GCF_963457635.1 Microchirus variegatus
CCCACTAACGGGGGACCTCCATGCTAACAGAGGACATTCTTAATTTTTCATGCTTGAAATCATGCTAAATCATGCTAAAATGATGTCTCAGACCCTCTGATGAGTTTTGTTTTCATTTTTGATCTGCAGGTGAGTGAGTTTTAAAGACCCTCCTTAGCAGCGCCCCTGCTGACCGGAGCAGGGATTTCAGTGAATCCTTCACACATGTTGTTTCTTAACACTCATCACTAATCTTATGATGTATGTCTGAGTAAACCTAATTGTTTCAACCAAATTCTTTCGTGCGTGTGTGTGTGTGCACTCGTTAACCGCACTGCAGTGGACATCGTTACACACCCAAAAACAGGGGACCTCCGTGCTAACAGAGGACATTTAAAATTTTTCATGCTTGAAATCATGCTAAATCATCCTAAAATGATGTCTCAGACCCTCTGATGATTTTTGTTTTCATTTTTGATCTGCAGGTGAGTGAGTTTTAAAGGCCCTCCTTAGCAGCGCCCCTGCTGACCGGAGCGGGAATTTCAGTGAATCCTTCACACATGTTGTTTCTTAACACTCATCACTAATCTTATGATGTATGTCTGAGTAAACCTAATTGTTTCAACCGAATTCTTTTGTGTGTGTGTGTGCACTCGTTAACCGCACTGCAGTGGACATCGTTACACACCCAAAAACAGGGGACCTCCATGCTAACAGAGGACATTTTAAATTTTTCATGCTTGAAATCATGCTAAATCATCCTAAAATGATGTCTCAGACCCTCTGATGAGTTTTGTTTTCATTTTTGATCTGCAGGTGAGTGAGTTTTAAAGACCCTCCTTAGCAGCGCCCCTGCTGACCGGAGCGGGAATTTCAGTCAACCCTTCACACATGTTGTTTCTTAACACTCCTCTGTTTGTCTGATGGCTTTGAGCCCCACTGGCTGTTGAACAAACCACAGAGTGAAGACATTGGTTGCATGTCTTTTCTATAAAGAACGGTTAGATTTTAAGTCTTGACAGTGTACTAAAAAAAAAGGTTGTGTTGCAATAGGAGGTAACAAGCCCCTACCATCTCCCTAACCCTAACCCTTCCCCTACCATCTCCATATTGAACCTTTATTCCATTGCAGAAGAAATTACAGTAACATTGAAACCACTATATAATCACTTTCCAGCCCACAGAAGCAAACCATTTCTGAGCACTATTTTCTGAATCACACGCTAGTTCAGTGTGACAACCACTCAGGTCTCAGTCCTCGTAATGACTCATGAGGAGGTCACTCAGTCTCCCACTCTCTCTCTCCGTCTCCCTCTCTGTGCTCCTCTGCCCTGTGACAGCAGTAAAAGTGTCAGTGGCAGCAGCTCTCCTCCATGTCATTACCAGAGCCTGGAGATAGCAGGCTCTTCATTACGACAAAGGCCTGTCAATTCTGGGGTTTGTCTCTTTACCGCCGCAATTCTTTGGCGTGATCAAACCCCCAGTATGAGATCTGCTCTGTGCCTGCTGACTCAGAGCCTTGACGTAAAAATCTATGGAGTGAGTGGGAAAGTAATACTTCACTTCATTTCAGGGTTTCATGAAGACCTCAATACCTTTTTGGAGGTATATGCATGATGATAACTGTTAGTAACATCACATTTTGTTATATTGTTATATAAGTTATATTATTGATTGTATACAAATACTGGATAAATGTCTGTATTTATATTGCATCGTGTTGTATATAGCAGTTATGTTCTTATAAATAATGTATTCAGTAGGTGAAAAAGGGTCCTCCCTTTTGAACATGTATGTTATACATAACTTGGTACGTCCATATTTTGTTTTGTTGTGGTCAAATATAGATAGACAAAAACTAAAGCTAAAAAATGATGTGTGTAGTTTTCACAATAACTACCTAAACATCTTTACATAAAAACTATATATATATATATATATATTTGTGATATGTATAAAGCATGATTTTTCCTTCTGATTTTGATGATTTATGAGAGCAGCTACTATAGGCAGCCACAGGAGGCAACAAAGCCAAACTAATATTTGAATTAAAAAGAAAAGGTTCTGTAAGGGGACGACAGGCTCAGGCAGAAAGGACATCTGTTCTTTTGTTGCATAGAAAGAGCAAGTTTGTTAGTATTCAACAACACTCCCACCATCTACCCCCGCCCCCTCCCCCCCACCACCCTCCTCTTACTACTCATTGTCACCTCCATCTCTGCCTCACATTGAGAACAGCTGCATTCCCCCCGCCCACTCCAGTCTTTCTAATTACAAGATCGAGGTGATTGTTGCAGAGAAAGGATGTCCTGAAAATTTCTAATTAATCATAATGAACTATTTCCTCGCCTAGATTGGCATCTTAATATAAGCCCAAACAGCAGATTTACTGAGGGTTTTGTTGGTTTGACCTGTGGTGGAAGGAGTTTAAAAGAAAAAATAGGTCCATCCATCCATCCATTTTCTACCGCTTATCCGGGGCCGGGTCGCGGGGGCAGCAGTCTGAGAAGGGACGCCCAGACCTCCCTCTCGCAGGACACTTCCTCCAGCTCTTCCGGGGGGACCCCAAGGAGTTCCCAGGCCAGCCGGGCGACGTAGTCACTCCAGCGTGTCCTGGGTCTTCCTCTGGGTCTCCTCCCGGTGGGACATGCCCGGAACACCTCCTGAGGGAGGCGTCCAGGTGGCATCCGATACAGATGCCCGAGCCACCTCAGCTGGCTCCTCTCGATGTGGAGGAGAGAGGCTCTACTCTGAGCTCCTCCCGGGTGACAGAGCTCCTCACCCTATCTCCAAGGGAGCGCTCCGCCACCCTGCGAAGAAAACTCATTTCAGCCGCTTGTATCCGGGATCTTGTTCTTTCGGTCATAACCCAAAGTTCATGACCATAGGTGAGGGTAGGAACGTAGATTGACCGGTAAATCAAGAGCTTTGCCTTTCGGCTCAGCTCCTTCTTCACCACAACGGACCGATACAACGACCGCATTACTGCGGCCGCTGCACCGATCCGCCTGTCAATCTCAATCTTACGCTCCATCCTTCCCTCACTCGTGAACAAGACCCCAAGATACTTAAACTCCTCCACCTTAGGGCAGGATCTCTCCACTGACCCGGAGGGAGCAAGCCACCTTTTTCCGGTCGAGAACCATGGCCTCGGACTTAGAGGTGCTGATTCTCATCCCCGCCGCTTCACACTTGGCTGCAAACCGCCCCAGCGCATTCTGGAGTTCCTGGTTTGTAGGAGCAATCAAGACCACATCATCTGCAAAGAGCAGAGATGGAATCCAGCCGCTCCCGAACCAGACCCCTTCCGGCCCCCGGCTGCGCCTAGAAATTCTGTCCATAAAAATAATGAACAGAACCGGTGACAAAGGGCAGCCCTGCCGGAGTCCGACATGCACTGGGAACAAGTCTGACTTACTGCTGGCAATGCGAACCAAGCTCCTGCTCCAGTCGTACAGGGACCGCATGGCCCTTAACAAAGGGCCCCAGACCCCATACTCCCGGAGCACCCCCCACAGAATGCCACGAAAAAATAGGTGACTGTTAAATCCTGCTGTGTTGAATAAGTGCTATTAAGTAGTAAACCCTCTGTACTCTCCTTGCATCAGCAAGTCTCAAATGTGGATGGATCTCCTAACCTACAGCAAAACCTTTTTATTAATCTGATTAAAATAATCAGTCAGAGATGGGGATAAGAGCTGGCGTATATACGATGTGATTTTTCTCAAGTCAATATTTGTGATCAGTATTCATATCAAATACATTTGAAACATGGTGGAGCCTTACCAAGTGAGATACAATCTGTGTTCACAATCTCAATGTCTTGCATACCTTACGACGTATGCTAATTGCATTGTTTTTGATTGAGATTTTGATTTGAAAATGTCCAATTGTTCTTGTTCTAATCTGAACGGGCGACAACGGCTCAGTGGTAGAGCTGGTCATCTCTCAACTGCAAGGATATAGTGATGTGACATCCTGTTGGATGTGTCTACAGCATGTGAATGTGTATGATAATTATGTGACAGAAAAAGTACTGCACTTAATGCTTCATGGCAAAAAACTGTAGTGTAAAGCAGCTTAGAGCTTTTTAGTCATTGAAGTGATCTAATTTCTGGTAATTACTGTATTTGTACCGCTTATTCAGTAAGGGTCATGGGGGCGTAATGGCCAAGATGCAGAGACACACATTCTTCAGATCTGAAGAAAACCCTTGCAGTGAAAACTGGGCCACACCACTGGGAAGGCACCAGTTTAAGAACTCAAAAACAGAATATCTGTGAAGCAACCACAGAATCCAGTGTGTAAGATGTATTACAGAGAAATGGATGCCAGGCATCTTCAGTTGCATTGTAAGGTTTTGCTTCAGAACATGAAACACACTTTTGTCCTAACGGGCAACTAAAGTATGTATAAAGGGCTCATCTTAAGGTTGTGATTATACACTTATAATCAATACATTTACAGGTAACACATTTAATTTTTGCCAATGTTTCCCCTAAATGTTCCACTTTTCAAAGACGTTGAACCCTTCTGGTCTCCATAAATAAATATACTTGGGAGATATTTGGAAGAAAATTACAAATTACTTGAAATACTTTGTCACCCTATAATCATGTCCAGATTTGATGTGACTTTAAACACGGTTTCACGGGGAGTTGCCAACAACCTAGCACTCATTAAAATGATGCTTTTGAGTCAAAACTGCTTCCTACTTCCCCCCCTCCCCCCCTCCCCACTGTACAATGGGCACTTTCCCTTCAGATTAATCATTAAAATGGTCTCCATGTCAACCCAGGAGCACAGACCATTAATAAAAGATAATATCACTTTACAGTGAGACGAGTGGGAACATGGCATCAGTGACTGTGTGTGCATATAGCGATGTAAAGCTAAAGGTACCCAAAGCCCTGAGGTGATTTCTTTGGATTCATAAGCAGAGAGATCGAGCTGGTTATTAATGAGTCAGAGCTCAAGTCATGACCCCGCTACTTCAGCTGGGATAGAGAGCGCACAAAGGTCACTACCCACTACCACCTACATTTAATATGAAGCTCTTTTTATATGTTTATTTTACAATTTACACTGTAAAATCAAGTCTGTTTCACCAAACTACAAGATACAACCATATAGAAATAAAACATTTGTTGAAAATATTGTTTCATGGATCATTTGAGTCAGTATTACCGCCGATACAACACACACTATGTCATTTTTGACTCTATGGGTCTCTCATTAGAAACAGGGCCGGCCAAAGCCTCTATGGGGCCCTAAGCAAAATCTGATTTTGGGGCCCTCTGTTACTGCCAATAATAATGATTATTGATCATTCACACACCTACTGTACAAAAGGTATTCTACTTATTCTACTCTGTCACAAATACACATACACTTGTAAAAGTAAATGTGATAACTTTTTGTTGTAGTAAGATAGTAATCCACAGTGATTAATGCATGGAAGCAGACACCAGATTTGCAAACTTACACAAAAATCTTTCAATTAATGTTTGGCAAAATCAGCAACTCCCCCTACTGGCGACACAGAGAATATAAATACATAAAACTAAACGGTTTATAAATAAAATATTAAGATATTAAGTTCTGAAAATCAAAAAATGTGCACAATCTTTGGGGGGGATTCAAAATACACTCCTGTAGTACAAAGATTTGATTTTAATCATTGGGAGAGCTTTGGTGGCAGAATGTGGATCCAACAGCAATGAGTGGTCTCGACCCATTCATGACATACTGCATAATATACATATAACACACTTTTGCACTAATCAACAGCATATATAACATAAATCTAGTCAGTTTTAGATATTTCAATGTGAAAATATTACATATTTTATCTTTTAGTGCTGGTATAGATGTCGTGACAAAACAAATAAACATGGATCACCGCAGATCCTGAGGGAGACGGCAGGGGGTGGATCATAAAACGCGCTCAAAGCGAGCATAGAAGACGGATCGATGAGAATCCACGGGGGGAACTGAGTCTGCTCGTGCTTGTGATCGATCCACGTCAGGTACAGGCGCCAACGCTAATTAATATCTTGTTCATTTTTATGCACTTTTTATTGCAATGTGTAATTGTTCTCTTGGGTAGGATGAGAGAAAGTTTGTTGATGTCTGGGTAATAACAATAATAATGATGCAAGTCTGGATAATGTCCACTCTGATTGTTTCCATGCTTGTAAAAAAGCACCTATAAGGATCAGAAAGTCATCTTTACTTGACTATACAGCACCTTTCATAGATATGGAATGGTCCTGTGATGTAGAACTTGGTTCTCTGCGGATTTAAAATGTGCAGTCAACTCAATGACGACATGAAACCGACACTGGCCCTGTTAATTTTAGCGTAAGCTTCTCCTGCCAACACGGCTGTGTGAACACAGTTGAGAAGTGCTGGACCGTGCGTACTGCTGGATTACACAGCACAAAAACAAACGTACTTTTCTACTGCTTTCCTGCTAAATTACAAACACTCCTGTGTGCTTTGAGTCAGAACTAAACGTACTTTCACATCATTGCCCTGGCATCTTGACAGTTAAACAACAGCGTCCTGTTTTGTTTGTTTACTGTGGTATTGGCAGTGTATTTACAAAAAAAAAAAAAAAAAAGTCAATACACTTGAAATGGTTTCCAACAATCTCATTTCTGGTGCAGTTTCACAGAGTGAAATGTGGGAGGAAATGGGAGGAATTAATAGAGAATGATAGTGGATAGAATGATATGGATAATTACTTTTCTCAATGGTCTTTGGTTTGAATAATGAAATGGATGTTGGTATTATGAAGAATTAAAGCGAGGGTAATGTTCGATTTAAGCATCTCCTGATGACTCTCTCTAAACGATTCCAGCATTTTTTTTGTGGAGCAGCAACCCTGCAGGCTTCTTTACAAATGTCTCTTTCTCAGACTAATATGGTAAACACAAATAAAACCATATAAAGAAATAATTTGAAGGCCAAGTTCTTCTAATTTAATTCACCATGCTAGATAGAAATAACATTGTAATTTGTCAGTGAGGTTTATCATTACTCTATTCAATATGTGGGGGAAAAAGGGTTGAAATAACAAAGCCCTTATCAGAGTTGGGTAGATGGTTTTATCTGTTACCGCTCAAGGATATAAGGGTTGCTAATTATGGGAGGAAATCTAGTTTAATTAGAAGTAGTAATTATAAAACTGTGGGATGGAAAAGCTGTAAAAACATAAGCCGTTCAACAGAAGGTGCGACATTAATAGCAGCAACCAAGTGGCTCTAAGCTGCTATTCATGCACAATTCAAACATATTGTTAAGGCAGTCGTGAGAGATTGGATTCATTCCACAGGTCTGTTTCTACTGGAAAGAATCATGATTAAAAAAGAACTGAAGAAGAAGAAGAAATGTGTTTTTCCAAAAAATTCCATAGCTCTACTGATAAACAAGAAGAATCTTGATGATGACAGGCTGACCAGGCTTGTGACGTCTCCTTTTCCCAATGTCCACTGGAGTAACAGATTGGGAGTCATTCCAATCAGGTTTCAGGGTTTAGGAAAGATATGGAACATGTTTGGAGCACACCTCTACACTCTTAGAAATAAGGTGTTCCAAAAGGGTTCTTCTACAAGGGCTGAGGTTCTACCTGGAACCATTTGCTTCAAGGGTTCTTGGTAACACTAATGGTTCCAGTAAGAACCATTTTGATCGGGAGAACCCTTTAAAACCCTCCAGGTGGGAACCTTTATTAAAAAGTTCTACCTGGAGCCAAAAAGGGTTCTCCTATGAGGACAAGCCTTATATGGTTCTACTTGGCACTTTTATTTCTAAGAGTATATGAGATGAAGGTGTGATACAGGTGTATCTATGTATCTATGTATGATATAGGCATCCTGCTTAGCATACATCACACACGTCTACCATTCAGGGGAGGAAACACCCATTATGAGTGTAACAGGCAGAATGCAGAGACCCATATAAAGACCCATTTATACTCCATTCTTGTCCGTTTTAGGTGAACCCTTCTGTTCCAAATGTTATCCCTGTCACTACCCTACATACATCTTTTGTGCTTTTTGCATACGTATGGGCATTTACACAATACTTCCTCTAGAAGGGATTGTCAAGTGCCAATGTACAAGCATCAAGGGGCTATTTCTATTGTGCTTGATCCAAAATAGTCTGAAACGCAAGCAGATTCGGTGGCAATAGAATGTGAGACCGCTGAATGTAAGTTGTCCCATGTGCAGAATGGTAGAAACCATTCATACACTAACAGTTTATAACAGTTTTATTGACAACTAGAGAAAGCTACAACAAGAAGAAAACAAATGCAGTGTCAATACACTGTACAACAACAACCAAAATCAAATAATAAATAACTCCTTCCTTGGTCCATGACCTACATTTGACCTACTCTCAATTTTACTCTCAATTTACCAGCAAATGAACTCAACACAAAAGCATGAAACTAAATTATCCTACAAAACACATCAATCTCAAAGTATCAGTACAGGAAGTACACTGGCTAAACAAGGGCTTATGACATCTTTGTAACAGTTCAACACAACAAATACACATGAATTGAATACTCCGACCATTGAAAACACCTTATAGAAGATTGAAGGGTTTTAGACAGGATGTATCCTCGCCACCTGAACGGCGGCTCTAGAGTTATTTGCGGCTTGTGCTTGGATGATTTCTGCCAGTCCCTGCTGGGAAATGGAAGCGAACGTGTCTCTCAATGAACACGCCTGAGTCGTTACTCCCTCAAACCACCAGTGATGGATTTTTACTGCCAGCTCAGAGCTTTCCCTGTCACAACTCTCAGCTGCACAAACGGCTCATCGTTGTGGGTGTCACTGTTTCAAAATATATATCCCAGTGTCTGGACCACGTACGCACACAGGAAGATTCATTTTGGTCATTTGTCAGCCATGATTTGTTTTTGTATTTTTTTTATTATTTTCTCCACTTCTCTGGTGAACTTGGATTTGTTCCCTATTGGCATAACAATTCAGTTGTCTTACTTAAAATGTGTGACAAATACCCTAGAACAAAACAAGCAGCACGACTGGTGTCACGCTTGGGGATTTGCATATAAACAATGCTTCATTTTTTTTTTTTGGCATTTGTCACAGTTCTCGCAGTGATGCGCCGGTTCACTCTCTTCTCTCCCCACACAAGAGATAAATCAGTCTTGGTGATTTAGTCTGTATCAGCCCATAAAACCGTCTCATTCATTCTGCTGCAGAGCTAACTTCTATGACATGTCGGGGCAGCGTAGTCCCACGAAATATCTATAAGTAGAGCACAGCAGCTCAGACGCTGCATGACACCTCATTTAATGAGTTAAGGAGGACAAAAAAATGTGTCGCGTGTAATAATTGGCCAGCTTTTAAATAATAATTATCACTGAAAATAACTGGCAAACACTGCACCATACATTTAAAATATCGTTGCTATGCAAAGATACACTCCCACAATGATTTATTACGCGATGTTAAGTGTCATATCCCCATTAACTGCACTATTGGATTTCTAGGAAAAGGCTGCAGTTAGTGCTTCTAAACCTTTAGCATTTAAAAAAAAATAAAATCCATTTCATAAATGGCATTCAAGAACGTTGACAGGAACTATTCACAAAAGGGTTCATTGTGAGAATTTACTGTTAAATGCTGCACTACATAGTCGTCTAATTGGACTCGAGCTATAATTCTAATGGTGTGTGTGTGAGTGGGGGTGTGTGTGTGTGTGTGTGTGTGTGTGTGTGTGTGTGTGTGTGTGTGTGTGTGTGTGTGTGTGTGTGTGTGTGTGTGTGTGTGTCAGCCTTGGGCTTTTTCTATAATGAGGTAGAGCTCTTAGCTGAGACTATTTGACCGTCTCTCAGGCAAAGAAAGTAGTCATCTTGTTCACCATTGAACCTTGTTATTTTTTAAAAAACTATACCAGTGCACCTGATGTGCTTCAGTCAGAGGAGTAGTGTGGTCAAGAGTGGGCATAATAGGCTCCATTGTCCTGGTTAGATAATCAATAGGGAGGGAAATACTGTGTTACTACTGTTTTATGCCTGGGTTTCCCAATTGAGAAGAGTGCTAGCACGTTAACACTATCTACCTAAGATGCAGATGGCCTAACCAGCGCAATTTCCTGGACAAAGAAACACAGCTGACATGACGAATTTTGATGATATTCAATTTGTTTTGCATTTAAAATGACTGACATCCCAGCTTTTACTTGTAAAAACAAGAGCTGTCAAATGGCGGTACGACATATCCTTTGTGCATCACTGTTATATGGAAATCCTGGTCCTTTAGTGGTAGTATGCCTGTGTAACACATAATATGGCGTGTTTCCACATATTTTTATGTATGTATTTTGTACATATTTTTGTGTTTTGAAGTAGGAATAGTACCAAAATATATTGTTCCCTGGCCCACGGTTGGTGTAGCGGTTAGCACTATTGCCTTTACAGCAAAAAGACCCAGGATCCTGGGTTCGAGCCCCGTTTGGAACAACTTCGGAACAAGGGCCTTTCTGCAAGGAGTTTGCATGTTCTCCCCTTGTGTGCATGGGTTTTCTCCGGGTTCTCCGGCTTCCTTCCACAGTCCAAAAACATGCGATATGGAGATTAGGTCAATTGGTCACTCTAAATTGACCGTAGGTGTGAGTGTGTGAGTGAATGGTTGATAGTATCTATATGTGGCCCTGCGATGGACTGGCAAACTGTCCAGGGTGTACTCCGCCTATCTCCCAGCACCCCCCGCGACCCTCCAGTGGAGGATAAAGCAGTAGATATTGGATGGATGGATGGATATTGTTCCCAATCCTTTTTTTGGTAAGCTTCCCTTGGGTTACTCGAGTAATGGTACGGTACGGGTGGATCCAGACCCAAGGCAGTCAACTGATTGGGCGACAGACTGGTTTTTCTTCAACACCTAGAGTCTATTGGACCACAAACTAAGCAGGAATAAAAACAAGCTGCTGGATGTCCTCCTTTGTTGTCTGTTGTTCAATAGTCGACGCACAAGTATAACGTTATGCCACATTTCTCGCTGACACAATACCAAGTAAAGGTTCTGTTGCAAGCCTGACCGAGCGCTTTACCATTACATTTAAAGACCACACTGTTCCAAACCGTACTGTACTGCACCACGATGGAAACGTATGGGCTATAGAGGCTACACCAATGGTTTGACAAGATTGTCAGCACTCTTGTGTGCTGAGGTTGTGAAACTCCTTCGCTTTGAGGCGCACGCTCATTGGTTTCATGTCACGAACGACCTCTGACTGTGCACCGATGGAGTCAATGAGACGTCGCCTCCCCTGCTCTTCGTCAATCGTTTTGCTTGTAAAAGTGTGGCCTTGATGGCGCTCGCTTGCAGAATCCGCTGACACAAAGAAAACATCTGCTCAGAGGTGAAGCCCTCGTGCTTCTCCCTCAGTGAACGGAAACTGTCAGATCTTTAAAGAACAGCAAGAATATAAAAAGAAACAGGAAAAAAACAACAAGGGCAGAAAGAAGAGACGGAGTCAGACGCAGTTATCTTTGTACTGTCAATTGTAAATTCCCTTCTGAATTCTTGGCCTTTTTACTATCATTAATGAAAGAGGGCTATTTCCCAGCTGAAGTCTCTCCTATTTTTGTCAAGTGGGCTGATTGAACATGAAGTCACGGGAGAAAACTCTCTTCTACTCGTACATTTGAAGCAACTCAAGAGAATCACCTCCACTTTACAGGCATCCGTTTGAGTATTAGATCTGGAAATATTTATTGCCAGTTTTTTTGTTGTGTCTGGAATTTGTTTTTTTACACTTCAGAATCATTCGGGCTGCAGTGAAGAATGAGCCTCAGGGCTCCGTCTCTTGAGAACTTCCCTCCTCCTCTGTCACTTCGACTTAGCCCAATGTGAGACTGCACAGTCCAAAGCGGCGCATTTGTTAGCGGCTTGCAAGCGACGTTGAACCAGAGAGGTGACGACAGCCACGTCGCCCAGTCTGGCAAGTTGTAAATAAATCATTTCAGAGGAGAATAATGGGAATAATAAGAGGAAACCTGTGCAATTGTAGGTGTGCAGAGGCAAATATAGGTGAAAATATGTTCCTGATTCAAATCCTGGTTCACGCATTGGATAACTGTACCATAGTCCAAAAGAATGGAGGATAAGTCAAGAATCATTCTTAATTTTTATATGGTCCCCTCATGACGCTTTTCTTTCATTTTGTTAGACACATTTTAAAATACAAGAACACTACTCAAATTTGTCGTGTATTGTCATGTTTTGATATACATTGATGACAAGTACTTTTTATTGGGTATATTTATTATCTCGGGTAAAAATCACATGGCGTTAGTGACGGTGTTTTGAATTTGAGCGATAGTGTTCTAGGGTTAAAGATTGACTTTTATGGTTGAGAGATGAAAAACCTGGGGGTTGTCAATGTTTTGTTTTTGTTTACGGACAAATATATCACACATCTATGACATATATTAGTCCCAGTTCAACATTGAAACAACAATAATCTAATACAGCTAACTTTTTAGGGGTGGCAACCCAGTTGTAATTCATTTTAGCTATGGTTTCAGAAGTTGTCCAGTTGGACAAAGATATGATCTACTTGATGTTGTGTATATTTGTTGTAGTTTCTACTGTCTGGCGGCCTGAATTTCACTCACTATTACAACATATTCCATATTGTACTTTGCAGATCTACCGTACACTAAATCAGTGTTTTCCAACCCTGGTCCTCGGGGAATGCGTCCATGCCATGTTTTAGATGTGGCCCTGCTCCAAAAACACCTGATTTAGATTAAAAATTAAATTTTGATTTTTTTTGGGGAAAAAATTGACAAAAGTTGAAATACAATTTTTTTTTTTTTAATTGATAAAAGTTGAAAGTTGAGCTTGATGATGAGCTTGAATCAGGTGTTTTTGGAGCAGGGCAACATATAAAACATGGTATGGCTGCGTTCCCTGAGGACCAGGGTTGGGAAACACTGCCCTAAATCACAGCCTCTTTATCTCTCTGAAGTCAAGCACTACAATGCTGCAAAATGAAACGATAACTAACACAATGGTTGTCGATCTATCACTGTACATATTGCATGTGTATCTAAGTATTATGTAATTGTGCATTTGTTTGGAGGCCGTACTTGTGTGACTGGCAGAACGTCAAGTCAATCAAGCGAGCGAGTGGTGGTGGAAAGACGCTGAGCTCCACTTCACAGAATTAGTCGCCCTTGGCTGTTTTAAACATTTCACGCTGAGCACATTCAGATTTCCCCTCCTCCTCCTCCTTCTCTCCCCTGGTACCAGTTTGCCCACTTCATTGTTTTCCGTAGCCTCAGAACACATCACTACACCAGTGGTGAAACCAGGCATAAAAACGCAGAAAAGTGTTTGTGTGCACACAGGCGTGAAAAAAGACCCCACCACTGTCCCTGTGTATTAACCCTCTAATGGAGGCCCAAGGGAGATGTAATCTTTTCAATAAATGACTAAAAGAAAGAAGACTTTCATAGGATGCAGCTCCACATGATGACTGAGGTAAATATGGCAAAGGGTGGCTCATAAAGTCTGACCTACTTGGAGCGACTCGGCTCACTGGGGAGGGACAGTTAAAAACAGACATAATCGAGGGCTGAGGGCCCAATAAAGCCTGCTGTGACAGTTTAATATCACCGTAATAGTTTTTAATGTTATTGCCATGATCGTTAGAGTCGAACAACAGTGTGAAAAGATGTCAATTCAGTTCCCCAAAGAGCTACAAGGAACAGTCTGAAGACAGCTGCTCTCCACGGCTTCTCCACAGATCTTAGGACGCTTCGTTTGGGCAGGTCATCCAAATTTCGGTTCGCTTGCAAGTGAACCCCTGGTGTGGTTCAATGACGGTGGGAAATGCAAACAGAAGTGAGGATCGCTTTTTTAGGTTTGAATACCAGTGTAAAAAACAGAAACCCCAAGGCTGCATACATTTGGTGTTGCTCCATTGTTCGTTTTGGGGGTGAAAACGACGGGTGAAGGGGATGGATTCCGTTTATTTTGGTCCTGGCTAATTGATGAGCCGTGTTTTCTTCTTCCTCATGCTATTTTCTTCCTGGTCAATTCTCGTTTAGAGCAATACTGCCCCCAAATGAGCATCTGTTAATTTGCCACATTATACTTCTCCGACTGCGTAATGCGCTATCCGACTGCGTAACCACGGAGACCCCTCGAGCCTTCATACTTACGCCATAGTGCCGGATATGCGCTGCAATTTCCCGCCCGATCAGTAGGGGTCGCTACGCAAGGTTGCTGTGCTTTTGGCTACAGTGAGCAATGGCGTCCGAGAGAGAACGACTGTTGTTGTTGTTGCAGCGGAAAAGCATGGAGTTCTAACCCTAACCCTAAACCCTTGCAAGGACACTGAACCCAGCAGAACAGCTTCTCAAACCACCTCCAAATGTGTTTTTTGTGATCTGATCGGAGGACGCATTCATGGACCGATTTCAGACTTGTACACAGCTCAAATCAGATCAAAATGTCTATATGTCTATTTTTTACATTTCCTGTGACGTCTCTAGACCTAACCTTGTCTGAGACGGTGAGGGGGGAGGAATTAAAAGGAACTCTTAATTGGTTTCAGTGCTCAATTAAATGCGGGTATTTTCAGAGCAATCTGATTAAACAGCTAATATAACTCTATCCTCTTAGGGCGAATCTTCAGAAATAGAGCAAAAATAGAGTGGTTTTTTTTTGCAGCAGAGAGAACTCAATCACCCTCCTTTCACTTTCTGTCTCATGCAGCTTAGCATACGTCCTCTCTGGAGAGACACGGTGCTGATTGACTTCTACGGCCCCACAGGGACCGAAGGGTTAAAAACCTCCCATGCACTCACTTACAGGATCCAGCATCATTATGTGTGTGTGTGTGTGCTAAGACAAAAGAAGAGATTAATTGTGTCCCAGCACAGGATTATGGAGCATAAGAGGAAAAAATATGAGCAACCTGCCATTTCTATGCTTTTAAGAATTCATTTCATGTATTAACACAGTCGTGACCTTTAAAACCAACGTTGGAAATGTGTGTGTTTTCCAATAATTGCCTTCAGTCATGTAACAACCCACCCGTGACATTTGACAGTTTTTTTTGTCCATCTATATACTTATTTGCCTCCCCTCTGTGCCCTTGGTCTCAACCGACCTCACTGTGCCATGTTTCACTGCTGTATATATGTGCAGCAACTTAAATACATTAAAAGTGTGCAGCTCTCATACAACACTGCTCTATATATGTAGTGTATACTAGTGGTCCCGCATTTATTTAATCATTTGACCCGCACCATCCCGCATGCACAATCGCATCTGTTTTCACAACCCGCCCCACCCCGCCCCGCTGCTATTAAATACACGTTAAATATGTCATTGAACAAGGCTTTTATTCTGTCTGACAAATGTGCTTGAACACAGCGGCACTGGAAACGACAAATTAAAATCTTAATAAAATATATATATATAGCCTACGTATAAAAAATAAACAATAAATAATTAAATAAATCATAAAATAATATGATAATGACTTGCGTTGGAATTTTGTTACTTTTTAGGAAGCCGGTTACACTACTCTGAGACCCCCCACAATCATGTCGTGTCATGCTGGACGTACCCGTCTTGTGGCTCTCATGCTTGGATAGCGTATCACAAGAATTGCACTTCATGTAACCAATGCTGCTGTCGTCTACTGCACTAATTACCTCACAGAAATTGTCCCAAACATGAGATTTAGCAGCTTGTCCTTCTTTTCTTTTAACTTTGTATTCTCCCGACGGTAATCTTTCCCTCACTTCTTCCATCTTCCCCGCTTCTTTTGATACTGGTTTGTTGTGGCCGCTGCTTGGCGCTTTTGTGACGTCAGGTCGCAGGTGGATTTACCAGACATATTTAATCCTTCATGACCCGCCCCACCCGCCCCGCCAATAAAGTGAACATTTCTTGACCCGACCCAACCCGATCCGCGGGTAACCCGCGAGACCCGCGGGTTACGGGTCGGCCCGCGCATCACTAGTGTATACACTACCGTTCAAAAGTTTGGGGTAATAATAATGTAATCTGGCAGGATCTATAGGCAGCAGGAACAGACCTCCTCATGTGGGCTGATTGGGAAACACCAGGTGTTCCTGATGTTCCTTGATGATGTTCCTCAAGATTGACGTATTTGCAGCAAGAAGATCTGGGTTTGTGTTCTGGTTGTAACAAAGTCCTTTCTGCATGGAGTTGCATGTTCTCCGGTTTCCTCCTACAGTCCAACAAACTGCAGATTTGGGGATTAGGCAAATTTGACCCTCCGCAACCCTCACATGGAGGATAAAGTGGACGGATGCATATATACACTACCGTTAAAAAGGTTGGGGTCAACCCTTTGGGGTTTTTTGTTTTACATTAAAACTCACTCACTTTTATTCATCAAAAGAGTTGCAAAGTGAATAGACAATATAGTCCAGACATTGACAAGATTAGTATTAATGATTTTTATTCAAAATAATAATTTTGCCCTTTCATCAAAGAACCAGCAAAACCGTTTTCAGCTGTGCTAACATCATTGCACAAGGGTTTTCTAATCATCCAATAGCCTTTTAACGCGATTAGCAAACACAATGTACCATTAGAACACTGGAAATGGGCCTCTATACACCTATGTTCATATTCCATTAAAAACCAGACGTTTGCAGCTAGAATAGTTGTTTACCACATTAACAATGTATAGAGTGTATTTATGATTCATTTAATGTTATATTCATTGAAAAAATGTGATTTTCCTTCAAAAATAAAGACATTTCTAAGTGACCCCAAACTTTTGAACGGTATGTGTTTATGTTTCAAACTTGACGGGTGTCTTGCTACGGGCATGAGTAAGTTCAGTGCCAAGTTTGACGCTGTTTGGATAACTAATGCAAAAGATATCATTAAATATATCACTAAAAAGAAGCACACATTGGCTTTCGCTGTTCTACTGTAGCCACGCCCCCTCACACTCGCGCAACACTGTGGGGCTACATGAGAGGCTAAGCGGGCCTTTCTTTCTATGTTGACCACATAAGGTTCTTCAGCTTGTCCTCATAGGAGAACCCCTAGAAGAACCCTTTTGGAGGGTTCCTCCAAGAACCCTTTGAAAACCCTTTATTCAGGAAAGGGGTTTTAATGGGTTCTCTGGATCAAAATGGTTCTTACTGGAACCATTAGTGTTTCCAAGAACCCTTGAAAAACTTATTCGGAAAATGTTTTTTCAGAAGCAAATGGTTCCAGGTAGAACTTCAGCCCTTGTAGAAGGACACTTTTGGAACCCTACGAGTGTAGAATGGTCGTTTACCACATTAACAATGTATAGAGTGTATTTCTGATTCATTTAATGTTATATTCATCGAAAAGAAGTCCTTTTCCTTCAAAAATAAGGACATTTCTAAGTAATCACAAATGTTTCAAAGGTAGTGTAAGGTTGAAAGGACCCTTCAAAGCCAGTCCATCACAGGGACACATAGAGACAAACAACCATCCACTCTCACACTCAAATTGACCGTCAATTTAGAGTGTCCAAAAAGTGCCTAATCCCTATATCTGCATGTTTTTGGACTGTAGGAGGAAACCGGAGAACATGCAAACTCCACGCAGAAAGGACCTTGTTCCAGCCAGGTCACAAACCCCAGGTCTTCTTGCTGCAAAGGCATCGATCTTGAGGAACATCATCAAGGAACATCAGGCAACACCTGGTGTCTCCCAGTCAGCCCACATGAGGAGGCCTGTTCCTGCCTGTTCCTGCTGCCTCCAAAGCCTGCCAGATTACACAGTTTGCTCCAACTCATGTTAATCTTTCAGCAATCATTGCAGCAATTTATAGTCAAGTAAAAACACTCTAAAGCTACTCTGTACTTTCAACTTTTTACTCAGAACAGAGCTTGCTTGTTTTGAAGCTGTGTCTCATAGCAACGGCGAGCAGCTGTTACTCTTCGGTGAAAATGCCCTTTGAATGAAGGTAGGCGACCTCTCGCAGGAGGATATACACACAATGTAAAGATAGCACACACACACGCGCGGTCTTCTTGAGTAACAGGAGTGACAAATTCGTCCTCAGCTCGTCTCCCACACAGCTTACGTAAGGTATTGATTTGATTGTGCCAGACTCGGGTAAAAAAGAAGAAGAAGAAGTGAGTAAGCCACGACTCTGAAAAAGCTTCACAAAAGGAAAAAAATGTTTAGTGGAAGATGATCGTAAAGTGACAAGTTTCCAGGCGCCGGGGGGGAAATGAAAGAGCTTGTGTTTGAATGAAAACCCCCGCGTCCTGATGTGAACACACAATCATAATGTGGCAGCCCCCCTGTGGTTAGCTGTTAATATTGAGTTACTCCTGCAACACATTCATTCATTCTCTGCATCATTTATGTCCACGGCGTCAACGTTAGCGCACATTAGCGCATGATGCGTTCAGGCACCGTTTACCAGTTAGCTTACCGTTAGCTGCGTTAGCTCCTTTAGCACCGGTTAGCGCGCCTACAGTCGAACTGGAACTTATTAAACGAAAAGAGCGGAGCTACACATAACCAGTGTACTTGTGTACTGTGTGCCTCTGTTTTTAAAGGTCACATAGAGTGGTCCTGTTGCACATATATGTTAGTTATGGAGGTCTACTTACATATATTAACTTGTTTTTATGGTCAAAAACCTCCTAGTTGCTGTAAACGAGCCGATAGAAATCCTCTTTTCTGACAGTGTTTTTCTGCTGTGAGATTTTAGAGTGAACTTTCACCCCCAGAAGACAGAGTCTTGTGATTGGCCAGTACTATCCAGCACATCCGTTCTCAGAAGCGCAGCGCCCCCCTCTGGAACGGCGGATGCACTGCTCCTCATTATCAAAACATTGTTTTAACAGTGTTTAAAAATAGCTTCTTCACGACTCCCCGCCGCAGTCCCTTTTATGACTTTAAACCGGAGTCAGAAGACACTGTTGCTCATGAAACACCTCCACAACGGACGTTATTCTTCTTCTGCGGTTCAATGTACGTAACCGGATGTGACGGGATTTTCAGTAATCTCGTTGAGCCCCGAGATTACAATAAAACACAACGTTCTCAGCAATGGCTGAACTGTTTGTTTTTCGAACCGTCAGGGCTTCATAAACAAGGTAATGACGCAGATACACACCAAGAAAACAGCGATAATAGGAACTTCCGGTCTAGTTCCGCTTTAAAGTTTAGCGTTACTTTAGAGACTAATTTTAACAATCGGGAGTCACGTAAACATGACGTCGACGACGCCATTAACGTGCCCAGCACTAGTTTGCGTCATTTCTGTCCACGCAGAATAAAGACAAGCAGAATAATAAGAGCCAAAAGTTACGCACAAAGCATAAAATGCTAATGTGTGATTTGGGGAAATGACTGTGTTTCTCCTCCACATGAGATCAGTTAACACAGGTTCTGTTGTGTTAAACGCTCACAGTCTCTCTCTCTCTCTCTCTCTCGTTATTTCTCGGTAATTTGCTCTTCATCTATTGTGGAAAAAGAATCAATACCTCAGCGTTTTCTATTTGTCGGCGGTTATTGACGAGTTGGTTTTCTCTCAGTCAATTCTCCATCTCTGTTCAAAGAGTCATTGGTTTCTGAAAATAAATCAAGTGACTCCCGTAATCCGGTACTGTTGTCTTTTGAATAACCCGATTTTACGTAGGATTAAGGAAAGACTGACGCAGCAATAACTCAATAAGGGTTATTTAACAATTAACATCTTTGTCATGGCCAACTCTGTGGACATGTTTGAAACATTCCTTGCACCGGTCGGTGTCATAGTTTGAGTTTATTTGACAAAGCGCTCTCTCCATCTATTTTTGCTCACACTTGCTGCCTCGAGCTCTTCCACTGCAGTGTGACAGACTTGTGCGTGGGGGAAAGAAAAGTCACTTTTGTGATGATGCAGCAAAAACCCTAATTATAAAACATTTTCAGGGTTCTTCTTCGTGTGGCCATGCACCAACCTTTCCCTTATCATTTCAGTAGTGTTATACCTCTTTTTTAAAAAAAGAGATAATTAATCTCTATGGGAATTCTGGTTAATGTTCAATGCATTTTCAGTAACCTGGCTCACAGTCAGACAAACAAACAAATAAACAGCAACGAAGATATTAGGACAGTGGTCCACAGATAGTAGAGCGGATATTGCATTTTTTTCAGGAAAACATTTCACAAGTGGAAAGAAGCACCAAAATGTGACTAAATGTACCTCTTGGGTCATTATTTTGAAAAATCCCATTAGTGTAACGCATTGACGTAAACTTCCAATTGTCTTTTACATCAGAATTTCATTTCCTGAGCCGATTTTAGTGATTTTAGTGTCAAATCATAGGTAAAATTTAAAATGTATAAATCCTTTTTATATCTCTTTCTGCCATTTACTTAAATGTATAAAAATTATCATTGTATTTGCTCATGAGGAGCTGAATCCTTTGCTTATTACTGCACGTCATTTGTACAGCATGGCATACCACAAGGTGAAGTAAACATCAAAAATGCTTTACCACAAGCTACAACTAGGAACTACGCTAACTTTGGAAACGCAGATCCTCTTCCTAGATGGAATTCCTTGGGAATCCACATTGTTGGAACCCTTCAGCATCGTCAGCAGGGATCTCAGGGTCTCAGGTGTTTCACCCCTTAACCTGAACACCTCGCCTGAGTGGGGCAGCGAAGACTGACTAGCCTTCACCTGCAGAAAGGTTCCAACTGTGGGCTCTCCTTAGCCACAGCCATCTTGAGCTGGACTCGGCTGCTGCGGCTATGTCCCTGGTGGCTATCTTCAGCTGTTTGGGTTGCAGCCCCACCCTCTGCAGGAAGTAGCCCACTGATTTTGCGGGGAACCCGCGGCAGCCGACTTCAATGGGATAGCTGATTGCATGCCACCCCTTTAGCACGGCTTCGTTGATTAAGTCCTGGTATTTGGCTTTCTTCCGTTGGTGGGATGTGGCCAGCCTTTCTTCCCATGGTACCGTGAGCTCAGCAACTATGATTGTTTTAGTGCTCCTAGATAGCAAGACCATATCTGGTCGAAGGGAGGTCACTGCCACGTCCTGTGGGAAGACGAGTTTCCTCTTCAGGTCCACACTCAACTCCCAGTCTGAGGCTCCTTCCAGGGTGAAGGGTCGGATTGTGGCCACGGAGCTGGTCTTGACTCCTTGGGTCTTGACTCCTTCCCTCACAAAGTTTATGGCTTTGGAAGGTTGGGCTTGCATGTTGCTGTTGGCCTTAACTCGCTGCTGTTCCACCCATTTAGCGATTTCTGTAAGGACCTTGTCATGCCTCCATCTATACCGCCCTTCTGCCATCTTTTGGACAGCCAGTCAGAATGTGGTTCAGTGTGCATAAAGCTGCACCACACTGCTTGCAAGATGGATCTTCATCTTTGCCCCAGATCTTCAGGTTTCTTGGGGTTGGCAGCAGGTCAGTCACTGAGCGCAAGAGAACGCTTAACTTCCCTTGGTCAGTCTGCCACAATTCCTTCCAAGACAGCGGTCGCTCCTGTGCCTGGTCCCATTGCGTCCATCGGCCCTGGGAGGCAAGTCCGATGGCTTTCACCTGGCGCTCCTCCTCTACTGCCTCCTGGACTCTCTGCACCACGAGACCTCTTCTGACTCTGGCGTCTGCCCTGCTCCACCTCTTCTTGCTGTAGTGACCCAGGCCCAGTCGTCCCTTACATGCCACACCCATGATTGCCTGGTGCTTCCAATGAGATTCCGCTTCCCTTACGTCTTGTTGGGGCTTCCACTTTCTGCCGCATTTGATGGTCTCGCTTGCATGTCTTACTTTCCCATCCTTAGACGAAAGGAGTGTACTAACTGCCCTTGCCTTGGTGGCTTTAAACTCCTCCACTACTGATGAAACTGGCAGAGGAAGCTTGGAGGTCTTCAACTTCCAAGTCCAAGAACAAATGTTATAACCAATTATAACCTGAACATCAGAATCAATGTACATTTTTCACGCTCACATCTGTAATGCGAATTTGACACCAAAATCACTGAAATTGGCCCAGGAAATGAAATTCTGATGTAAAAGCACATGCAAACGAATTCCCAGTTTACCTGGAATCATGTGATCAGGGCTGTGTTGTCATTCGATATCAGAAGGATTTTAATCTCCTACAAAAAAAGAACCAAATAATTAACACGCAGCATGGTGTTTGATGGAGATCTAACAGAGATCATCCCCCAGAGGAGAAGAAGAACATCTGTATTTAGAGGCTGGTGCTTGTTTTAATAAATGAACGTATGTCAGAAGATCTAAAAGCGACACGAGAGATACTGTACCTGTGAGGGGAATGAATTTGAGAGCTGCAATTTACTCAAGCTGCAGTTTTTACTGTAATGTGTCATGTTATTTTATCTTCACATGGATTTTACATTGGTACAGAAAGAATATTATTCAGGAATCGGTATCAAAGTCCCGATAACGGTGTTGATGCCATGGCAGTGGGATAATCGAGTGCTTTTTTGGTCCAAAAAATGTATGAAAGAATGTTGAAAAAAAGGTTTTTCCCACACCTTGCAATGATTATTTGTTCACCAACAAGAATTATTCAGTGTGAATTATTTATTTGTTACATGGAGCAAAGAAAATATTCACATTTAAGAAGCTGAAAAAGACTCAAACTAATTAAGCGATTATCGAAATAGTTGATCGATTTACTTATTGGTTAATAATCAGTTAATGGAAGAGAATCTAATATGTTTTTAGAGGTCTTTGGCTCACCAAAAACACATTAAAATAATTAAAAATAACGGTAAACATTGAAATAAGAGTCAATTAATCATTGCAGCCTTAACTGATATGTAGAAAATGCTTATTACTTTTTATACAGGCCTTGTCTCGATGCTTAACTTTATTTTTTTTTTAAATTCACAAAGACAAAAACTCTACACTCTTAGAAATAAAAGTGCTGAGTAGAACCATATAAGGTTCTTCGGCTTGTCCTCATAGGAGAACCCTTTTTGGCTCGTCTTGACGTAAAAGAAATCACTTCCTGCGTGCAGCGCGGTAAAATCAGCAGGCGACATGAGATAGAAACACAAAGAGAGTCGTGGGGAAGTGATGACTGGTGTAAAATTGTCTTTCTACTGTTCTGGAAACCAAAAAAAAAAGGTTTTATTTTACGGTGCTACAATTTCCCTCGCTCCAGCTTTGTGTGTAAACACAAAAGTGTCTTGAGGTTTTCTTTTTTTTATCTTCCACAGGTCGAGGCTTCTCGAGGACCTACACTCACCTACACTCGTCTGCACAAAGTGACTGAATGAGGTCAGCGGGTTTGATGCTGCAGGTGAGAGGAGACGGACGACTGACGAATAACAAAGCAGAGATGATGATGTGACATTTCCCCAGAGGGCTGATGGGAGTGCAGGTGCGTGACAGTTTCTGACCTCAGTCAGTCACACAAATGGCATCCTGGTCCCGGAGCTTCGTATAAACAATCAAGAGGAAGGAGAGTTCAGGAAAGTCACTCGATATCAGTCAAAAAAAAAAAAAATACTTCACACTGTTCCACTTTCTTAGAAGGAGACTCTACTACACCATCGTCTCTATCGACGAGGAAAATGTTGAGTGACAAATATGATGGATTCTGCTGCTGTGGTGAAATATAATCAGGGCCTGTTAGGTGTTTGTTTGTTTTTTGTTTTTATTTGCCTTTTTGGCTTCTTCTTAGTATGTGACTGGGTTGAAAAGATGTGTTTCTGCTTTTGTTTACACTGCTTTGTCATTACCTGAATTATGAGAGAATAATAAAACAATAATATCCTTTCTGCAAATGACCCTTACTCTAACCCATTTGCATTTGCATCCTGAAATAAACAATTTAGGACACTATTTTTTTGATTTAACCAGGAAAAACCCTAACCCTAATCCATTGATATTAAAACAAAATCTATTTTTCAAGTGTGTACTGGCCATTACAGGCAGACTGCAGTCTGCAGCCGTACATGCTTTACGCACACATAAAATAATCAAATTGTCTATTTTCAAAATCAAAATCATAAAAAAACATCGTCCAGCAATCTCCAAAAAAAAACATACAATGAGTCCAAGGGAACAGACAGTGAGAGACAATCCTGGGATTGAAGCCGATCCAGATCCAGAACTCCTCTGATTCCTTGGGTACAAGGAAGTACCTACTTCTAGTAATTTTTAGGCGACATCCAGAATTCATTGCTACTATAACCCTAAACCCAACCCCAACCCTAACCCTAACCCTAACTACATGGCTTTTACACTTGGACGAAGTGTAAAAGCCATGTAGTTATGTTCCATTTTAAAATCAATAATTACAATGCCCTTTGCACATTTTAAACTCTGTATCTGATCTGAAAATTAGCAACAAACCCATTCTTCCAGGCGCTGGATCCTTCACAACTCAACAGTACTACAGAGTTTCAAACCTTTCTGCACTTGATTCCAGTAGCAAAGAGAGCGGCAAACATAAAAGCATTGTTCCCGCCCAATTCAGTTCTGACCCTTGGGGACAGAGACAGTGAGAGAAAATCCTGGGAATGAAGCCAATCCAGATCCAGAGCTCGTCCGATTCCATGGGTACAAGGAAGTACCTATTTCTAGTAATTTGTAGGCGACATCCAGAATTCATCACTACTCTAACCCTAACCCTAAGACCAACCCCAACCCTACCCCGAACACTTGGACGAAGTGTAAAAGCCTGTAAAAGTAGTCTATATTCCATTTTAAAATCAAGAATTAAGATGCCCTTTGCACATTTTGAATTAGCAACAAACCCATTCTTCCAGGTGCTGGATCCTTCACAACTTAAAGGTACTACAGAGTTATAAAGCTGCCTTCAACACAATAAACTGGACTGATGCATTGGCCTGGACAGATGAGTGGGACTTTCCATCTTTGCCTTCATGATGCACTTTCTCAAGGTGGACAGAACCAAGCAGCAATTTCCCCCCCAAAAAAACAAGAAAACAAACAATGCACAAAGCAGCAAATCTGCTAGCAAAGGAAAAGGCTGGGTCACTTCACAGCGAGCAATCGCGAGGAACAGATTGCTTCTGCTCTGCATGATCACAGCAGGGACTGGACTGAAAGAGGCCTTTGTTTGCCCAGAGGGCGGCTAGAACGGCACGGCTTGGCTTGGCTGCACAAGGGTGGGCATGTGGTCTAATGTAACTGGGTCTGGAAGCGATGATGTCATCCAGCGCGGCACGCAGTGGGCAGCCGCCCAGGTGGGCCTCGCCGAAACAGATACTGAGATTTACAAGCTCAAATAATCCCGCGTGCCTTCCATTTTCCCTTTTATCGTCTTCAAGCCAGATGGTGATGATGCACAGCGTTAGCGGTGTGGGTTCACATGCAAGAACATTTCCCACAAATCCCCAGTGGACGATGGTCAGGAAACTGATGAGCGAGTGCAATCGACAGAACACGGCTAAGTAAGAGCTAAGTAAATGAATCAAACTGTATTCAGTAGAGCTGCAGGGGCTCGATTTGAAGCAGATTTGTCAGCTTCTTAAATGTGAATATTCTCTGTTTTTTCTTTCTCCATGTTGTGCAACCAGGCGGCCATTAGTTTACATTTAAAAAAAGCTTGAAAAACATCAGTCATTGTTCATTCAAGCTGCTGCAGAAACATGGCATTGCAAGATGGCATCCTCAGTAAGGCAATACCCTTGACTTAAGGACATAATAACATGCTTATGATATGGCAATAACACTATTTAACACTTTCTATATGGGTATATACACTGTGTGAAATACAGGGGGGTCTGGGGGGGCTAGAGCCCTGATTAACATTGAAGACCCCCTGAAAGCCTCAAATGCAACATTTTAGGGGGGTCTAAACATGTTAGAGTGTCATTGGAAAGCATGTGTTTTTTCCTAAAGATTTTTGTAATTTCAGTTTTACATATGATCTACATACATAATACACATTGCATGCTTTTTAACCCGACAAAATGTCAATTATTTTTTTTCTAAATGTCTATTTTTTAAAAAAATTTATTATTTGCTTTCCATATGGTGCTGTGGAAAAGGCCCACACAAGCCCACATCTGAAAGGGAAGATAGCCGATAGATACTGCAGCGTGGCACCTGGGGTGGTGAAACAGTATTGTGCAAAAAATGGGACATAGGGACCCCCCAATGGGTATTTCGCACACTCGGTATATATCTGTAGTATATTGGATTTATGCCAATAAACCCTTGTACCTGTAGACACATGACCAGAGTGGACTTCTGAGCTGAACATGATGTTTACATTGGTGGGTTTGGTCGAGAACATGCATCACGTTAGAATACAGTGCACACAGCGCAGAGGAAAAAACGTGCGTCTCCACAAAATCATCATATTTGTTGCCCAAGGAGCTCACACTGCTGCTTTAGATGGATGAGCTGTAGTGGAGTGGAAATCTAACACCCCGTTAAATCCTGAGTCAGCTGGAAAAATGCAACTGGGAAGTAGGATAAGATAAGACTGGTCAGCAAACCTTCATTTATGGCTGGAGGGGGTGATTCAGGCTGAGCATATTTAAAAAAAAAAAACAACAGGGATATGTGACAGGACACTGGGATGTAAATGAAACATATGCACATACACGACACCTGGTCCCCGTTTGCCTGAGGACTGACGTATTTGGGACGGGGAAGAGAGGCCACTAAAACTTAACAGAAATACAGTATATTTTGGCAAGAAACTTGAAACTTAATTTCTCGCTACAAAGAACTCGACGCCCCCGTCAAACACTCGACTACCCGCGGGAAACAATAGGGTTCTTTCACAGCGGACATTTTGACATGTTACAGCAGGAAGAAGAGCACAAGTGATATGGTGAATATCAAACGTGGCTTTGTTCAATTCCTGTCACTCTCAGGACAGCGTGGAAGTGAGCCAGCATGCAGTCTGGAACTGGTGGAACTCTATACTTTCATTTTCATGATTGATGCCTGTAGCCTCTAACTATGTTTAAATCCTTACAGATACATTATTTTTTTTAAATACTTCTACAGTTTATAAATGTGTATTTAAGCTGTAGTTTGTAACTTTTTTGAAATAAACGAATGTCTGTCACAGACCTTTTTGTAAGAAGCACATGGCGTGAGTAAAGCAAGTTTGAGAAGTGGGGTGAATTCCAATTCCTTGCTTAACCCTCAATCTCAAAAATGTGCGCTCCCTCTAGTGCAAGTGCTGTCCCGATTCTCAGAAAAATTAAGTTGAGGGGCAAGTTTAAGGGCTGTATCACCCTCAATATTGAGATTTTCCGAGACCACCCTTGGGAGCAAGGGCTACCCAGAATGCATTGCGTGTTTTCACATAACAAATATGGCGCCGAAAGCAGCGAAACGAGTACGCTACAAATGAAGTATTTTCTTTGTTAATAGAGATATAAAAATGATGAAAACCATTGTATTATCTTAGTTTAGGCCCATATTATGGATTACTGACGTCATTGTTGCGTAACATTTATTTTTATTTTACGATCTTTTGTCAATAGCCGGCCGGTGCGGACAAGCGATAGTTTGCTATGGTTTACTTTTCAATAAGTCGTGGTGTGTGGTAACTGTCAGCTGAATATGTCCGTGGTTGTGGTATTTGTATGAGTATCATCTTATAACTAACTGACAACCTAATAACTTGACTGACAAACGGATCATAATAAATAATCCTGACGTAAATGTGTTCTTCTTCTTCTTCTTTTTTGGAGTTGACAGACTGGACGCAGCTTTCACGTTATTCTGCCCCCTACAGTCTGAAGATGTATCTGCATTTAAGGGGTGTCCCATTTCTAAGTGACAAAATAACCCTCAACACTTGGTTTTGAGGGCCAGTTAAGATTAAGTGTTGAGCTTGAGGGTTAAGATTGAGGGTTAAGATAGGAATTGGAATTGGTTCGTGGATTCTATTGGTGAAAATAAACCTGGACATTGTCCAAAACACTGAGAAAATACTGTACTCCAAGTCTTTTGCAGCATATTTTTCAGCTTCTTATATGTGAATCATTTCTGGTTTCTTTGCTCCACATAACAAAGAAATCTTTAAAAGTGAAATATATTTGATTTGTGGTGAAAATTAGACATTCGAGAACTTCCAGGTTTGACAAACACTGATCAACATTTTCTGTCATTTCATGGACCGAACCGTTACTCGATCAATCGAGAAAATAATCGACAGATTAATTAATTATGTTTGACCATAATCGATAGGTCCAGTGTGTAAGAAGAAGCACGTGGCGCTAGCAAAGCGAGACACTTGGCTGACAACACCAAGAAGCATATGAAGTTTGAGAAGTGGATTCTATTGGTGAAAATAAACCTGGACATTGTCCAAAATACTAAGAAAATACTGTTTAATTATACTTACTAATACTTCAAAGTGTTTCCAATGTCGGTAAAGACCGTGAAAGTTGTGTCGCGCGTGTCCCCAGCTTTAAGCTTTCTATATAAACTGTACGTACACACAGTCCTTCATGAGAAGCAGCTGCACCTCTGCAGGTACGACAGATTGGAGATTAATCACGAGGCCTGGAGGAGTCAAACCTCCTTCAGGAGTCCTTGAGCAAAACCCTGACGAACCTCACACTGTTCCAAAACCCCCAACGTTCACAGTAGAGTCTCTCTTTTGTATCACGGTTAATGAGGACCGTGACATAACACCGTGTGTGGAGGTTATTGATTCCCAGGACACGACCAGGACCTTGAAAAAAATCCCATCAAGACAAAAAAAACGTCCTCTAAAGCCAAACTGCTGATCTAATTACCGCCGTGTAATCAGCCTTTTTTTTAATGATCACAGCCTCTTTCAGTCTCCCGCATGCATCGCGTCATCCATCTGCTCCACTGGGAACTAGTCCTACTCTCTCTCTTCAGCTCTGAGCCCAACACAGCATCAACCAATGCTGGATTAGCGGAAATGTGCTGATGCTGCAACTTTCAGGGCACTCATTACTGCACCTGAAACAATCTGCGGGGCCGTGTTACTCGCAGCGATGTGAGTGTCACCACTCCTTGTTTTGTTTTTTTAACTGCATGCCAAATTTGTAAAATACAGAAAAGCATTTTTTTAACTTTGTACCAAAACAGGTCTAAAATCAATCTCGTATCTCGACTAATCTGTGATGACTCACAGATTTGGAAGCTTTTACCTGAAAATCACACAAACAAGAACGAAAGAAAGAATGATAGATAGATAGGGTAGATAGAGTTTCGGCCAAATTACACAACACACCTGGACGGCAGTGACAAAGTGAGCAGTTGCCATGGCAATTCATCTCATCTTCCTTTTTTCTTCTTCTCTCGGTTAACACTCCAAAGATTTTACAACCAACTGTCCTCTCACATCAACCCGGCAACGACATCTTTAACGTGTAAACGGCAAGTCAAAGTTAACCCCGTTTTACGAGCATAAGGAAGGCTGGATTATTATTATTATTATTACCGATTAATCTTCATTTACTAAAATCTTCTGAATCTTTCTATTTTCTTCTATCGGGTTGAGATTTAAACAGAACGGCTACGGGACAAAAACCTGGATTAGGCCTGAACAGGTGCACCACTGACCACTCTCTTTCTGCACAGAAATAATCTACACAGTGGCTGATGATGAAGTGCTGAACAATTGATCATTTATTTTTTAAAAGAAAAACAGATTTTTGACGTGTGCTTTGATGAGTTTCTCATTAAAGTATAATGTATGTTGTGATTTTAGCTCTATACAAATGAAAAGATTGGGATTTCACGTGATTTCATTAAACGTGAGCTTAATTTACTGCCAGTTAGAGCTATTCAATAAGAATATATATATATATTATAATTATTATAGCATTATAACTTTATTTTATCGCAACATGATGATTGATTTGAACAAATTCATCATGGTGAAGACTTGATTTACCTACAAACAGATATTATTTACAGTTCCTTATCATTATTTTTATCACTGACATCTTTTGCTGGGTTTTCAACTCTTACGTTATTTAAAACGTTTCCCTCTAATTAATGTAAGGTGGAAATTAGGCACAAAGTTGAAATTAGAACAGAAGTTTAAATATGACAACATAACTTGGTAAATAGGACATTTGAACTTGTTTGTAAACTATTAAAAAAACACACAAATGAAGCCACAATCAATACAAGGAAGAGATTACAGGTTACCTATATTATGGAGAATATAACAGTAATCAACAATAATCTGATCATTGTTTGTGGATTATGGATCAAACACGACATTCAACGAAGGTTTTATCAAATTTTGCAAGAAAACTTCACTTACAGAACGAGATTGCAAAATCAAATAATTCTTTCCTTGTGTGAGATGTAGAATGATGATGAGATTTGACATGTATATGTATATATATATATATATATAAAGCTGAATTGGCCATATAGAGTTTATTAAAGACTAAAATCTATTGACTGTGACCTTTTCCCTCTAAAGAGAACGAGGCTCGGCCGCCGTCCGTCTTCTTCCTCAAGTGTTGACATATTGAAAGATTTGCGATTGAGCTTCAATGATATTAGATTTTTAGTTTGACAGTCTGTTGTTACCCCCCCACACACACACACACACACACACACACACACACACACACACTCCACTCCGCCTGGTGACTCATCTGGCAATAACCTTGACAAATGACCTTCAACACCCACACTCAGCATAGCAACGATGACAAGATTTACAAAGCACTTTCAAACTGGCCTTGGGTTTTTTTTTTTTTCTTCTTCAGTTTGCAAACGTCGATGAACTCGTGAATCACCTTCTGTGCAACTAAAAAACAAACCTGTGAGTTGGTTAACTGTTAACTACAGATATGTAACGGTTGTGTTTACCAAACTGTCAACCTTTAGTGATTAATTAATTAGTCAATTATTTGTCAACTCATTTTATCATTGATTTGAATATTTTCTTCAAAGAGGATCAGGGTCAGTATTTAATCTTTCGAGAAAAAGTCGTAATGTTATGAGAAAAAAAAAGTCATAATTTTACGAGAAATCTGAATTTTGTGAGAATAAAGTTGTAATATTACGAGAATAATGTCATAATTTTACGAGAACAAGTCGTACGTTAATAATGTTGTAATTTTATGAGAAAAAAGTCATAATTTTATGAGAATAAAAGTGTAATTTTATGAGAGTGAAATAGTAATTTTAGAAGCATAACGTTTTTATTTTACACGAATAAACTTATATATTATATAACTTTTAATATTTTGAGAAAAAAATGTGTAACTTTTACGAGAATAGTCATAATTTTATGAGAATAAAGTCATAATATTAAAAAGTCATAAATTTATGAGAAAAGTCGTAATTTTATGAGAAAAGTTGTAATTTTACAAGAATAAAATCGTAATGTTATGAGACTAATATCACAATGTTACACAAATAAAGTTGTAATATTTTGAGAATAAAGTCGTACTTTTTCGAGAATAAAGTTTGAGAGATTGTGGCTGTGGTACGTCAGAATAAACCAATCGGACTGTTTGTCGAGGATTCTCCACATAAACTTCCCACGTCAGATTTTGCTTGAATAATAATTACAACTTTATTCTCCGAAGATTTATAAAAACATTTATTATGTTTGTACCAAATAACAAAGTAATCATTCATTCATGTTGTGGTTTATGGACAAAACAACACGACGTTTGAGAACATCATTGTGTCGAGAAAGGAGGGAAAACAGAAAACCAGCACTGTCTAAGGAGGAAAAGTAGAGCAGTGGACTATACCAAGCCCTGTCCTGGGGGACAAAAAAGCAATGTGCCGCCCATGTACAGCTGCCAAAAAAAAGTGCTTGTGCCTGCTTGAATCGGGCCAAACAAACGTGTTGACGTTTAAATGTCTCGTTTATTTTAAAACAGAAACACCGTCTTCCAAAGTGAAGACACGTTTTTTTCTTTCGAGTATAAAAACAACCAGCGTGTTTGGGTTCAAGTGTTGTCTCACTATTAAGCATCTACTCATGACAGAAAAGGAGCAGATTGTACCAAATCACACTTACAATCTCTTGAGCGTTATATTTTATTGACCCCTAAATCCACCCCTTCATCTACGAGTCGCACTTCATATACGGTGCCTGACGTGGATATAAGATTAGGGCACAAAGGAATATTTTTTTCCCTAATTAATCAATTTCAAAGAACCAGACTCAAAGATGTGCGGCCATCTGCCTCGACCGGTTGCGGTGAAAGGAGATAATTTAATGTTTGATATGCAGCACAACCATAGGATATGGTTCAGCTTAAATACATCATGTACCTTTTTTTTTTTTTAACTGGACCGTCAGTGTAACGACGGCTGCAGCTGTTACTTATGCAACCTCTAGGGGGCGCCTATATTTTAAAAGCGTACCTACTGTATGAGTCGCAATTCCTGCATAGGACCCGTATGCTTCTGTCTTTACCTCATCACCCTATTGTCTTTTCTGTCCCCCACCTCTGCTCTGTCCTCCATTTTTCCTTTCACCCCAACCTGTCTAGGCAGATGGCCGCACATCTTTGAGTCTGGTTCTGTCAGAGATTTCTTCTTCTGATAAAAGGGAGTTTTTTCGTCCTTGTGTTCACTGAGAAAGTTCAGTTCATGCAACCGATAACGACATTTAAAGGTGCATTATGTAATGAATCTAAAGCAACTGGCCATAAAATCCTCCTAATATGTCACAGAGACTCAGGAATAATCACCAACAACAACAGTACAGACAAAATATTTGCATAAAAAAAAATATTTTGCAGACTGCAAATCATGTTTATGTTTTGAAATCATTGTTTTGGCGTGTGGCGCCACCTACCGCCGTCTACCAATCATTGCAGTCAGTAGAGTCTCAGCTGCCGAGCAACCACGGGTTGCCAGTTACGTCAGAAAACGAAACATTAAAAGACCTCGGTATTTTGAATTTGAATGTAGTAACAGTTTTTGGCCACTTTCTTACATATGGCGCCTTTAAGCAAAGCAAAAACTCCACAGCCGATGCAGAAGATGACAACAATTTCACTTTAGGTTGTAGCAGCAGCAGCAGCTGAGGCTGAGGCTGCTCCCACCAAAGGAGTGGGGGGTAATGGGTAAGAACACTCCTGGGGGCTTTCCATAAAGCTCTGCTGCCACTACTCACTCAGCTGCCCTCATTAATTATAGAGAGCAGTTAATGCCTGCTGTATAAGAGGTGTTTAGGAAAAAGCCCAGAGGAGCGAGGAGAGAGAGGGAGGTGGTGGATGGAGATGTTGCAGCAAAAAGAAATCGACTGAAAAGACACAAGTCGGGACGTTCAAAGAGTCAAACCACACAGGGACACTGAGGAGAATGTAGGTCATTAATAAAGGCTGAATCGATCCATCGATTATTACGATAATCAATGACGATTGTTCTGCTTCTTCATGAATGTGAATATTTTCCAATGCAAATAATTTTGGTTTGTGGACAAAATCAATGATCAATCAGTCATTGGCCCCCAATGCAGCACAAATGATCAACATTAATGATGTCATCGTTTGTTCAGAAAACACTTACTTTTAACCTGTTTTAGTTTCACTACACATTTAGCCCTTCACCCTTTCATACAGCGCTCGATAGATACCACTTAGATCGATAGATAAGATACCGTCCTTGTAATATTACAAGAGAAATGTAATAACGTGACGGGAACCAAGTCGTACATGAATAAAGTCGTAATTTTACGAGAATAAAGTCGTAATTTTATGAGAAAAAAGTGTGAATTTTATGAGAATAAAATTGTAATTTTATGCTAACCCTACACTCTTAATAAAATAGGGACTTTAATAAAAGTCCTAAGTAGAACTATATAAGGTTCTTCTTCATAGGAGAACCCTTTTTGGCTCCATTTAAAACCTTTTTAATAAACGTTCCACCAAGAACCCTTGAAAAACCCTTTCTTCGGGAAAGGTTTTTTTAGAAGCAAATGGTTCCAGGTAGAACCTCAGCCCTTGTAGAAGGACCCTTTTGGAACCCTTATTTCTAAGAGTGTAGAGCCAACCTCCTGGTTAGAACCCCGATCTGCTCTATACGTGAACCTGCTGAGTAACAACAGAGAAACGTTGCACAAGTCGCTGAATCCATCTGAAGAGGATGATGAAACCCGTGGAATATGCGAGTAATACGTTAGCAGCTCAAGTGAGAAGTACAGTCTGGAATACACTACTGTTCAAAAGTTTGGGGTCACTTAGAAATGTCCTTATTTTTGAAGGAAAATCTCTTTTTTTCAATTACTATAACATTAAATGAATCATAAATACACTCTATACCAGGGGCGTCAAACTCAAATACAGAGTGGGCCAAAATTTAAAACTGAACAAAGCCGTGGGCCAAGGTTGAACAAATTAACCTTTTAATAGAGACCCAAACAAGTTTTGCATTGAATATTGAACAAGCAAGGCTTATATAACTTTATAGTGACATGCAAAATCGAGTTTCAAATAATAATAATAATAATAATTAAAAAATATCAATGGCATATCAAATAAAATTTAAATAAAAATTGAATGCACCCTAAATACAGGATAAGCGGTAGATAATGGATGGATAAAAATTGAATGCCTCTTTTCTATTTGCAGCCTTCTGAGGTAAATATCAAAATAAACTTTTTCCACAGGCTCATAATAAATTTGAAAATAAAATAACAATAATGAATCAATCAAACATTCAAGCCTTGAAGTAGCAAGAGAAAGTGCATGAATAAAACGTTAATTATTGCTCAGTTTGCTACACTGATTTGCTTTAACACTGAATATGTAACAAGCAACGCTTATATAACTTAAAAGTGCAAAATCATCTTTCAAAAAACAAACGAAAAAACATCAATGGCATATTAAATAAAATTTAAATAAAAAATGTAATGCCTCTTTTCTATTTGCAGCCTTCTGAGGTAAATATCAACATTAACTTTTTCCACAAGCTAATAAATTTGAAAATAAAATAACAATGAATACAAAACAACAATGAGCATTATGGGATTTGTAGTATTAGCGGTGAATGCGGTGTTACAGCGGCGGTGCTGCTGTATAATACCAGCGGGCCAGCTCTAATGTTAATTTGATATTGCCTCAAGGGCCAAATGAAATTACACGGCGGGCCAAATTTGGCCCGCGGGCCAGAGTTTGACACCCATGCTCTATACATTGTTAATGTGGTAAACGACTATTCTAGCTGCAAACGTCTGGTTTTTAATGGAATATGTACATAGGTGTATAGAGGCCCATTTCCAGTGTTCTAATGATACATTGTGTTTGCTAATGGCTTTAGAAGACTATTGGATGATTAGAAAACCCTTGTATTTTGAATAAAAATCATTATTTCAAATCTTGCCAATGTCTAGACTAAATAGTAAAGTGAGATTTCATGGAAAACACAAAGAAATTGTATAGGTGACCCCAAACCTTTGAACAATAGTCTATAAGCAGCGCAGTGAGCTGTTATTATTATCCAAACAACGTCAAAATCGACATACATGTAAGAGAAATTTGTAAAATAACATCATATTTCTTTGGTGCCAGATCTTCCCAGAGCTTTTGTTACCGACAGATCAGATAATGACGGTCACATGAGTTCATGCGTCATTAAGCTTCGCATCGTGCCTGAGGTGACAAGAGACAGCGGGAGGTTATTCATTGTACCTGCGCTGGAGATTGACTGAGAACTAAATATAGCAACAACATCAACATCATCAACACGATCATCAGGATCATCAGTGTCTCCACGGCCCTGCAGGACAACTATTGATCTCTGCAGGGAGTGAACTGACCCTCCTTTAATGGCACTGCAGTCTGGATCTGGATCGTCCCTGTTTTAGACCATTTTACTCTCTAATATTTTCATAACTGACTCGTCTGTCCATTAGTTCTCTACTCGTTTGTTCTGTAAAATGTTGAATCAGTGTTTCTCAAACCATGACATTCTCGGTTGGTCCACAAACCAAAATCATCCATGTTTGAATGATTTCTTTGTTAATATGGAGCAAAGAAACCAGAACATATTTACATTTAACCCTGTAAAGCACAAACCATTAAATAATTGACCGAAAAATCCAATTCTGGAGCCTTTATTGGTCCTTCTGCACAAACAAACGAAAAAATTAAATATCAATTTCCTTATAGGAGTTTTAATTTGTATCATATTTGATTCAGTGGGTCACAATGCTCAGAGATTTTTTTTTTTCTTGAACAACAATTACACAAACAAATCCAACAAAAACAATGCAGCAATAGAACTGGCAGAGAGGAAGTCTGGAAGACATAACATTTCAGTTATTTTTACTCATTTTGCGGTTCACGACCTTTTTATTTTGAGCGATGTTCGGCTTGAATACAGACAAAGATGCACTCTGTATTTCTCACAGTACACATGGGCAAAGTGGGCTACGCAGTGCTAGCCTCTCTGTCGGGTTTCCCTTCATTTTATATTTATCAGCTCAAAAAAATCACATATCACATATGATACGTTTGGCGTTATAAGGTTAAGAAGCTGGGGAAACAGACATCTTGTTTTAATTACCAAAGAAAACACTCAAAATGATCAAAACAGTTGACGATTCATTTAGTAATCTGCTAATGATCGAATAATCGCTACGAGCCCGCTTCAATTTATTGGCTAGAACCTTCTGTGCCTACTCTACCGTCATTTAGTTTGTATCTGTACGCTGATCGCGGTAAATATCGCAAGGTTCTAGACGTAGAACCTTGCAACCTAGAACTTGTGGTACGTCAGAATAAACCAATCGGACTGTTTGTCGAGGATTCTCCACATAAACTTCCCATCCTCACTCGTGTAATGACACGGAAATAGAAAGCAGTTCCCCCCTCACACTGTGAAGTAGAGGAGGAATTAAAGCTAAACTGTTCTCACCACGTCTTTCCCACTCACGCTGACACACACTGTATATGTAGATTACCAGGCCTTGGGCAAATAATCACTGGTCCTTTTCAAATGAGTTGGGAGACGGACGTGCTCGGGCTGTGCAAACAGCCCTTTATTCCTTTCCCCGGCACCTGTCTCACAACCCTGAGGATAGAGATGGAGGAGGAGGAGGAGGAGGAGGAGAGAGACTGTTGAAACAATCGCCTCCAGACTGCTATTCTCCCTCCATATGGTAAAAACCTCTGTGTGCTCTGCCAAAACAAAGAGCAAGTCGCTCACCAAAGTATTTCCTCAGCTCCACCACATGCTTAAATTAAAGGCCCCACGGGTTTTGCAGCCACGTTCCTCCATTACATTTTCCGTGCATGTGGCCCCTTAAGCTTCTCTCGTTTGTTTTCAATGACGAGTTTAGAAAGTGCAAATCGCGGCATCAAAATTGTTAGCGTACATGTTAGCAGTGTGGCTCGAGGAGCACCACGACACGATCATCTCTCCACCACAGTGATTCACAATCTGGAATCAACACCCGACTGGGATTGAGCATTGATAACATGGCATTGGCGTGGAATTCATTTTCTTTCTAGTGTGTGTGTGTGTGTGTGTGTGTGTGTGTGTGTGTGTGTGTGTGTGTGTGTGTGTGTGTGTGTGTGTGTGAACCTGTGTTTTCCCTCCACTGTGATTGTTTGCTCCGCCCCCTGCTGTGATTCACCTGTGTCTCACCTGTGTGTAATTACTCCCTGGTGTATTTAGTCATCTGCTCCTCAGTCTCTTTGCTGGGGTTAATTGTTTGGGTCGCATGGTTTTTCTAAGTCATTCTCTGCTGCTGTTGTATTTGTTTTACTTTATTTTGGGGTTGTTGTTTTTTTGGGTCCTATACTTTCCCTGAATCCTAACAGTCTGAAGTTGATATTTTCTTCACAAATTTGAACCCCCAATAAATCAGTTTCTGGGACAAAATCCTCTTAGTTGGAATTCTGGATTAACTGTGCCTCTGTGTGTGTGGGGATGGATTATATTCCCTGTGCTGCAGCTTCCCTTCCTTCCCTAAAGCCTGGTTGACCTGACTCAGATTGCACACCAGAGAGAAAGACAGAGACATGATAATCAAACACACAAACTGCCAGAAACCTACACCTGCATCATGACTTGGCCTGAAAACCCAATTTTCCCTCAAGACATCAACACAACACAGCGCTCACGCTCTGCCCGAGCAGATTATTTTGACGTAGACGTGGGAACAACGTTACAAAAACACACAGAACGGATTGGAATTTTCTGCGAGCAGCAGCAGCAGCAGCGGTGATGGTGATGGTGATGGTGATGGTGATGGTGGAGAGGGAGTCTCTCAGCTTCCTAATCAGATTTGTTTTTCCATAAACGATTTCCAGCCGCTGCGGAGACGATTTGATTTGTGACGTGCTCTTTTTAAGTCGAGATTAAATTCAATATTCGCACGGTAATAGATTTTAAAATGTGATAAACTGCTCTGCAGTTCTGTTGTAGAGATGGAAATATAAAGATATTGTCTGGGTTACACTTTGTTTTTAGTCGTTGAGAGGACAGAATCAAATCAAAAACTGAATAATTTAATTGCCGTCTTTGTGATTTGATGGTAAGAAACACATTTTTTGAAGAACATGTTGAAATAATCCAGATTTGAGACATTTTTACCAGGTCACAGCTCTGTGTTCTCTGGTGGCTCTGAATGTATCACATGCTCAAAAGGAATAAACAACAACAACAAGCTTAGCAGCGCTGACATCGCGTCAGCTGTGGTGTACCATGACAGAGACCCAGAAAACTCAAAACACTGCGATAACAATGAGAAATAAATCACTCATCGCTTCATACAAAAATATATTATACAATAATATTAATGTTTAGAATTGTTTCCCTTTTTTAATAAATGAGATTGTGTCTCACCTTCTTTTTAACAAAACACAACCGACCACACGGAAACAGTGGTCATATGCCATGTCTTCAAGAGTCTTCCATACACGTGCTATTAGTTCAAGAAATGTCTTCATACTCACAAAACCCACTAAAGTGACTCTAAATGGTGTTAGTATACACCCTACCGTTCAATGTTTGGTGTCACCTATGCAATGTTTGTTGTGTTTTCCATTAAGACTCACACTTTTATTCATCAGCAGAGTTGAAAATTAATAGAAAATAATATTTTCTTCATATAGTCAAGATATTGACAAGATTAGAAATAATGATTTTTATTCCAAATAAAATGGATTTCAAGGGTTTTCTAATCATCCAATAGTCTTCTAACGCCATTAGCAAACACAATAGAACACTGGAAATGGGCCTCTATACACCTATGTACATATTCCATTAAAAATCAGGCTACACTCTTCTAAAGGTTCCACCTGGAACCCTTTTGGACCCTTTTGGTTACACTAATGGTTCTCTGGAACCATTAGTGTAACCAAGAACCCTTGAAAAACTTCTTCGGGAAAGGTTTTTCAGAAGCAAATGGTTCCAGGTAGAACCTCAGCCCTTGTAGAAGAACCCTTTTGGAACCCTTATTTCTAAGAGTGTAGAATAGTCGTTTACCACATGAACAATGTATAGAGTGTATTTCTGATTCATTTAATGTTATATTCATTGGAGAAAAAAAAAAGTGTTTTTCCTTCAAAAATAAGGACATTTCTAAGTGAGCCCAAACTTTTGAATGGCAGTGTATATGCCAGGCCTGTATGTGGCGCTGTAACACTCGCACACATGCACCAAAAACAGAGGAAATCATGCGGAGCGTGAGGATAAAGCTGTGTGTGTACAATCTACAAAACACAACAACACAACAACACATCATCGTTTTCCCAAAGTTGCATACTGGCTGTTGTACAGATATTCTATAGCATTTTAAGTATTAAGCCTTTTTTTAATTTCAAAAGTCATTTGCTGCAACTAAAGAGAGAGTGTGCAGTGGACAGCCGGCTTTGTGTCTTTTGACTTTTTGTTTTAGGCGCACTGTCACACATACAAAGGAAAAAGGGAGGGAGAAGACGACAGGAAAGACGACTGACTGCATTGTGAGACTGCTGTTGGTGTAATCTGCAGGTCCAGGCACATGTGGAACAATAAAATAATAAAATAAAAACACCCAGAGAAGGTTTTCTTTTGGTTTCTTGATAGGTGAATTATACCAATATGCAAATAATGACTCCCATAAAGCTGCTCTTCATCCATCTTCTACCGCTTTATCCTCCATATGAGGGTCAGGGAGGTTCTGTGCCGCTAACAAAATATCATTTAGTAAACTAAAATCATGGAACCAGCTCTCTCTCTCTCCCTCTCTCTCTCTCTCTCTCTGTCTCTCTCTCTCGCTCCTTGTGTCACTGTTTTGTTTGCATCATTACACACAGTTCTTCTCTTCAAGCTCCTCCACTCTCTGCCTCGCTCATTTCCCTAAGTGATCTGTGTACGGCGGAGTTCTGAGGAAGAACAAAACACCTGAGGAGAAAGAAGAAGAAGAAGAAGAAGAAGGAAAAAGAAAAGCACACACTGATGCTCTTTTGAACAGCGAGGGAAAAGACAGGGAAAAGGAAATGTGCTCTCACTTCAACTCAAGTAGCTTCTCCTCACATCTGTATGAGAAGGATCTCGCATTTCTCTTTTTGCTCATTTAGAAACAGCTCAGATGGGGTTTTTCCTTTTAGTTACCGCTTTTTACGATTAGGATTCCCACGAAAAGCCTGTATTTGCTTTACAGAAGACAACCTTAAAGGCCCTCGTATGTATACGTCTGCAGGTGCCAGGGGTCCTGTAATATCCCACTTCACCATCGGGTGGCGGCGGTGGTGCAAGTCTGGATGCAGGGAATAGTACACATTCCTAGCAAAGAAGAAGAGAACGATGCTACGCGTCTCGGTCGGCCGGGTTCGAGGGTTCGTTAGCTCGTCTACTTCTTCTGGCTTAATACGCCACCTACTGGTGAGGCAGGGAAATTCACTTTGCGCTTGCACTGTCCATGCACGCGCACCCAACACGCTGTCTTGTACATTCCAAGTGTGTTGGAGAACCTTCAGTTACCGTCAAAACTCCAAATATTTTTTTTGTTTTAGTCCATCGTGGGCTACCGTAAAAAAACTCGGTGAGCCAAAATGGCTGCGTCAGTAGAGCTGATCACGCCCCCTTGATGTAAACGCAAACGGCTCTTGGGTTCAATTTAGTGCTGGGCATGTTAACGGCGGTTAAAAGACACGAGTGACGTCATGTTTACGCGCCATGGCGTCAGAGTCCAGGCACAGTTTACCAGTTAGCTCCGTTAGCTCCTTTTAGCTGCGATAGCGCGCCTACAGTGGAACTGGAGCGGTCTGTTTATTAAACGGAATAGAGCTGCGCTACAAATAACCAGCGTACCTGTGAACTGCGTATGTGTGCCTCTGTTTTTAAACTTTAGAGTTACTTTAGAGACTCATTTTAACAATCGGGAGTCACGTAAACATGACGTCACACATGTCTTTTTTCTGGTCAGTCGTCAAACGCATCATGCGTTAACGTTGACGTGCCCAGCACTAGTTTAATTAAAAACAATTCATTTAACATTTAAATGTATCCTCGAAAAAAGTAGTACTGGAATAAAGCTGTCAGTCCTTTATTTCCAATATTGTTACAGTAGTATTATTAAGGCTGTGCATCTTCAACAGTTATATTCCTCTTTTTATCCTTTATTTTCTCTATAAAAGTCCTATTTTGATCACTCAGTAAAAAGGCAGTTGTGTAAATATGCACCTAACAGCAGAGGCCTAATGGCACAGCGAGGAATAACTCGACACAGGATTCACACAGGGCTGCTAAAGGCTGTTGAGGAGACAAATAAAAGGCAGAACACTAAGGCACGGATGGAGGAGAAGGACGGAACGGGAGGATCGGCCATCATTAGCTCACAGAAAACCCTGCGGTGAGGCTGCGAGCAGCAAAGCCGCACGCCTAATGATACAGACGGAGGGAAAGAAGGAGACGACCCGCCGAGAAGACAAGGGCAGGATGAAACGAGGACAACAGGAGAAAAAAAGAGTGTTGTCATAAATACAATGGCTTTAATCGCTCAGCTGAAGAAACAGAAGAAAACGCTGCCTTGCAGAACATGGAGCTGCAAGTGTACAAGACTAGACTGGGTTTGTGATGATTACATGAATCTCAGCGTCGCGATCAAAACGACGCCATTTTGGCAGGAATCCATGTCCCTGCCAGCATCTATAGACCAGGCAATATGTCAGGGAACTCGTCTCTTCACTGACTGTGTTCATAAAAGGTGAAGATGGTGGGAAGCTCTTGAAGGACTCATATTATATCCTATTTCTCCAAGTTAACCTAGTTCCCTGGTGTCCTAATGAACATGTCTGTGACATGCTTTAGTCAAAATACCTTAAGGATGAAGCACCACAGCAGTTCAATCACCCTGCCAAAACAGCCCTGTTCAGAACGCTTGGTTTTTGAATGCCTGTCTCTTTAAATATGCAAATGAGACACAGGAAGCTACGTCAGCGTCGTCACTGAGGCTAAAGGCAGCTAAGAGCAGTTAGCATTTTGGAAAAGCCGTCATTTGCCGACTCTAGCCAGCACATTGCTGTCATATATAAAATGTAAATCCTCTGAGGCTGGAAGTTTGTGTAGAACTCTGCGCTGCACTGTGCAGCCAAATATAGAACACTTCGCTGACTTCCGCTCTTCCGGATTCTATTGCCCTCGCCTGCACTCTCACCTGTTTTAAAGACAAAGCGGAGCTCCGCGAGACAACAATTCCAGGAACGAGTCATCGTGACGTAGCAATGAGTGCGGAAGTCAACATCGCGTGTTTTATCTCCTGTACTTAGACTGAGGAGGACCACACAAACATGAGGATTTTTGTTCACACTTTGCCTCCTCATAGGGCCTCCAGAGTCCCAGATATAAGTATTAAAATGATTAAGAAGTTGATTTTGCATAATATGTCAGATTTAACAGCTTCAGAGTCACTGTGATGGTTAAATGTCTTGTTATAGGGAGATATGAGGGCTCTCTGCACTCCCCCCTACTGTCTGTTCGGCCGAAATCCGACACAAGTCGTCCAGAATCAGGAGGTGTATTTAACCTGCAGCTTAAACAAAAACAAAAACCGCAGTTTGCCATTTTATTTTTTCCCATGAGCTTGTTTTCTCCCAGTGTTTTCCTCATTAGTCTGCAGAGGCACTGAGCCTTGAAGTGCAGCCAAACAAAGGCTGGATTCTCTTCTACATCAGAGAGCAACGAGGTCCAAACGGGCACTAAACTCCACGCTTGATCAAAACCGACTCAAGTTCTGATTCGTTCCCGATTTAGAATTGACGGTTCACAGTCATCACTACATGTGTCTTGAATCTGACCTTTCTAGGTCTCATTATTGAAGTTATATATCTGCTTCTGATTTATTTCTGCTGTCTCCCGCTCTGTCCCCCGTTTTTCCCTTTCACCACAACCGGTCGAGGCACATGGCCGCACATCGTTGAGCCTGGTTCTATGTCTATAGCGCTTGCTCATTGTATGAATTGTTGTTTTTATTCATAAAGCACTTTAAAAACAACAACAGCTGACAACAAACTTACAAACGTGTGACCTAATAAACCTAAGCACAAACAATAAAATACTGTATAAAATATAAAAACAACACAAAAAACAGGTCATACAATAAAACTTCCCCTACTGGGTCGAAAGCCAAAGAGTAAAAATGGGTTTTAATATGCGTTTTAAAAGTGAATATTGAATATTGAAGCAGGCAGTGAGTAAAATGAGACAAAATGCAGCTTCATTCCTTAATGCTTGTTGTAGGCTGTCACAGTTTCATATGGCACAACAGTCGACTCGTGTGTTTTGTTTTTTTTTGTGCTCTGAAGCTGCGATCCCAAACAAAAACATGTTACACAACATCGGCTCTGCACAAAAGGAGGCGCATTATGATCAAACATAATCCAGGACGCAATATTTAAAAAGACTCTTACACTGACGGCGGATGCTGAGCCTGACGTAACGCGACGATTAAAACCCAGTTTGATACCAAAATGAGGTCACGGATCCTCTTTGAAGGTCAGCGTTTGCAGACGGCTCTAATCTGATTACCTGACCTCCTCAGTTACAAAACGCTGTTGATGAAGCTGTAAAAGTCATCAAAGATTATTTTATTTTCACTGTGCGCCGCGTTACCTCGTTTATGAAGCCGCTCGAGTGTTTAAATATCACCGACAAACCTTTTTTACTACTACGCTCCGGGCGATCTCATTTTCACGCTGAACGTGTGACTGTGGTATAAACAAATCCAGGGACCGATTTGTGCGTTACACGATCTAGCGGAGCCCCAATTACTGCAGTGGAAGGTCACGTGGACTCACTTAGCGTTTTCTGACAGCAGCATAGAAATGAGGCTGTGTCCCTCTTATAGTGATGGAGGTACTCCATGTATGGTGATGGTAACATGTTAAAAAATCTTAATCTGTTGTGACAAAGGCCAAAATATACAGAAAAAAAGGGATGCTTCACACTTCTTCTTCTACTGTCTCATACAACGCAGTAACTTGGCTGTTAATAATACATTTGTGCAATTACAGAAGGAGGCCGAAATTAAAAACTGTGTCCGAGACGAGGACCAAATAACAAAAAGTTACAAACAAAATATGTTCCGTTGTCCATTTGCATCTGTCTTGCCCGATTTCCTCTGCTCTATTTCAGTAGAACAGGCCTGTAGTCACACGTGTCTTAGCTAATAATCTGCTGTACACTCTTAGAAATAAGGGTTCCAAAATTGTCCTTCTACAAGGGCTGAGGTTCTACCTGGAACCATTTGCTTCTGAAAAACTTTCCTGAAGAAAGGGTTTTTCAAGGGTTCTTGGTAACACTAATGGTTCCAATAAGAACCATTTTGAGAACCCTTTAAAACCCCTTTCCTGAAGAAAGGGTTTTAAAAGGGTCCTTGGTGGAACCCTCCAAAAGGGTTCCAGGTGGAGTCAAAAAGGGCCGAAGAACCTTATATGGTTCTACTTAGCACTGTTGTGCAGTCAATGTTTACTTGGACGTATAAAGCTTACAGAGTTAATATATTTATTAATGTTACTGGTGAGGTAACTTCATAAGTGCGGTACTAACACATAACATATAATCTCGCGGGCCGAATACAAGTGCATGGCGGGCCCTGTGTGGCCCACAAGCCTTGAGTTTGACACCTGTGATTTAGACTAGCTTTAGCTAGCCATTTCAAAAACATAATGCTGAACAATTGCTGCCTTCAGTCTGTCTTTGAAGCACATTTGGTGAAGCATTTACACCAAATTCTGGGTTTACAGGTCAGGACATCCAATCTGGGGATTGAGGCCTGAATTGGACGATTATCCTTGGTAAAATGCTGACATGATGACAAAGCAGAATACACATGATTTTAAACACATTCTGTGCCACATCATGGTGCCCACAGCAAGAAGATCACCGGATTGGATTGCGGTTAAACCAATAAACAGAAATGTGTATCTACACTTTATCACCTGCACCATCTGTATGTGTAGGAGTTTTGGCCGAGGGCCTATTTTGTGTCAGAGTTTCCATATTTTTCCCTGTGGAAACCATGAGTGTGAGAGTTAATGGTTGTCCGTGTCTGAATGTTGGCGCCATGATGGGCCTGTCCAGGGTTTGCTACCCCAAGCCTTTGTTGTGACAGCTGGGATCGGTTGAGCCCGAGTAAAGTGGCAAAATAAAGACAATGTCCAACTTTCTAAAACGAGAAAACTCTACATTCTTAAAGGAGCTGTTTGTCAAACTGCAGCGAGTCACCAGGATCAACATCATGCTGCTGCTGCTGCTGTTTCATTTCTGCAAACCACAGATACCTGCGTGCTCATGTGTCTGAACCACAACAACATTACTTATTTACATGCATATGTACAAGTATCACAGTGTGTGACAGTGTTTTGACTGCTTGTGGTGCTTCTGGTTAAAAAAAAAAAAGAGGAAACGGTGAAAGTTGAGATGTTAGCCATTTCCTTGGTGAGTAACCTGTAGATAGGTGAGGGATTTAGACCGTTCTAGACTTGAATTCCTCATTAACAATGGTCTGATACTTAATGGACTTCTCATGGATGTCTGACAACACACTCCATCACAAACCCTGAGTGTTTTGCCATAAAATACTTGTGTTAAACTTGAAACAAATCGCCAAATGTCACGTTCCAACATTTTCCTCTGTACAGATTATACAAATGTAACATCTCCCCCCCGATTTGCAGAAAAAGTATAACAGCAACAAGGCTGTCGATGGTGACCGTAAAGGCCAATCACCATGGGAATACATTGCTGTGGTAAAAAAAAAAAAAAAAAAGGACGTTTAATATTCATGCTTCCAGGTGCAGCGTCATCTCAGGCCCCTCTCTCTCTCTCTCTGTTTTTCTTTTCACACAATACATCCCACACAGCACAATGGAGGGCTCAGCAGACTGCTAGCGGCACGCTGACAGACTGCCTGCCTGCCTGCTCTGCATCCTGCAAACACACACACACACACACACACACACACACACACATACAAAGAGACTGTTGGGAACAGGGGAGGGTCACTTGGTTAGCCCATGTTCCCACATTGAGTGGATCTGAACATGTGTTGATGACATGTCTGAAGGACAGACCAGTGTTCACATGTGCAACCGTTGACTTTTTCCACCACCGCTAACCAAAAAAATAGCTGATTAATTCACGTTTTTATATTTTTAAAAAAGAGGTCTTCTTCAAACACAGGCAGTGTTCTAATTAGAATCCTAGCTTGTTTGCTAGCAAAGGCCGGTTTGTTGGGGTTGTGAACGCGCAACCTAGCTCTGATCTGCACCAAAGAAGCAAGAAGAAGTAAATGTTGCAAACCCCCAATTGAACCAAGTCTAGTGGACTAAAATCAAGTTAATCTTAGTCAGACTAACATACCTGGATAATGCCATTCATAGTCCAATGACATGTATACGCTTAGTCGGACTGGAGTCAGACTTGACGCGTTCTGTGCACGCACCAACATTTCCTCCCCGGTCTTTGAGCCAGAAGAAGATGACGTATAAACGGTAGTGCTGCGCTAATGTGCGTTGACGCCGTTCAACGTCATCGTTAGCGTATGGCGCGTTTCCATGAAGACTGACCTGAAAAAGACGAGTGTTGCGTCATGTTTTTACGTGCCGCAGCACCGAAGTCCAGGCACCGTTTACCAGTTAGCTCCGTTAGCTCCTTTAGCGCCCTTAGCATGCCTACAGTCGAACTGTAACGGTCTGTTTATTCAACGAAAAAGAGCAGCGCTACAAATAGCCAGCGTACCTGTGTACTGCGTATGTGTGCCTCTGTTTTTAAAGTTTAGCCTCATGTATCAGTGAGAGCAACGCTCATTTTTCATCTCGTCTGCGGCGGCTGAGCGCTGTCATGAAGCCCAACGCAGGTCAGACAGAGTTTAATTTCCCTGTCATGAGCCACTGGAGCATCAAGAGCTGTGTTTGAGACGGTGGTGAAACACCAGAGAGAGAGAGAGAGACGGAGGATTAAGAAGCTCATGCAACAGAGCAGCAACACATTCTCTCTACCATGATATTATACATCAGCGCATGATATTATACATCATTCATTTCCATCAAGACGAGAGCGACAAAGAGTGTAACTGGCAAGTGGCTGCTTCCACACAGGAGATGAGATTAGAGAGCGAGAGGCTGACATGCTGGTGCAGCACCGTGGCGGTGATGATTTAATCCTTAATCGCAAACCGTGGCACGCGCGGCCGACCAATCGCGCCTGCAGGTAAACGCGAGTGACGTTTTCCTCGTGAGGTTTCGTCCCCGTGAGGTTAATCCCTCATGAAACATTCAAACATAGCACACATTTTAATCATTCATACGGAGGCTCAGCAACAGTGTGTCAGCCGCCGCCGCCGCCGCCGGTCGGTTGGCTCGCTAGCTAAAAAGTACTGTTCACATATAACAGCAAATACAAACCACTATTTTAAATAAAAAAAAAAAAACTGGAATTGACTTACAGACAATCAAACCCATTGGTTAACTATGAACTGAATCAATTAATCGATTACTCTCCTCTGTCCCCCATTTTTCCTTTCACCCCAATCGGTCTAGGCAGATGTCTACTACTACTGTCTCTTAGAAATAGTCGAACCATATAAGGTTCTACAGCTTGTCCTCATGGGAGAACACTTTTTGGCTCCAGGTGGAACCTTTTTATAAAGGCTCCACCTGGAACCCTTTTGGAGGGTTCCACCAAGAACCCATTTAAAACCCTTTATTCAGGAAAGGGGTTTTAAAGGGTTCTCTGGATCGAAACCAAGAGAAGCGAATGGTTCCAGGTAGAACCTCAACCCTTGTAGAAAGACCCTTTTGGAACCCTTATTTCTAAGAGTGTATGTACAGTGCCTTGAGATAATGTATGTTATGATTTGGCGCTATACAGATAAAACTGAACTGAATTAAATTCTTAAATTTCTGATTTTTAGCTTCTTAAATGTGAACATTCAGTCATTAAAACCTGAATCATTTTGGTTTGTGGACAAACAAAGGTTTGTACGTTACGGACGAAACAATCGCTCGGTTCATCGTGAAAATAATCGTCAGATGAATAGATTTTACGGAATGAATCGTCGGTTGCAGCTCTAAGACGAAGTGCGAACAGAAAACCACCGCAAAATAACGCTAAGCATTTAAAAATGCCAACCGCCGCGTGTAACAATGTTCCACTCTCCATTAAGCACAGATAGACCTTTTATAATGTTAAATAAAGTCACTAAAACAAGTGAATACACTCTTAGAAATAAGGGTCCTTCTACAAGGGCTGAGGTTCTACCTGGAACCATCTGCTTCTGAAAAACCCTTTCCCGAATAAAAGGGTTTTTCAAGGGTTCTTGGTAACACTAATGGTTCCAGTAAGAACCATTTTGATCCAGAGAACCCTTTAAAACCCTTTTCCTGAATAAAAAGGTTCTACCTGGAGCCAAAAAGGGTTCTCCTATGAGGACAAGTCGAAGAACCTTATGTGGTTCTACTTAGCACTTTTATTCCTAAGAGTGTGCACGACTGACTTGTGTGTCTGGGATCAGCTTGGTGCAAGTCCGGAATATTCACGACGGCGTCTCATGACATCAGTCAGCAACAGATGTCCTTCAGGAAATAAACCACCTCTCTCTGCTGCTAATGGTCAAAGTCTTTTGTCCGTGGGGAAGCCTGACCTGTGAGTTTTGTTAGGGTAATGTGGAGTCGCCGTAGCAACAGCGGGACCTCCTCAACACACACATCAGCGAGTGTCCCCCCCAGGAGCCTCCTCACTTGTACGCTACAGCATTGATTTTTGTCACTGGAAACTCCAGGACACACACACACACACACACACCAGAGTTTTTAACATTTTTACATTTTGGAGCTGAATTAAAAGACACTCACTACACCCTGGGCTCTAACTAAAGGGAGAATGAAGGGGAAATCACAGGTTGCACATGGTGTAAACTGTAATTATCTGAAACAGAGTGGGCCTGATCATTGTGCTGCCAGCCCATTCAATGAACCCACAGGTAATTTGAAGAATAACAACAAAACCACTGTTTTTTGTTGTTGTTGTTGTTGTTGTTGTTGTTGTTGTTGTTTTCACAACGATTTGGGGGGTGGAATCAAGGCGGAGCTGCATCTCACAACATCGCACTTTTGAATTCTACCGTCTAGATGAAATATTGGCGCGACTGCTTTATGTGCACCAGTTAAGAGACATCTAAGAACCTGCTCTTAGACTTAGGGCCAATTCCTATTCTTATCTTAACCCTCAAGCTCAACCCTTCATCTTAACTGGCCCCTTATTTTGTCACTTAGAAATAGGACACCCCTTAAATGCAGATACGTCTTCAGACTGTAGGGGGCCGAATAACGCGAAAGCTGCGTCCAGTCTGTCAACTCCAAAAAAGAAGAAGAAGAAGAACACATTTACGTCAGGATTATTTATTACGATCCGTGTGTCAGTCAAGTTATTAGGTTGTCAGTTAGTTATAAGATGATACTCATACAAATACCACAACCACGGACATATTCAGCTGACAGTTACCACACACCACGGCTTATTGAAAAGTAAACCATAGCAAACGATCGCTTGTCCGCACCGGTCGGCTCTTGACAAAAGATCGTAAAATAAAAATAAATGTTACGCAACAATGACGTCAGTAATCCATAATATGGGCCTAAACTAAGATAATACAATGGTTTTCATCATTTTTATATCTCTATTAACAAAGAAAATACTTAATTTGTAGCGTACTCGTTTTGCTGCTTTCTGCGCCATATTTGTTATGTCAAAACACTCAATGCATTCTGGGTAGCCCTTGCTCCCAAGGGTGGTCTCGGAAAATCTCAATATTGAGGGCGATACAGCCCTTAAACTTGCCCCTCAACTTAATTTTTCTGAGAATCGGGACAGCACTTGCACTAGAGGGAGCGCACATTTTTGAGATTGAGGGTTAAGCAAGGAATTGGAATTCACCCTCAGTCTCATCACTTATGCACCCGACAGCTGAATTAGAGCAATGTTTCAGTTTTGCTTCAGGTTATTCAGACGTGACCAACGCGTAAAAGCAGTGCTCACACTCACACACAGTCTGGTCTTGAGTAACGTCAATCGAGCGGCACATGAGGATTCCAGGCACTTCCACCAACCTGAACCTGCAACTACATGATCTGCTCCTCACAGCTAAAACCTGTTTAATGCACAACCTTTTAGTTTTAAACTCATCTGAGATTAAGAAAGGCTGAAAAGCCTGTGTCAACAAACACAGTCGGTGTTTTTACGTGCATGTTTCAAAGTAGACAATTCAGTTTTCGGACTAAAGTTTTTCTTCATGTCATGCAAGCACGTTAGTCCGGCTAAAATCAATCTCGTCTTAGTCTGACTAACATACCTGGATAACACCATTCATAGTCTGATTAATGCTGCATGTATATGCTAAGTCTGGCTGGAGTCGGACCAACCGGCAATTACATGGGTGTCAGTGAACTTTAGGGTTCATGCATTTCTGCAGCGTGTTGGCACACACACACACACACACACACACACACACACACACACACACACACACTCACTGCCCTTTCTGTGTCCGGCTGACTCACACATACTGTACACAGAGGAGGAGGAAGAGGAGGAGGAGGAGGCATCAGCTGAAAGGCATCTCATTCACTTTGAATTGAGGCTCATTTAACTCATTTTGCTTGCGTTGCGTGCGACTTTTGGCCAAACGGAGCTCTCAGACGAGGTTGTTGTCGCCATGTTTTTCGGTCAGACAAAGAGGGAACCTGACAATGGCAGCGATCACATCGCCGTCACTTTAACAACCATGAGGAACTCTCGCTACATAGCCACAACACTGCTCTGCGATGGCACCAGGCGTCCTGACAGAGGGAGTGTCTGCAGCAGTCAACGGGGACAGTTTATCCTGTCGATCAACTGCAAAAACAAACTTTCTGTGGGCAATTCATTGAGTTTTTCCACTCCTACTATTGGCAGCCATCTTGCTTTAGTAGCGCATTGTTGCTGTTGCCTCCTGCCGGTTCTGTCATAAAGCGACTCACTTCCTGTGTGCAGCGCAGTGACATCACTGGGTGACAAAACACTACATAAACTGTGAAACACAGGGGTGTATACAGAGATTTGATCAAATTCAAGGACTTTTCGAGAACTTCCTGTTACCAATTGCCTCAATGGCGGATTTCCATGACGACTGAACGGAAAAAGACGCATTTGACGCCATGTTTACGTGACCCCCGATTGTTAAAATGAGTCTCTAAAGTAACGCTAAACTTTAAAAACAGAGGCACACATACACAGTACACAGGTACACTGGTTATTTGTAGCACTGCTCTTTTCGTTTAATAAACAGACCGCTCCAGTTCGACTATAGGCGCGCTAACGGCGCTAAAAGGAGCTAACGCGGTGAACGGAACTAACTGATAAATGGTGCCTGGATGCCGTTAACAGCTGAAATGTTGGTGCATGCGCAGAACGCCAAGTCCGACTAAGCGTACACATGCAGGATTAAATCAGACTATGAATGGCATTATCCAGGTATGTTAGTCCGACTAAGGGCTAGCTCGATTTTAGCCGGGCGGCACATAAACATGATGTCACGCTCTTCTTTTTCCGGTCAGTCAACACAAGGAAACACGACATGCGTTAGCGTTGACGACGCTAACGCATGTAATTGTTAGCGTGTTAGTGTAATTGTTCTTGGAGTTTGCATTTCCCAGGCGTCATCAGGTCGTCAATGGCGGAGAGCGACGGTTTTTTTTCTGCGTAGGCCTGGTCTACGTACATTTAGGCGTGAAACAGTAGGTGACGTCTTAACAAAAAAGGGTGACATTGACTTTAAACTTTGTTTGTGCACAAAATCCAAGCACATTCAATGACCCGTGTCTATTTAGAGAAACTTTCAAGGGTTTCAAGGACCCGTGGGAACTGTGTTGACATTCAAAAGTTACACACTACACTGTTTTTAAAAGTCTTCTGAAGGTGACTTTTATATAAAACATATATATGTTCATTATATAAAAGGGGGAACGGCACGTTTCAGTGTCAAAGACGAGGAGAAGGAGGCCGAGTTGAAGCCTGAGGCGAATCCGAATTTGGAAAAGGATCAAAGTGTAATGGAAACAGGTGGGAACAAAACAGCAGAACGCTAAAAAAGAAAAGAAAGGCTGGGAAGGTGAGAAAGTAACACAGAGAGAGAGAGAGACATTAACACAAAGAGTGGAGCAACACAGAGAGAGAGAGAGAGAGAGAGAGACTGAGAATATATGACCTAGTTGTTTGCTGCTTACTTTGCATTCCCTCGTCTAAGTGCCCCGGTATCCAGGGTGATTTTGGGTTTTCGGGGAGGCCAGATGGCTGCGAGGACGGAAGAGGGGGGGAAAGTTTGAACACACACCCCAGCTGTGTGTGTGTGTGTGTGTGTGTGTGTGTGTGTGTGTGTGTGTGTGGCTACAGTCAGGTGGGTTAGTTTGCTAACCAAGGATGCCAGACATCAGCAGCAGAGTCAGAGTGTGTTCTCCTCTTTCACTCCACTCCCCTGCTTCAGGCCCTCGGCTGACGTCAAGAAGCACCAGACAGGACCCGACTGCACGACTCTCTGCTGCAGAGACGAGTACACAGGTGCTGCTGATGCTGCCTGGCTCGAGGAGCAGGAGCACAGGTCTGTTTACGCCCCTGGGTGCAGCTATCGCAGGGATCTTGTTCCACGTCTGTATATAACATGTTTCTTTAGTATTATTAGTAGTGATTTGTACTTAGTGATGTGACAGAAAGGGCCCTCTTAAATCAACACAAACAGACATTTTGATATCAAGGCCGAGGTTTTCCTTTATAAACCGATCAAAGCTGATCCGATCAACAGTTGCTTTGCTTGTTTTTTTTACTTACGCAGGTAAATTCCATTGAGACGCGTGTCATTTGCTGTACATAAATAAAGTTATGATCCTTCTTAGATGATATTTTAGCGATATACAGTTTTACTTAAACGTCATGCATTCTGAGATTAAAGTCAGAATTCTAAGAAAGTCAGAATTCTGAAAAGTCGGACATCTGAAATTTGAGTGAGAAAGTCAGAATTCTGACTTTAATCTCGAATTCTGACTTCAATCTTGAATTCCAACTTTAATCTTGAATTCCAACTTTAATCTTGAATTCCAACTTTAATCTTGAATTCTGAATGTTATCTTGAATTCTAACTTTAATCTTGAATTCTAACTTTAATCTTGAATTCCAACTTTAATCTTGAATTCCAGCTTTAATCTTGAATTCCAGCTTCAATCTTGAATTCTGACTTTAATCTTGTATTCTGCCTTTAATCTCGATTCCGTCTTTAATCTCTTATTCCGGCTTTAATCTTGAATTCTGGCTTTGATCTTGATGTCTGACTGTAATCTTGAATTCCAACTTTAATCTTGAATTCCAACTTTAATCTTGAATTCTGACTGTTATCTTGAATTCCAACTTTAATCTTGAATTCCAACTTTAATCTTGAATTCCAACTTTAATCTTGAATTCCAGCTTTAATCTTGAATTCCAGCTTCAATCTTGAATTCTGGCTTTAATCTTGAAATCTGGCTTTAATCTCGATTCTGTCTTTAATCTCTTATTCCGGCTTTAATCTTGAATTCTGGCTTTAATCTTGATGTCTGACTGTAATCTTGAATTCCAAATTTAATCTTGAATTCCAACTTTAATCTTGAATTCTGACTGTTATCTTGAATTCCAACTTTAATCTTGAATTCCAGCTTCAATCTTAAATTCTGGCTTTAATCTTGAATTCTAGCTTTAATCTTGAATTCCAACTTTAATCTTGAATTCCAGCTTCAATCTTAAATTCTGGCTTTAATCTCGAATTCCGCCTTTAATCTTGAATTCTGGCTTTAATCTTGAATTCCGGCTTTAATCTTTAATTCTGTTTTTAATCTCGAATTCTGACTTTTATTTTAGCGATATACAGTGTATACGCTGCACGAGCATCAAGTGGAACATTAATGTCACGTAGTGTACGTGAGTGCGAGTGTGTAACTTAGTCGGCATTTTCCTCCAGAGCAGCAATGGGATACCCTGTCAGCCTCACAGCCTCACTGCCTGTCTGCCTATGGGTGCATTATTGATGTCGAAAAAGATTCAAGGTAAACAGAGTGAGCAGCTAAACGCTAAATGACGGCCATTAATGCAACAGACGAGCAACGCGACGACGAGCTTTACTGTCCAAAATGTAACTTTTAACAGTAAATCAAACAAACCCTGAAACTTTTTTACCAACTCATGCTTTGTAATAGATATTATGTTTTTTTTTATTATTTTTTAAATGTTTATTCTGTCATTGTTAAGTTCTGAATCAAATAATACAACGTGTACTAATAATATCATAATCGTCCATGGAAATAAAGAAAGAAATGAGGATGTTTAGGTTAACACTAACCCTAACCACTGTGCCAAACATTAACTAATGATTAGTTAATGGATAGTTATTCATTTCAAAATGATATGTTCATCTTTTTTTGCTTACTTTTTTGTAAATAAATAAATAAAGGTGTTTAATAACTATGTAGTTAATGTTGTAGATCTGCATTTTTGTGGTATTAAGAAAGAAAGGTGTTATAGTTTAGTATCAAAGTATAATATCACAATACTAGTACCAAACCAATGATTGGTTAACTGTTAATAATTCATTTGTTACCTATACTGATTAGTTAATCTTGAATTCCAACTTGAATTCTGGCTATAATCTTGAATTCTATCTTTAATTGTGAATTTCGACTTGAATCTTGAATTCCAACTTTAATCTTGATTCCCAACTTTAATCTTTAATCCCAACATGAATTCTGGATTCAAACTTAAATTCCAACTTGAATTCTGGATTCAAACTTGAAATCTGGATTCAAACTTGAATTCTGGATTCAAACTTGAATTCCAACTTGAATTCTAGCTTCAATCTTGAATACTGGCTTTACTCTTGAATTCTGGTTTTAATCTTGAATTCCAACTTTAATCTTAAATTCCCAACTTGAATTCTGGCTTTAATCTTGAAATATGACTTTAATCTTGTATTCCGGCTCTAATCTTATATTCTGACTTTAATCCTGAATTACGACATTAATCTTGAATTCCGCACTTGAATTCTGGCTTTAATCTTGAATTTCATCTTAAATCTTTAATTCTGACTTTTTTTCTCAGAATAATGGGGCAGAGCATAACTGGAACTGGTTAAATTTAGTTAAAGTTAGGTATACTGATTAGTTAATGTTGTAATCTTTTTGTGAAAGAATCCCATCTCCTCCAGAGCTGTGGGGGAATTGCCATGTCTGTGTGTGACGTCTAAAATCTCTCCTCCACCATCAGTGATGATGATGATGATGATGATGATGATGATGATCTGCTAATTATTCTGTGATCTAACCTGTGATTCTTTACCACACATTATTATTATTCTTTTAACGTGAACATGGACATGAGTCAGTGAGTGGTCAGTGGTCAGGGTCAGCGGTCTGTGGCTCTGTGGCTCCACAGCAGCAGTGATGGGACCCGCAGCCTCCAGCGTCTGTCTCCCCTCAGCTCAGACACAATCAGCGGCTGCATAAACAGGTGACTAACCTGAATGGTGCACGTATACTCCGTGTCGTCCAGCAGCCTCACGGTGCAGCTGTACTCCCGCTCCAGATTCCTGATGCTGCCGCTCATGAATCGGCTCAACATCTTCCCGGAGCGCAGCTGCTCTGCGTTCCGCACAGGACCAGAACAATAAAAACACAACTCAGTGAATGTCACAGTGACCGCGCTCCCCGCTGCTCCGCGCGGCCAGCAGCCTCACATCCAGCCGCGGAGGCGCCGTGCGGCTGCTGCACCATCCTCGTCCCGCTAAGTTTGCGCGCAGTGTGGGGCCCGTTGTGTGCGGCAGAATCCAAGGATGCCCGCATCTAGATCCAGATCCAGCTCCAGCTCAGCAGTGTGTGTGTGTGTGTGAGAGAGAGAGAGTGGGAGAGAGTGTGTGTGTGTCTGTGGCCGAGATGAGGATTATCTCTCACTGCTGCTTCTGCTGCTGCTTCCACCGGAGCAGAGCAGGCGGGCGGGTCCCAGTGAAACTGACGTCAAAGTCAACCAACAGCAGTGTGGGGCATTTTCTCCCTCATCTAACATCCACCAGATTATTAATCCGGCCGTGCACTCACACAGTGGTGCGAGGACCTATTGTAATTCCTAGATTTTTTTTTTTCTTCCAAAAGGATCGCATTTTTATGGAAGAGTAATTCGAGTCACATGTAAAACATGTTTTCATTTTTTTTATTATTATTATTCGGCATGCATTCTGAGATTAAACTCAGAAGTCAGAAATCTGAAATTTGAGTGAGAAAGTCAGAAATCTGACATTAATCTCGAATTCTAACTTAAATCTTGAATTCCATCTTGAATTCTGACTTTAATCTTGAATTCTGGATTTAATCGTGAATTCTGACTTTAATCTTGAATTACAGTTTTACTCTCGAATTCTGGCTTTAATCTTGATTTCCAACTTGAATTCTGGCTTTAATCTTGAATTCTGACTTGAACCTATAATTCCGGCTTTAATCTAGAATTCCAGCTTTAATCTCGAATTCCGGCTTTAATCTCAAATTCTGACTTTTATCAAATTCCGACTTTAATCTTGAACTCTGACTTTAATCTTGAATTCCAACTTGAATTCTGGCTTTAATCTCAAATTCTGACTTTAATCAAATTCCCGACTTTATTCTTGAATTCTGGCTTTAATCTTGAATTCCCGGCTTTAATCCAGAATTCTGGCTTTAATCTTGAATTCTGACTTTTTTTCTCAGAATAATGGGGCGGAGCATAACTGGAACTGGTTAAATTTAGGTAAAGTTAAGGTTGGGTGAGGCATTATCTGGATATGGTTAAGGTTATAACGCCCAGGTTGTCAATGCTGTATCCTAACAAGTATAGTTGCACAAGCCTGTGTGTGTGTGTCAACAGTAACCAATACCTAAATCAAACAATAACATGTTACCTCCTGTAATTGAAAACCTCAGCAAATGAACCAAATGTGGGTTAGTGTTAGGGTTGTGTGTCACAGAACAACATATAAGAACCTCTGGTCTCAGGTGTCACCACACTGTCATTGGTCTGGTGATTTTATGATGTACATATTATTATTTTATTTTATTTTATTTTAAAAAACATAAATTAAGCCACCCTGATGGGCAAACATCCTCAAACTTCCTACTGCCATATTTGGTGAATATTCAATGTGTTTCACTGCCACCTGTCGGCCAGTAGTCGCAAATGCACTCAGCAACCTTCAGTGTACTATTTTAAAAACAACGAATGAATGAATGAATGAATGAATGAATGAATGAATGTTACTAGTGTTTGGATCTTGGTTACTGTTGCGTGCAGTTGTATGTAGAATATTGTTAATAAAATAAACCCGGGGGGGAAATGGTGTAGTTTAATTAGTTTTGACTAAATCATACAGAAACAATTATAGGCTATTAGAGAGATTAATAAATACTACAGTTCGTAATATAACAGCTTAACAAATCTCAAATAAAATAGCTCTTGTACAACAGGATTTGAAAACACAGAGCCAAAACATGTCCCCATGTAGAGTTCTGCCGTGACCCGGATTCGAACCGGGGTTGCTGCGGCCACAACGCAGAGTACTAACCACTATACGATCACGGCGAGCTATCGGGGATGTGGGGCGCAGGGTGAACATTTACGTTTTTGAAAGAACACATAACACATAACCACGTTCTACTGTGATAGAACGTGGTTGTAGAGTGTAATATTATTAATATAAACTGAGATTTAAAAACGGAAATGTCACTCACGACACACAGAAACGGACTATAATTCATCACAAGGCTTAAGTGGTAGCGGTAGCCACTGAGCTAACTTCAGCTAACGTTTTTTTAAACTGTGTTTAAATTCGTATCACTGCGCTTGTTTGCCCCCATTTTGTTGCTTCGTTTGTTTTTATTGTTTATTCTAGGACTCCGTGTGTTTGACATTTTAACATAATATTTGTTTACATGTCGTCACTGAGTGTTTTGTATGTGTCTAAACAAACAGAAAACTAGCTAGCCCCGACATTGTTTGCTAGGTACATGTACTATCACGAAAACGTAAAGGTTGTAACAAATGAGATATTTTCTTCTCTACTGACATAATATGATAAAATAAAATCCACGCAACTAACATTGGATCCTGGATAACCTGTATAAGATTGGTGCACAAACTAAAATTATTCAGTTTTAATGATTTCTTTGTTAAATGGAGCAAAGAAATCAGAAATTATTCACATGTAAGAAGCTGAAAAATTACAAAACCTGTTAAATTATTAAAAAACAACAACCCTCAAACCAATGAATCGGTTATCAAAATAGTTGACAATTAATTTATTAACCGAGTAAGTGTTGCAGGCCGACTCCTGTTACAACAGATAAGCTCGCTGTGATTACTAGCGATGACTTATCTCTTTAGTTTATGACTAATAACACTGGTTTTCACTAAACCAGTAACATTTTCAGTCAATCTGATCCCGAGACGTATTACCGGTATGTTTTCAAAAATAAAACTGACAGTCTTTGGCTGAATCATGAACAGTCATAATCTTTATTTGATACACGAGGCTAGCCAGCTTGCCACTGATGAAAACGTGTCACACAAATGTAATATAATATAATATTAAAGAATCTATGATGAAATTAGTCGGTGGCAAAAGTGTTAATGTTTCCGTCAGTGTTGAGATCTAAAAAATAAAGTTTAATACACGGTAACACCAAGTCATTCTTGTTTCATTCATGCACTCACTCATTCATCACTGTCAACAACAATAGCAGGGGTGTAAATCTGAAATGTAAGTGAGAAAGTCAGAATTCTGACTTTAATCGCAAATTCTGGCTTTAATCTTGAATTCCTTTAATCTTGAATTCTGACTTGAATTCCAGCTTTAATCTCGAATTCCGGCTTTAATCTCAAATACTGGTTTTAATCTAAATTCTTGCTGTAATCTCGAATTCTGGCTTTAATCTTGAAGTCTGATTTTAATCTTGAATTCTGACTTTAATCTCAAATTCTGGTTTTTATATCGAATTCTGGCTTTAATTTCGAATTCCGACTTTAATCTTGAATTCTGATTTAAATCTTGAGTTCTGACTTATATCCTGAATTTCGACTGTAATCTTGAATTCTGATTTAAATCTTGAGTTCTGACTTATATCTTGAATTCTGACTTAAATCTTGAATTCTGATTTCTCTTGAAAAGTAAAGTTTAAGACACAGTAACGCCAAGTCATTTTTGTTTCATTCATGCACTCACTCATTCATCACTGTCAACAACAGAAACAAAGGTGTATCAACAGGAATTTCAAAGCAAGCCCTTGAGTACAGCTGAATAGGTTAGCGTTTATAGATGACGCCGTAGTGGGAAAACTACTACAACTATGCCTAATGAATGCCACCTCAGGTCCATTCAATGAAGGGCCCCTCAAGGTTCTTATTTCCCGGGGCTTCTCAACTCTCTTGAAAGGCCTCTCCTGCAGGTCAGATACAGATTCAGTAACTTCTCTATTAGTATTTACAATAACAAAGCCAAGATGGTCGTCGGAGCAGAGTCTCATAGTTCATCCTCGTCGTTCTCTTCGGGCTCGTTGCTCCTTGTAGCTGGAGCTTTAGCCGCACACTCTGCCTTTCTGGTGAACGGTCGGCCCGGACCGGCCACAGTCTGATGAGGCGTTGGTTTGCTTCTGCAAATGTCGCCCGTGCTTTGAGCCGAAGCACCGTCGTGCTTGCCGTCCATCGCCGCGTGACTCTTACTCTGGTATAATTTACAAGACGCCACCAGAGGTTTCCCCGTGTCCACGCGTTGGCTCTCCGTCAGGCGCAGTTTACTGTCTGTGTGAGTATAGTGTAGGTCCACTTTGATGACCAGTGATTCCTAACGAAAGGCAAGCAAACGATGTGTTTCACATTTTCTGCACAGGGGAACAACATTAGACTTAAATACACACATTAAATATGTTGCATACCTTTAGCCTCTGAAGAGCACAAAGCCTCATTGTGCAGTCTGGGTTATCCGAGTTTTTAAATAAGAGAGAGTCCATCTCGTCTGAGCGGTCAGGGCCAGAAAATATGTCTTCCATCGCCTGAGGATTGACAACAAACACATTCAGCCACTAGATGTCACTGTGGTTCTGTGGTCTACAGTGAAGCGGTGTCGCTGAGAGGAGTGAAGCAGATTTCTTAGAACTACTTCCTCCTACGTCTTTGAGGAGGCTGTCTATATTTGGGTATGACTTCCTCCCACACGAGACACAAGGCGGTGAAAGAGCAAATTCCTGCTGGCTCATGGAAAGTGAGCAACGTGGAAACGATGATGTAGATGCAGTTTGCAGGTTTTTAAACACGATATTGATAGTGAGTGGTATTTCCTTTCTGCACATGTTGTGGTTTATACGTGTATGATACAACTGAATACTTACAGGTGTGCTGCTTAGAGCGACAGTGCAGTCCTGAGTCCTGGGGCTGACGCTCTTCACCGCGGCAAAAGCCACCAAGACGTTGGAGAACAAAGCCGAGAAGCTGACGTCCACTTCGACCCCACAAGGAAACTTCAGACGCTTCTTCTCTGGCAGCTCTGCAATAAAGATGAGATTTGAATTGAGCAATTAAACAATCGATGTTTTTAAAGAGATATTTCACCATTTAAAAGATGAATGTCTATTAAAACCGGGTCATCTATGTAGTAGAAATGTGAAATAATATTTGAAGAAAGTGCCTTCTTGGCTGAGAAAGGCAAAAAATGTAGTTTTTCCGCTCATGTACACAAACGACAGCAACTCCCAGAATGCACTGTGCCCACAAAAAGTTCTCTAGGTTCCGCCCGAAAAGCAGCTCTTTTTCCCTTATCAGTTTGAAAACTACATTCTGTACAAAGACACATGGAAATCGGTGAAGTATCTCTTTAAAGGTCACATAGAGTGGTCCTGTTGCACATATATGTTAGTTATGGAGGTCTACTTACATACATTAACTTGTTTTTATGGTCAAAAACCTCCTAGTTTCTGTAAACTAGCCAATAGAAATCCTCTTTTCTGACAGTGTTTTTCAGCTGCGATGTTTCAGAGTGAACTTTCACCCCCAGAAGACAGAGTCTTGTGATTGGCCAGTACAATCCAGCACATCCGTTCTCAGAAGCGCAGCGCCCCCTTCTGGAACGGCGGATGCACTGCTCCTCATTATCAAAACATTGTTTTAACAGTGTTTAAAAATAGCTTCATCACGACTCCCGCCGCAGTCCCTTTTATGACTTTAAACCGGAGTCAGACCCAGAGTCAGAAGACACTGTTGCTCGTGAAACACCTCCACAACGGACGTTATTCTTCTTCTGCCGTTCAATGTACGCAACCGGATGTGCCCGGACTAGTGCCCGGAGCAGGACGATCGGTTGTTCAGGAGAACCGCTGCTTACGTAACTATTACGGGATTTTCAGTGATCTCGTTGAGCCCCGAGATTACAATAAAACACAACGTTCTCAGCAATGGCTGAACTGTTTGTTTAGAACCGTAAGGCTTCATAAACAAGGTAATGACGCAGATACACACAAAAAAAACAGCGATAATAGGAACTTCCGGTCTAGTTCCGCTTTAATAATAGATATTGTTGTTGTTCGTTCTTCTTCTACTACTTCTGCTTTAGGTGTCGCCACAGCAGATTACCTGCCTGATAGATACCTGATCACCTGCCTGATGTTCCGCTCTATTATTGTGAATGAAGTCAAAAATAACCTGAGCAGATGAGAAGCTCTGCCTTAAAAGGTAAAGTGAATTTGAGGAAGTTGTTGATATCAAAATAACAATAATGAATCAGTTCCCTGTTTTGCATTATCAGAGAGAACCAGCCCTCTCTGTATTATTTTTTTTGAATGGTGCTTAAAATATCTCTTTAAACCACAATGTGTGTACTGGGTTTGTCACATGTGGAGGTGTCAGAGGTGTGGGAGGGATTCAAGTCATCTCTCTACCTCAGTCAAGCTAACAATAGATCTTTAATAATACGTGTAGTATTTACATGCAATCCAATTTCACACAAAGGCTATTCATAATAATAATAATAATAATAATTAAAAAAAAGGTGGGGAAATTTCTCCCAGCTAACCGTTAGCTTGTCTCCAGCAGATATCTCTTATGCGTAGTTCTTGGGTATGACCGGTGGTGCGAACCGGATCTGTGAGGGATCGAGGTTCCTTCAGGGTGTGTTTGATCTCCACCGCCTGTCTGCCAGTGATCAACGGGTCCATGCCGAGGTCTGTTGTCGAGAGGGGAAAAAACAGTTTTATTAGTTTAATTTAAGATGACTTTCTTTACATTTCTTTACATTTTAATCCACTCCAACTCCTTGCATCACGGGACTGTCCAGGTTTTGCAATAGCAGTGCACCAGGAAGTAAGTTAAGGCTCATCGAATTTAAGCTCTCTGACTTTGAGGAACTTGAAACTGTCAGACACAATAATAAGTTGGCGTCCATTGTTGTGTATTGCGTTACAGGAGTTTTGGAAAATCCCCTTTTTGCAGATCTTCTTTTTTTCAGCCATCTTCACGACATCTCTAAATAAATCCAAAACCTCAACTTTGGGGGATTTCTTAAAGTTACTACTCACTCTGTGACTCTGGGATTTCAAAATAAAACACAAAGAGCTAAAATTCACACTTATATACACTACCATTCAAAAGTTTTGGTTCACCTATACAATTTTGTTTTTGTGTTTTCCATCAAAAGTCACACTTATTCATCAAAACAGTTGCAAAATTAATAGAAAATATAGTCAAGACACTGACAAGATTAGAAATAATGATTTTTAATTCAAAATAATAATTTTGCCCTTCAAACACAAGGGTTTTCTAATCATCCAATAGCCTTCTAACGCCATTAGCAAACACAATGTACCATTAGAACACTGGAAATGGGCCTCTATACACCTATGTACATATTCCATTAAAAACCAGACGTTTGCAGCTAGAATAGTCGTTTACCACATTAACAATGTATAGAGTGTGTTTCTGATTCATTTAATGTTATATTCATTGAAAAAAAGTGATTTTCCTTAGATATTTCTAAGTGAGCCCAAACTTTTGAATGTTAGTGTATATGTTTACATCCATGCATACACACAGACACCAACCACAGGGTGTCCTATTGCTCATTTGTAAGTGAACCCATGTGAGATATGGTGGGGGGGGGGTTTGCCCAAACGGTAGAGCAGCTGTCCTGTGCTCTGCAGCGCTCAGGTTTCTCGCTCTTGCTCCAGCCAACAGTGTGAATTTCCAGAGAACGAGGTCACATGCAAGGCGGTACCTCGAGAAATCATTTCACCAGAGACCCAACAGAGATTTAACAGATGGGGGGGGGGACGACAACTTGAGAGCTGCTCACACACAGCTATACTTACAAGTCCTGCGTAAACAACACAAAACACAAAAGTGCCTTGCCAACAATAAACAATAAAAAAACAATAAAATCTGCCTGTGGTCCACCCAGGATATCCTAGGTGTCGATATATATATACATATACATATTACCAGTTAGCTCCGTTAGCTGCATTAGCTCCTTTAGCGCTGTTGGCGCGCCTACAGTGGAACTGGAGCGGTCTGTTTATTAAACAAAAAGAGCAGCGCTACAAATAACCAGCGTACCTGTGTACTGCGTATGTGTGCCTCTGTTTTTAAACTTTAGCGTTACTAAATTTTAACAATCGTGAGTCACGTAAAACGTAACGTCACGTGCGTATTTTTCCGGTCAGTCGTCATGGAAACGCGTCATGCGTTAATGTTGACACAGCTAACCGCCGCTATCGCGTCAACACGCGCAGCACGAATACATATACAGTCTCTTTTGAACTACTTACCCTCAGAAACTCTCTCTAAGACGTGCGTGACCTTGTCGGACCGAAGGATGTGCTTGTTCAGGTACTTTGTGAAGATTCCGGTACTTTTTCCTCCGTCCTGGACCTCGAACGCCTCGGCGTCTTCACATCTGTGGTTAGTAGATAAAGATATAGTTCATTGCATCATCTCACTTCGCAGGCATTTTTTCTACGATGGATGACATAGTATTGTATGACATTATTGTCAAATTTTGGACCAAAAATTTTTTTTCAGAAAAATTTTAACATTTTGGACGACATATTTCAGTATGACATTTTTGTAAAATTTTGGACCAAAATATTTTTTTCTCAAAAAATTTTACATTTTTGGACGACATAGTATAGTATGACGTTTTTGTAAAATTTTGGGAAAAAATATTTAGTTAAAAATGGTAAAATTTTGGACAACATGTTTTGTCAAATTTTGGACAAAATGTTTTGTCAAATTTTGGACAAAATGTTTTGTCAAATTTTGGACAGAATGTTTTGTCAAATTTTGAAAAAAAAAAAAAAAAAGAGGTAAAATTTTGGATGACAGAATGATGTTTTTGTCAAACTTTGGACCAATTTTTTTTCTCAGAAAAGTTGTCAAATTTTGGACGACATAGTATAGTATGACGTTTTTGTCAAATTTTGGGGGAACAAATTTGGAAAAAAAAGGGTCAAATTTTGGACAAAATGTTTTGTCAAATTTTGGACAAAATGTTTTGTCAAATTTTGGACAAAATGTTTTGTCAAATTTTGGACAAAATGTTTTGTCAAATTTTGGAAAAAAAAAAAATCTAAAGAATTGTCAAATCTTGGACGACATAGTTAAGTAAGACGTTTTTGTCAAATTTTGGGACAAAATGTTTTGTTAAATTTTGGACAAAATGTTTTGTTAAATTTTGGACAAAATGTTTTGTTAAATTTTGGACAAAATGTTTTGTTAAATTTTGGACAACATTTTTTGTCAAAAATATTTTCTCATTTTGGACGACATAGTATGACGTTTTTGTCAAATTTTGGAATACACACTCAACACTGAGTTAAGCCCAATTTATACTCCTGCGTAAAGTGCTCTGCGTAGCTACGCAGAGTCCTCTGCGTCGACGCAGAACCTGTCGAAGAGCCTCTGCGTCGTCTCCGGGTGCACGGAATATTTTTTAAGTGTCCGTCACTCCGTCAAGGGACTACGGAGACGGCAAGAGCTGCGATTGGTCCTCAGGACAGGCCGAGCTAAGCTGCTCTGTGCCGGCTCTCAGTGCGCTCCGGGCGTCCTGACAGAGGCGGAGCTGATCCCCGCCGATAACGCCGCTGCCGAACTATAAATACGTCATATCTTAACACACACAGCACATGTTTAGACTCTAAATGGCCAATTTCTCGCCTCAAATTATCTTAAAACTGCGTTCCGTGACACAGAAAAGTGAGAAACGGCCACTTTTTCAACAACAACAGTCTTTCTCTCTCTTTCTTTCTCGGACGCCATTGCTCACTGTAGCCAGAAGCACAACAACCTTGCGCAGCGACCCCTACTGATCGGGCGGGAAATTGCAGCGAGTGTCCGTCACCACGACGCAGAAGTATAAATGCTCGAGGCGTCTCCGTGGTGACGCAGACGGATAACGCATACGCAGTCGGAGAAGTATAATGTGGCCTTTAGTACTGAATACGTACGTGGCATAACCGTAAACAGTATTCCCGCACGGTTTCAGGGGCATGATGGCTGAAGGTATGCGATCCTGGTTGTACCTAAAGGAGCAGCAGAAGTCAAAATTAAACTTGGATGTCATAACAAAGTACGTTTGTTTGTGCTTGGAATCCAGTGACTGCACCCACCATTTTCTGCAGGTGTCCAGCAGGATCACACTCAGCGCCGTCTGCCTTTGCTGCATGCCGAGCATGACCTTTTGCACGCACACGCAGTTTTCGCGCCGGTACGGTTGCGGGGCATCGACGGCGACCAAGTAATTTCTCCCGGCGCACTCATACCCATGGCCAGCGTAGTAGAAAAGGCCTGTGAAGAGTGATAAAGAAGAGTTAATACTGCACTGTATTCATCACAGCGTAAACTAAATACACTGTGCAGTCCTACGATACTTCTCAAGGACTTTCCAGCTGCAGGTGGGAGGGCGACTGCACCCATGGCGTCCACTTTTATTGGTTTGCAGCACGCTCTGCACCTGGACAAGTGATTGTCCACGGAGATCTTGGTCAAAAGTCAGTCTTTGTAATTTGTTTTTGGTGAGACGGCGATCTTGGAATTTGCATTTCCGTTACTCGCTCATTGCCTCTTCATGAAATCTCGCGCCAACGCCAGAGAGACAGTGGACAGTGTCCACACAGCACTGCTAGTAATTGCGACTCGCTATCCCTTACCTTAACTATAACCAGTTAATGCCTAGCCCTGACTTTAACCTAACCCCAATCCAAATCTCAGCCTCGGAAATTAGGTTCTTCCTAAGTAGGACCATGTTTTCCTGAAAAGGTCAGTGTTTAAGACAGAAAAAGGTCCTAAAGAGGCAACAACAGAGTTTTTCGTGAGGACAATCGTAGACGCAGCCATCACAAAAAATGCTTTAACCCAAATTCTAACCATTAACGCTGAAACAGCCAAAATGTCCTCACTTCCTGTGTGTTTTGGTCGTCACAACTTCTTTTTTTTAGATAGCAGTTTTTCACCCAAATAGGTTAAACTGCTGAACACTGCCTGAACCTTTTAACCCCACACAAACGTGCACACGCACACACACACACACACACACACACACACACACACACACACACACACACACACACACCCACACCCACACCCACACACACACACACACCAACCCCCACCCTTCACTGAAATCTTGATTGTGTAATCTCTCCAGTGTGTCGTGCACTCACATGCTTGCTTGTATGTTCATAATTCTGCTGACAATTCATTTGTTTATTTTCCTTAAACTGTATTATCTATGCTGTATTTACTTTAATATATATATACCTTTATATTTATATACTTTATAGTTGTCAATGAATTCTCTAATATCTGTGTGCTTAGACTCTGGGCGTTGGTTTTGTTGTTGTCTGGTGGCGACGAAGTGACAAAAGAGGATGTTGAATTTGTGTAAGCGATAATATCATAATCATCTACTATGTCACACTATATATATAGATATATGTATATGTAAATACAATGTAAACGTGTCACAGGCATGCAGGATTATAAATAGCCTGTGAAGGCAGAAGACACCCACACATCTTCTGCCCACGCTCAGACAGACATGCTATGTAAAAATTAGGATACTAAAAACCCACTCATCTGATCTGTGACCCATGACGAGAGGAAAGAAACAAATAGAACTGTATACAATTTATGTGAGGACAAAAGGTGAATTCACAAATCGACAAATGTAGACCGCTGTTCAGCCCTGGTATTAACATCCATGTAAAGGTCAAAAGTCAAGGTGTCACTTGCACACACACACACACACACACACACACACACACAAACACTCTGTATTTATATAGCGTTTTTCTAGTCTTGATGACCATTTAAAGCTGCTTTACACTACAGTTTTGCCATTTACCCATTCACACACTTTAATTTTAAAGCAGTCTGTATTTGAATAAATGTATATTTTTAAGTTAATGGCTGATAAGAAAACTTCAAACGACGATTGTCACGCTAAAAACTAGCCACCAGCTAAATCAGAAACCATTCAACTCAAAGAAATTCATATTTTTAAGTTCATGTATGGTAGGAAAACTTGAAATGATGCTTGTCATGCTAACAGCTAGCCACCAGCTAAATTAGAAGCCACTCAACTCAAATACATTTATTTTTTTAAGTTAATAGATGATAGGAAAACTTGAAATGATGCTTGATGATGAACTAGCCACCAGCCTAACTGCCGAACTCTAACACGTTTAAAGGGACATATAGTTGAGCTACAACCGAGTGAGATTGGATGTTAACATCAGGTTTGAACTGGGCCCGAAAGACAAACTTTACTCACCATAAACTCCTCTGTCGAGGAGCTGAGTAAACCTTTCTATGGCGGCGAGCATCTCCTCTCTGGTCAGATCGAGCAGGGAAACCACTCTAAAGCCCAGCTGCCGCAGCAGGTTAGCCAGCTCGTGTACGTCCATAATCGGCGCCATTAAGCTGGGGTGATGGGAGTAATTCAGATTTCCAATGAGCAGGGCAACTTTGTCTGTGGCTAAACACAAACAGCAAAGAAGAGATTTATAGTGATTTACAGCAAAACCTCGAGAAATAACAATGACGTTGAAACCATGAAATCATACCTGTGGGAGCTGCTGCTGGAAGACGAGCAGTTTGCACTAGAGGAAATTAAAAAGAAGAGAATCATTTTAAGTGATGTTAAAGGTGCCATATGTAAGAATGTGGCCAAAAACGGTTACTACATTCAAATTCAAAATACAGAAGTCTTTTAGGTTTTCGTTTTCTGACGTAACTGGCAACCCGTGGTTGCTCGGCAGCTGAGACTCTACTGACTGCAATGATTGGCAGACGGCGGTAGGTGGCGCCACATGCCAAAACGTGATTGCAAAACATAAACATGATTTGCAGTCTGCGAATATTTTGTCTGTACTGTTGTTGTTGGTGAGTTCAGTTTGTTATATGAACATTATTCCTGAGTCTCTGTGACATATTAGGAGGATTTTATGGCCAGTTGCTTTTGATTTATTACATAATGCACCTTTAAGTGATTTGGGACCAGAGGGTAAACACACGACTGAGAGATTTCCCTTTAACACTGCGGTGATTTTTTTTTTTTTGTACAAACACGAGAAATGCTGCAAGAGCTAGTTTCACTTTACATCACTTTCCTGTTGTGTGTCTTAGCTTTCGGACCCAAGTGCTGCCTGGAGTCTGACAACTTCCTTTTTTTTTTTTACACAGTAGAAATGGGAAAGTACGTCCTCGAGCATAATGGAAACAACTCAAACGCCTCTGTGTGAAATCAGTGGAATGAAAGGAATGTAAAAGACAACCTTTGTTTGTCTTTGTGGCAGGATGTGAAGAGTGAGGAGGAAATGCAACAACACACAACTGGGACACAACAGGACAGATTTACAGCGTCAGTTTTAAGATCTTTAACTCACCGACTTTAACGTCGACCGCTTCAGTCCATCTCTCTTGCAGCGCGTTGTGAACCGAGCACAGGTACGTCCCTGCGTGTTCAGCGGCTGCACAGTCAACCTGCAACAAATCATAGGTTTCCTGTCTGCCAGTTTCACCACTGTGTAAGATTACTCAAGTGGAAATCAAAGCTTTAAATATTAACCAAAGGGGATTACACACCCACGCTGGTGAGGGGTGCACGAACAATACACAGTAAAAAAAAAATATAGCACAGTGTAAACAACAGTGGCCCATGTTCTCGTTCCGTACCTGCAGCGTGTCACCAGTTCTACCCAGCACGGCCTGGCCGTGTCTGTACCACTGATACTGCGGCGTAGGAATGCCGAAAGCAACGCAGCGCAGAGAGAAGTCTGCACCTTGTTGGACTGTCTGGGGTTTAGGGTTGACAGCGATGTGCAGCGTGTCCTGCCAATGCTCCGGTAGGACTGTATATGTGGAGAGAGACGAGAGCAAGAACGGTCAAGCAGTGACGAAAATCACGCAGTAGTGACGTACGCTACTGTTCAAAAGTTTGGGCTCACTTAGAAATGTCCTTATTTTTGAAGGAAAAGCTTTTTTTCAATGAATATAACATTAAATGAATCAGAAATACACTCTATACATTGTTAATGTGGTAAACGACTATTCTAGCTGCAAACGTCTGGTTTTTAATGGAATATGTACATAGGTGTATAGAGGCCCATTTCCAGTGTGCTAATGGTACATTGTGTTTGCTAATGACGTGATGTTAGAAGGCTATTAAATGATGTCTCGACTATATTTTCTATGCATTTTGCAACTCTTTTGATGAATAGAAGTGTGACTTTTACAGGAAAACACAACACAATTGCATCAGTGATCAGTGTGGCTCCATGGGGTGGGTTTTACCTGATTTATCAATGTCCATCACCTTCACTTTCACCCATTCACTGAACACGCAGTTGCAGAAGCGGTCGTTGACTCGACACACGTAGAGTTTGGTTTTCGTGGCTCTGATGGTCAGGTCCGCCTGAGTGCCGCCGCACACCTGAACAGACGGAGAAACACAAACCAGAACAATTACAACCAAAGTACAAGAGGAAAGCAAATACAATCAAAAGCACACGCTGCTAACTCAATATCAAAGATCTTCAATTCAATTCAATGTTATTTGTATAGCGCCAAAATCATAGCATACATTATCTCAAGGCACTGTACGTAGCAGAGCTGAAACAATTGATCTATTAATCGATTATTAGTCCATTAGTAAATTAATCATCAACTATTTTGATGATCGATTAACCGGTTTGAAGCTTTTTTCATGATTAACCCTTTAAGATACGCACCAAGATAAAAGCAAAGGAAAAATTATTTCTTTGCATTTTTTATTATTATTTTTTTACTTTTTTTATTTATTTTATTATTATTATTCAATGAGATATAGTGACTTAAGTGGTCGACCAAATGGTTGAGTGGTACCTTAAAGGGTTAAAAAACAGATTTCTGATTGTTTTAGCTTCTTAAATGTGAATATTTTCTTTGTTTCTTTGCTCCACATGACAAATAGATCATTAAAACTGAATCATTTTGGTTTGTGGACAAAACAAAGACATTAGCTGCAGCTCTATTACATAGACGACATCATGCAGAGCAGAGAAAACTCCCTTTTGACAGGTGTAAATCTATGACAGACGCAGACTCAAAGATGTTCGGCCATCTGCCTCGCCCGGTTGCGGTGAAAGGAAAACAATGGGGCACAGAGGAGAGGTGGGGGACAGAACGTTTAAGTCGATTTGTAAGGTTTTATAATCTAGGTCAATTGTCAGGAGACACCTGCACATAGACCAGAGCACTCGTTCACACGTTCAACAACAACAACCACAACAGCAACACAAGTGGTGCTCAAAACGACTCAGGGTATTTCCTCACACTGGACTGACATTGACTGATTTGAGTATGAAACATCACATTCCTCCTTTTCATCGTGAGTAAACCACTGGTAGTTGAGTTTGCCCGTGCCCGCGGCTTGGACGCTCAGAGTCACCTTGTGGTTCACGGGTACACACACAGAGAAGGGCTGCCGCACGATCACGATGTCTGCAAAACACACCCGAGAAAGCCAGGAGAGCGGCGTCAGTCATCAACAAATCACAAATCAGAAATCACATATCACAGTGTCCAACTAACTAACTGTGCTGCGTTGACTCACCTCTGATCATGATTCAACCGGGTACAGGGTTGAGTCACCAGTGCATTATATCCTCAATTCCTACACCAGACTGCAAGAAGTAGAGACAATAATGTTCAGTTTCAGTATGTAGACATGCTTTTTAGTCACATATAGATATAATATATAATATAATAACATACATTACATTCAGTATTATAATCCTAATTCTCCTTCTAATGATGCACAAACTCATTGTCAAGGTGGGGCAAACAATGGCTACCATAATATCTGTTATTATTATTATTATTAGTGTTATTACATAGTCAAGTCTTTGAAAGGCAACAATTCTGTCCAAAACTTCTCTAAATAAAAACATGATAGGATATATGTTAAAAGTCTGCCTGTTCTGTTATATGTTGGATTATTAGCGATTATTGTTTTAGTCAATAAAGACAAGAGTTGAAACCTAAAAAGTCTAATATGCGAAATAAGAGATTTTCACAAGGTTTCTGACACCAAACCTCTCAATTCTGGTGCCTGTAGAGTCAGTAATCCCACTGTAAACAACGCAGAATAATCCGGATTTATGTCAAATGTCGAGTTGCGTACCTGCTGTTAGTGTCGCACCTCAGCCGCACACAGTGAGTGTGTGTGAGAGTGTGTGTGTGTGTGTGTGTGTGTGTGTGTGTGTTGTCCTTCTATTTAACTTCTTCCCTTAAATAAACCGAATCGGACAAACTCTCCCCTTTCCCGGAAAGAGGCAGTGCACACACACACAGAGACACAATGTACCGTAAAGTCTGTAATACAGGAGCAGCGCATAGTTAATAAACGTGTATTTAAAGGTGAATATTGATTTTTATTGTCTGATTTAAAGTATGTTTCTATGTGAAGGCACACTTAAACAGAATTAATAAGTCTGAGCCTGTATAAATATATATAAATATGGTAAAGGAGAATCAAGCTGAGCCTCTTTTTATAACATTACGGTAATGAACAATCTGGCCTATTATCAAGACAGTTACTGTCACAGGTTAAAATATGAGGTTGTAATGTGATTTTAAATCGGACTCTTATGCAATATAACATGTTCTGTATTTTCTCTTTGGCTGAAACACTTTGTTCCAAATGCTCAAAAGAGATGTTTTTAACCCCCCCAAAAAAAGCAGGTTAAAACAAAGGTATTTTCCAGAATTGATTTGTTTATGTTGTTATTATATATAACTTTATTCGATTTTGAAATCAATTTACAGAAAACCCCGATAGACCTATTTGTTACATAAAAAATTTTTTTAAAGTAAATAAAAGGATAAATATTGTAATTTAAAAGTCTAATAATCATAATAACAAAACTAGAAAAGCACTCGGAGAGTGCAGACCTCCGCCAAGGCAGCTCAGTGCCTACAAAATACAGTTCTACATACAATTCTAATACATCTTAGAAATAAAAGTGCTAAGTAATACCATATAAGGGTCTTAGGCTTGTCCTCATAGGAGAACCCCTTTTTTTGGCTCCACGTAGAACATTTTTATAAAGGTTCTACCTGGAACCCTTTTTAAACCCTTTATTCAGGAAAGGGGTTTTAAAGGGTTCTCTGGATCAAAATGGTTCTTACTGGAATCATTAGTGTTACCAAGAACCCTTGAAAAAACCTTTGTTTGGGAAAGGATTTTTCAGAAGCAAATGGTTCCAGGTAGAACCTCAGCCCTTGTAGAAGAACTCTTTTGGACCCCTTATTTCTAAGAGTGTACACCCTGCCTGCAATTTAATCAGTTGTTCCTGGTCCCATTGCGGACTTTTTATGAATTTCATCCAAATCTATCTGTGACTTTTCGAGTTATGTTGGTCACTAACAGACAAACAGACAGTCAGAGAGGCAAACAAACAAACTCCGGTGAAAACAAATACCTCCTGGTGGAGGTCAATAAGACCAGGAAACAACCTCAAAGCTGTCTACAACCTGAAAAATAGAAATAACCAACAACACATTGATATTGCAAAATACCCCCGACGCCTTTAAATCATGTTCTTTACGATGTCCGATCAGCTTGCTCTTTGTCTAATTGATGTGTAACACGAGCAGCGTGTGGGCCAATGTGTTTTGACCATGTGTCGAATGACGTAAGGGGAAATGTGCTGGAGCAAAACACAGGGCGTAGACCATTGGCTGACATCAGTGACGTCACAAATCACATTATATAGGTATATATATTATTCATATATGTTATAAATGCAGATTTTATAAATGCAGATTTTTCAATCTTTACCAGACGTCTTTGCTAAGTCTATGGTCCAGTTCCGGAAAATCTGATGTGCTCTTGCGCCTATTTGTGGGCCCCTCTATAAATAGGAGCCGGTTGGCAACACATGCATGTCTATGATAGGCAGTTACAGAGACTTTCTTCACAGAGTCTGCGTCCAAAGCAAATTGGCAACATCTCAATGGTAAGTTGATTGATTTTATTATTTTTTTAGCCATGTTACAAGGTGACAAAGAAACATTGAATTATAATCTTAACACGTACGAGCCAAATGGCATGTTTTGGGTTTTGAGTTTGACCACTGACAGCCCTTCCACAACATGATAGCCGGTCTATTTATAACCTGCTCCAAGGCAAGTGCTTTTGCTCGATCGGAAAGGACAAGCTTTGAGTCTGGACTTGTGTGCGTCGAGTCTTCTTGAAAACAAACGTCCAAGGGGTGTGAAATCTGAAAATGTCTTCTGTTGACTTCTGAAACCTTGATTCTTCTTCTGTTTTTCCTCTCCAGGGATTTTTACATGGATAACACCACTAAGTTTGAGCCTTGAGTGTTGTTGTTTTTTGTCGAGCTGTGGACGGACCACGGGACAGTTGCTGCGTACTCTGGCTCACACGTTCTTCTTGGATCTTACTTGTGTTTCTTGGGGAATCCAGCTTTAGCGGACAATGACTTCCAGAAGGCCTATGATTCGCTCTTACTCGGAGGGCAGCTCTTCTAACGGCCGCACGGAGAGAAGCAACAGTTACCTCTCAAATGTTAGGCCTGAAAACAGGTAGACAGCCTCACATCATTGATATAATCCATGTGTTTGTGCCATATATCTCTGTTTCTGTTTTTGAAATGATCATTCTTAGGATCCCCGTAAAACAGATGGGGTTAGGGTTGGAGTTGGGGGTTAGGGTTAGGGTTGGGGTTTAACCACCAACTTGGTGGTTGAAGAGGAGAGCTTTTATTTCTTCACCAAGGAAGTTATGTCTAGGGTTAAGGGTTAGGGGTTAGGGTTAGGGCTGGGGTTTAGGGTTAGTGCATCAAAATAGTGGTTGAAGAGGAGAGCTTTTATTTCTTCACCAAGGAAGTTATGGTGTGGACATGTTTATCTGTTCCTGAGAAGGATTACTCAAGAAGCATGGTTTGATTGAAAGTATGCGAGGATGTACAGTAGGTTGCAGTGATCTGGATCCATGGATGCAGATTCAGGAAGTTTTTAAACTATATTTGAACCTTGTGAGATTGAGGGTAAAGGTGGGCTCCATATATGCAGATCTTAATTAATCATTTGCCTCCTCTCTGAATAGCTATTCAAGGTATTCTCGCTACAGGCCAACGAGGTAATCACTTTTCAAAACATTCCTCCCTAAAACTAACTTTTTTTTTTTTCAACACGTCTTAACTATAATGTAATTGTCCGATTTGTCCACTGTTGCATTCAATTTTATGGATAAACTTGGGTTTTGTTGTTGGATTGACGACCCCTGTTTTGCCTGACAATTTCCCATCATGTCTCTGTGTCACCTTTTTCTCCTTCCCCCTTCCTCTCCCCAAACTTTATTCACTACCAGAATCTTCCATTAACATCCCCTCCTGAGAATGTGCTGCACAGAGTCGGAGATGTCACTAAATGCTGTGGTTGAAAGGGAAATAACGAAGTTGACCGTCGTATTAATTCAGTGTTTTCTTCCAGGAGCACGCTATGCAGCGTCATGGCTCAGCTGACCGAGGACGTGCAGCCGTCCTTTGAGACCACGCTCAAATCAAAAGCTGTGTCGGAGACCTGCAACGTGAAGTTCAGCTGTGTGGTGTCAGGTAGTTCCTGGTTTGGCTTATTTCTCCTGCATTTGCTTGAGATTTGTTGGTCTTTTTCTGGTGCTTTTTCAAGTTGGTTTTTCAAGATGACGTGAACTGCAGGCAGATTGAATCAGCAGACACGTCCAACTGCAGCTGCTCCTGTGTGACACATCCCAGACATGATGCAACACATCCATGCCAAGCCTCTGCTCTATTTTGTTTACTCTATAAGCCATCCCACCGGCTGCTTATCACCGTTGCATACACTACCGTTCAAAAGTTTGGGGTCACCTATACAATTTTTTGGTGTTTTCCATTAAAACTCACACTTGTATTAATCAAAAGAGTTGCAAAATGAATAGAAAACATGGTCAAGACATTGACGATATTAGCAATAAGGATTTTTATTCAAAATAATAATTTTGCCCTTCAAACCATCAAAACTGTTTTCAACTGTGCCAACATCATTGCACAAGGATTTTCAATGGTTTTCAAGGGTTTTCTAATCATCCAATAGCCTTCTAATGCGATTAGCAAACACAATATACCATTAGAACACTGGAAATGGGCCTCTATACACCTACAGTATGTACATATTCCATTAAAAACCAGACGTTTGCAGCTAGAATAGTCGTTTACCACATTAACAATGTATAGAGTGTATTTCTGATTAATTTAATGTTATATCCATTGGGTTTTCCTTCAAAAATAAGGACATTTCTCCCTCCCTCTTCATTTTCCCACACTTTTGAGCAGTACTGTATATTTTTCAAACTTACTTACGAAGACTGTAAAATGGATTGCCCAATAATTGGTTCATTATCGTCTGTCCGTGTCCACAGGTTACCCAGCTCCAGAACTGAAATGGTACAAAGATGACACTGAGATGGACCGGTACTGTGGACTTCCAAAATATGAAATTCACCGAAACGGAAAAACTCACACCCTCCATATTTACAAGTACGTAAGAGGATCAAATTAGCAAGAATGCTGCTTGTTTTAAAGGTCCAATGTGTAAGAACTAGTGACATCTAGTGGTGAGACTCACCCCACACCAACTATGGTGTCCTTCCAGAAGACCAGAAAGGATGTACACTTGCAATGTCTACAAACACAGAGGCACAAAATGGTGGCCTTAATGAAGCAAGCCCTTTGCTTATACGACTATAAAAACCCAACAATTTTTTACCACTTCATCCTCCACATTAGGGTTGTGGGGCCACAGGAGCCCAGCTGACATAGGGCGAAAGGCAGGATACAATCTAGACAGGTTGCCAGTCCAAACAATTTTCATTTTAAAGTCATTGTTCACCTACAAAAACACACTGTTGGGTAGTATATTGAATTTCTAATTGTTGTTGTTATTGTTTCTGTTTTAGCTGCACATTGGACGACGCAGCCATCTATCAGGTCTCGGCCAGCAACAGTAAAGGCATCGTTTCCTGCTCGGGAGTTCTGGAGGTCGGCACCATGAACGAATTCCAGATACACCAGCGATTCTTTGCAAAACTGAAACAGAAAGCAGAGAAGAAGAAGAAAGAGTTGGCGGGCCAAACCAAGAAAGAGGACAAAGAGAACGTCCAGAAAGAAAAACCGCAGGCTAGTCCCGAACGTCCTCCGAGGAAGCGTCACATCTCGCTACCGCCACAGGACACGCAGGTGGTCAAGAAGCCTGATGTTGGGGAACAACTGGGAGCTGCTGCAGAACCTAATGGAGTTACCATGGAAGTGGCCTCTGCCACATCCATAGACAGTGGCCTGGAGAAGGAGACACCTCCGTCTACGGACACTCTGGCTACAAAGAAAATAAAGATCTCAAATGGAGTGGATGATGGAGTTAACGTAAGCAGCAACAAGGGCAGTAGTAGTAGAACCAATATGATGGGGATTGGAGGTGAAAATGGTTACGATGGAGGAATGGGCTTGGCACAGTTTCTAGCAGACACTCTCCAATCTCAGGCCGCTGAGGAGAAACAGAACTCGCCGCAGCTGGAGAAACATTTAAATAACAGTAAAGAGACAGAGACGGAAGAGCAAGTAAAAGCTCTGGTGGAGGAACACAAGAGAAAGAAGAGCCGAGAAGAGGATTTTGCCAAAGAAAGTGAGAATGAACGAGAAAGGCCAGTGGAGGCGTTGCATACGACAGCTCACGCTAAACGTGGTTCCGAGGTCAAACATCACAGCAAGGCTTACAAGGATCACGAGCACCACAACATCCAGGCGTCCCTCACCTCGGTGCTCCACACAGTTAAAGACTTCTTCTTTGGTAAAAGTAAGAAGGACTTTCACGATCACAAGGACAACAAGGGCCGAGAGTTTGACCACGACCCAGTTCAGCCCGAAATGCCACCCTCGTTCCAGTTGCAATCACAATGCGCCGCAGATGTGCCCGAGCCTCCCTCTGAGGACGCCGTGCCCATGGAAACAGATGAGCCCAAGGTGCCTTTAGATAGTACGCAACAGGCAGTGTCCTCGGAAACACACAAACGCAGATTTCCATTCACGGACTTGCCAACAGCTCATAAACAACCACCTGAGCATGCAGAGGAGTCCACAGGGCAGAGGGTCAAGGAGGCTTATGATCCTGTGCAGGCCATGGAAGTGTGTGTGGGGGCAGGGAGCAGCAGCCGTCCAGGAGAGGACTTGTCATTGTCTCAGCTTCAGGTTCTCACTGAGGTATGTACAATGATCTTAGAGCTGGCAGCTACTTGAAGTTATATTTAGACTGCATCTGAGTGGGGGTGAGCTACTTCAAGGGCCAAGGCTTCAAGTGTGACAGATTGGGATTTGGCTGCAGCTGGATGGGAATGTCCATCCATCCGTTATCTACCACTTTATCCTCCACCAGAGCGGAGCTGTGCCAATCTCAGCTGACATAGGGCGATAGGCGGGGGTCACAGCCCTGGAAAGTTTGCCAGTCAATCGCAGGGGCCACATATAGACACAAAAACAACCATTCACTCTACCATTCACACCTATGGTCAATTTAGAGTGACCAATTTGCTTAATCCCCAAATCTGCATGTCTTTGGACTGTGGGAGGAAGCCGGAGAACCCTGGAGAAAACTTACACAACCTAACCCTAACCCCATACCATGAATTATCTACCACTTTATCGTCCACCAGAGGGTCACAGGGGTTGCTGTGCCTATCTCAGCTGACATAGGGTGATAGGCGGGGGTACACCCTGAACAGTTCGCCAGTCCATTGCCCCCGCCACATATAGAGACAAACAACCATTCACTCACACTCTCACACCTATGGTCAATTTAGACTGACCCATTTACCTAATCCCCAAATCTGCATGTCTTTGGACTGTGGGAGGAAGCCAGAGAACCCTGGAGAAAACTCACACAACCATACCATAACCCCAATTAATTTAGGAAAATGTTTTCTGAAGTCGCCAGATTTTCAGATTACAGATTTATACTTTTAAAACAAATGTATATATTACTATGTTAATATTTCTAGTAGTTTGTTCTTTTTTGTTATTGCTCTTTTTCATTTTCTTGTGTGTAATGCTGTAATCTATCTATCTATCTATCTATCTATCTATCTATCTATCTATCTATCTATGTAAAAGATAGGTTACAGTTAGACAAAATTCTACCTAGCTAGATAGTTGTTTGTTTTGTGTAAATTTAGGCTAAAGTTAGCTAAAATTGATCTATCTATCTATCTATCTATCTATCTATCTATCTATCTATCTATCTATCTATCTATCTATGTAAAAGATAGGTTAAAGTTAGACAAAATTCTACCTAGCTAGATAGTTGTTTGTTTTGTGTAAATCTAGGCTAAAGTTAACTTAAAGTGATCTATCTATCTATCTATCTATCTATCTATCTATCTATCTATCTATCTATCTATCTATCTATCTATCTATCTATCTATCTATCTATCTATCTATCTATCAGAGTTGAATCATCCAACTTCCTGGCCTTCACTTTTCAAACCAGCTGTATACGATCACTTTCATGCACAGTCACTTGCAGTAACCAACCACAGCATTGCCTCAGTGAGCATGTGTTGGGGCGAAAGACATTGAATTGACCAGCAGTGGGTTTGAAGTGAGTCAGCCTGCATGTGTGTGAGGCTGTGGTTTTTACAGCATCAACAACATCACTCGAGAGAGCGACGGGCCAAACACGAGAGTGTAGGAAACATCTATAACCCATAAGTAATGGAGCAACTTATGCTAAAATTATATATGTGTAGGTGGTGGTGGTGGGGGTTGATGTTAGCACACATCTCAGTGGTCGGCTGCACGAAGTCAGACACTTCACAGATCATGATGAAACCTGAACGTCTGCCATAGATCTCGTTGCAAACAGGGCTTTGCGCGGCAGATGACTGCGTTGTGAGTTTTTTTTATAGAGCGAGTTGTGCAGCAGGTCTGAGCAGGCATGACAGGAGGACCCAGTCACATTGGACACATTCCTCACGCTGTCCGCTGTGTCTTAAAATAAACCTCTTCCTCCTGTGGAGGAAGACGAGAGGAGAGGAAGGCAGCACTTCTGCCTCCGCGGTGTCCGGAGATTGTTTCGTGTCTGTCACGTGTGGGCGATTTGGATTATCACGCTATGGCACTCATGCACCGCACACTTTACACCCCATGCAATAAAAAAGGTGATAGAAATACTTGGCAATGTACCATTTTCTAAGTCATTTGATATGTTTGCTCTTCATTTTGGAAGGAAAAAGGCAATTGAAGAACAACAACATACACTTGCGTTCAAAGGTTTGGGCTCACCTGTACAATTTTTGTTGTGTTTTCCATTAAAAGTCACACTTTTATTCATCAAAAGAGTTGCAAAATGAATAGAAAATATAGTCAAGACATTGACAAGGTTAGAAATAATGATTTTTATTCCAAATAATAATATTGCCCTTTCGTCAAAGAACCAGCAAAACTGTTTTCAGCTCTGCTAGCATCATTGCGCAAGGGTTTTCTAATCATCCAATAGCCTTCTAACGCAATTAGCAAACACAAAGATAGGTTAAAGTTATCCAAAATTCTAGCTAGCTAGATAGCTGTTTGTTTTCTGTAAATTTAGGCTAAAGTTAGCTTAAAGGGACACTTTGTAGTATTTATGGGTTTATATGACCCAAAATCCACTCTTTTATACATATAATGTGCTCCTGCATTGTCTATTCGCTGTATAATATTCTTTGTTTCATTTTCGTAGTGTTTCAAAAAGTCATGTAAAATAACATGGTCGCGGGCCACGACTGCATTGCCACGACGCCATGTTTCTACGGGAGCCTGTAAGGACAAACGCGAGAGAACAATTCAAGTGTTGCTTTACTTGCAGCGGAAATCCTGCCTCTACTCTCTCCGCTTCGTCTGCTACGGCCGTGGTAGCTCACCCTGAGGATACCATAGCGCTCAGGGAAGGGAGGGGGTGAGCAGAGGAGCAGTTCTTTGTTGTAAATTTCAGCCTCTCCTCTAGATGGCACTATAAACTACTTACTTCACCTTTAAAGTGATCTATCTAGCTAGTGAAAGACATTGACAAGATTAGAAATAATGATTTTTATTCAAATCATAATCATCATAATAATAATTTTGCCCTTTCGTCAAAGAACCAGCAAAACAGCTGTGCTAACATCATTGAGCAAGGGTTTTCTAATCATCCAATAGCCTTGTAACGCAATTAGCAAACACAATGTACCATTAGAACACAGAACACATTAGTTTGCAGCTAAAACAGGCGAATAGTCCTCGACCCAAAACTTTTTAAATTGTTGTGTAGTATTACACAGTAATACAAATACAACGGATTTGTGAATGAGTTTATTCTTTGGTGATTTATATATTTAGCAGTGTGCCGTACAATGGCACGTTAAAGAATAAGGGAAGTGACTTTAAAGCATTATTCACGTGCACGAGGAGTAGTCAGTCGTGTGTCGTCGATGTGGAACTGCGACTGTGCCAAGGTAATGCGAGACTTAATGGGTGACTAATTTGAGGAAGTCGGAGCGTTTATCTCGACAATGTTTTCTCACGAGTTGGACACGAGAGCTATTATTTACACGGTGGACATGTGGAGGTGAACGCAGCTTCTGTGTTTGTTTGTTTTTAGAATAAATGCAACACCAGTTCCCTTCCTCTGAAAAGCCGCAACTTCTTTTTTTTCATTAATGCTCATCACACTTGTTGTAATGATGATGTTCCACACACACACACACACACACACACACACACACACACACACACACACACACACACACACACACACACACAGAGATAGTGGTGATGAAGATGCAAGCATGCTCAACAGATTCCCTCAGAAACTACAGCTAAGTCTGTTTTTCTTCTCTGAACACACAAGCAAATTCAACAGTGGTTTGTTTTGGACATAAAAGTAGTCACGAAGAAGTGTTAAATGAGAAAAATCCATACATTTAATTTGACCCTTGACTGTGTAAACAGCTGTCTTGTTGCACGTGACTCGCAGTGCTGAAAATCAGCTGACACCGGTCATAAATACACCAACTTTATCTGCCGTGTTTACACGTTGCATAATTGTCATTTTTGCAGATAAAAGTTTACAGAATGGTTGAACCCGTTTGCTTCTTTTCTATAGGGGGGGGGGGGATTTTACCTCCTGCTATCGAGTTTCGTGTGTGTGAATGCGTCGCGGCCCACGCTTCCGTTGATTTATGGCAGGAAAAACATGGTTCAGTCTAAACACGTTTCAGCTCGGCGGGGAGTCACAAAGGTCACGGCAGTAACTCTGCTATAACAAGCTCGCATCGTGTCATTTTCTACCTCCCCATATGTGGTATTGAGTGATATTTTCCAGGTCATGAAACGTACCGTGTGTCATTTCTGCCACTCGGTTGGGGCCCTCTGAACTTTTTTATTCTATTTGAGGCTGATTGACACTGAAGCAGGGTCACGTGGAGTCGCAGCGATTAGAATTGTCGCTCTATAGCGAGAAGGTCACGGGGTTTGGATCCCGGGTTCGACGAGTGCATGTTCTCCCGTGCGCACTCTTAGAAATAAAATTGCTAAGTCGAACCATATAAGGTTCTTCGGCTAGTCCTCAAAGGAGAACCCTTTTGGAGGGTTCCACCAAGAACCCTTTTAAAACCCTTTCTTCAGGAAAGGGGATTTAAAAAGTTCTCTGGATCAAAATGGTTCTTACTGGAACCATTAGTGTTACCAAGAACACTTGAAAAACACTTTCTTCAGGAAAGCAAATGGTTCCAGGTAGAACCTCAGCCCTTGTAGAAGGACCCTTTTGGAACCCTTATTTCTAAGAGTGTGTGTGGGTTCTCTCCGGGTACTCTAGCGTCTTCCCACAGTCCCACTGTTTGCATATTATATCTTTTAGTGAAGTTTTGCACGTGTTTGTGAAAGAAAATTATTCACCATACCGTTCAAAAGTTTGGGGTCGCTTAGAAATGTTCTTCTTTTTGAAGGAAAAGCACTTTTTTTTCAATGAATATAACATTAAATGAATCAGAAATACACTCTATACATTGTTAATGTGGTAAACGACTATTCTAGCTGCAAACGTCTGGTTTTTAATGGAATATGTACATACTGTAGGTGTATAGAGGCCCATTTCCAGTTCTAATGGTACATTGTGTTTGCTAATTGCGTTAGAAGGCTATTGGATGATAAGAAAAGCCTTGTGCAAATACGTTAGCATAGCTGAAAACAGTTTTGCTCGTTCTTGTCAATGTCTTGACTATATTTTCTATTCATTTTGCAACTCTTTTGATGAATAAAAGTGTGACTTTTAATGGAAAACACCAAAAAATGTGTATAGGTGACCCCAAACTTTTGAAAGGCAGTGTATGCTATGGAGGTAACTCCTACTAATGTTTGTTTTTTTCAGGTAAAGGACAAAGATGCTCAGGTGGCCTCAGTTACCAAAGAGGATCCTGTGAAACAACAAGAGCCAGATGTCCTGGTAGTTTTGCCACAGGCTACAAGAGATGAGTCGTCACCCATTCAAGATGCATGTGTCTTATCACAAATCAAAGACCTGAGTGGAGAAGAACACCCCGCTACGCCCACTATCACTACCACGGAAGAAAGCTGGATTCCCCCCCGGTGTCTTATCTCGTTGTCAGACAGCGAGCACCTTGGACAGACGCCGACCGAAACACCGGAAGAGGAGCAGCTGAATGAAACACGCGAAGAAGGCAAGGCTGCCGAAGAGAAAGGCCGCTCCCCCGCTGAGCTGCGTGAGGAAGAGAAAGCTGAAGTGAAATCCAGCCGGCAGCCTCGCGTACACACAAACAGATCTGAGATTACAGAATTAGCGACATCTTCGCTGGAAGAGAGAATCGAGCCCTGCGAATATAGAGCGCGAGATCAGGTGCTCTCTGAACAGGCTGCAGAGAACAGCGGTGCAAAAGAGGAGGCCCGGGGTACTTCACCCAGTCAGGAAATAAATGTAGGATTTCCGCCCACTGCAGAGAGTTCAGAGTCGGTTGACCTAAAAACGCAGCGTGAAAGTGGAGAGGAAAGGGCGCGAGGCCGCAACCTCATCGCAGAGCCGAGTTCACGCCCAGGTTTTGTGGCTGAAGATGCGAAAAGTGACTCGAAGCATGAACTGAATTCTGCTTTAGAAAGGAGTTTAGAAGTCGTCACGTGCGACAGTGAGGATTTAAAGTTTGAAATGAAGAGAGAGGAAGTAGAGAGTGGAGTGGAAATGTTGGATGATTCAAATACACTTCCAGTTTCACAGAATGAGGAGGAGAAAGTTTTGGAAGAACAGAGCAAAGAAACCGCACGTGGAGACGGTGGCGAGAGACGACCGATATCGGAGGATATCCCGCAAGTTCACATATCTGTGGTCGAAGACACCGCCGATATTGTAAATATAGCAAATGTGAACCACAATGAACATTTTGTCATCCCAAAGATTGAAATCGTGGAGCCTGAGCTCAAAGAGTGCACCGTTTGGGAACCAGAACCGGCCGCTTTGCCGGACCGCGATGTAACACGCGTGTCAGAGACGATGATTAAAGACGAGAGCGTGACTGATTCTCCAGGCTCTCCGCCCACAGACCGAGATATGCAGCAGCATGGCAACCTCTCACCCACAGAGAAAGACCAGGAAGTTGCACAATTAACCAACGAGGCGAAGCAGCCACAGGTGATGAGCGGCCAACGGCTCGCTCGGATGAACCACACTTCAGTTCCTCTTATAAATGTTTCATGCACTGATGATGAAGTGGTGAAGGCCCACGTTCCACATGCGCTGCAGCCTTCAGAATCCCCAACGGTGCCTGTGTTCGTCGTGCCTCCCATCTCTGTCACTTGTCACGAAAGCGATCCTGGACTGAAGCTGCCCACTCTGAGTCAGTGGACAGAAACTGAAACCTCCACGCAAACAGGAACAAATACTGATAACAACGTGGCCACGAAGGCTGACAAAAGTAGAAAGCAGGACATTGAAGAAGTGGCCGAAAAGTGCAGGAAAGAGATCGCCCCCGCTGTGGTCTGCGAAACTCCACCAACACCAAAGGCTACCGATAATGTGCTGCCCTTTACTAAGACAATGGAAGACAGTCCTGAAACCATGAAGACAAAATCTCTTAAAGAGGCCAAAACAGAGCCGTTTGTGTCTATCGAGGACCTTCAAAGAAACAGGTGTCCTGTTGACAGGCTCAGCTCTAAACCCCCAGCACATCCGTCCCTGAGTCCGGCCAGCCTTCGCCGGTTTATGTCTAAAACGGACGCAGACAACGAGACGACGACGAGCGTCTCCGACAAGGTCGACGAAGACCTCAGCGGCGGTTCGACGCCAACGTCCCTCTCCTGTGAAAACAGCCCTCGGCTGAAGCGGCGAGACAGCCTGACGCTCATACGCTCCGCCACGCCCGAGGAGTTGGCCTCGGGAGCCCGCCGTAAAATCTTCATCGCGAAGCCCAAGGAGGACGGAGACGGCGTGGCGAGCGGCGTCCTGGACACTCAAGGCAGGAAGGAGTCGCCGTACATGTCGCCCAGCCAGTCCCGCCGAGCGTCTCTGCTGCTGCAGGCCCCCAAAGGGCAGAACACCCCGCCGATGGAGAGGCGCTCGCCTCTGATGAACCGCAGGAAGGCCACCTTAGAGGTGCCCAAAGTGGACGACGCGCCCAAAGAAGAACCAGGCGGCAAAAGAGACGAGAAACCAGCTGAAAAGAAGCCAGACCCTCTGAGAGGTACAGAGAAACACCGTCTGACATTTGGTTGTTTCCTCATACGCTTACACTACACTGCTAAGTAGAACCATATAAGGTTCTTCGGCTTGTCCTCATAGGAGAACCCTTTTTGGCTCCACCTGGAGGGTTCCACCAAGAACCATTTTAAAACCCTTTATTCAGAAAAGGGGTTTTAAAGGGTTCTCTGGATCAAAATGGTTCTTACTGGAGCCATTAGTGTTACCAAGAACCCTTGAAAAACCCCTTTCTTCCGTAAAGGGGTTTTTCAGAAGCAAATGGTTCCAGGTAGAACTTCAGCCCTTGTAGAAGAACCCATTTTGGAACCCTTATTTCCAAGAGTGTAGGAGTCATTGGTTTGTTACAGTCCTCAGTCTCACCATGAAATGTCACTCTTGCCCTCGCACTGAACTTTTAATACGGATATTCCGCTCACGGTTTACACGATTTAAACTTTACTTAAGTCTGACTGTGAGTCACACTGATAAACCTACTGCTGTCAAAACTCCAACAGAATCCCATAATCTGAGGAACATTGAACCATATTTATGTAGATACCACTTCTTAATATGAATTTAGTTCATTGTGAGAATGACCGTATTCACGTGAAGGCCACCAGATAATTAATGCTAGTGTATTATTCAGACGACTTAATCTGTATACCAATCAGAATATCACATATTATACAGTTATTGATATGGACAACATCATACATAACCTTTTAACAGGAAGAAGAAATCTCTGACAGAACCAGACTCAGGTGTGCGTCCATCTGCCTCGACCGGTTGGGGTGAAAGGGAAAAATCGGGAATTTATATGAACAGACTGATGATTAAATGTTTTGAAGACATAATAAAAAAAATTATTAAAATACGTATTGATCAAACACGGTAGATGGGGTTTCCTGGTACATCTGATCGGCTCTTGAGGAAACGGTAACATTAGAATGTGTCCCCTCTCACTTCTCCAGTACAGTGTATATTTAACTATGGACTCTCCGCACACTCTCCAACCCCCCCGCGTCTCTTTCTCTTCTTGCACCACCAGCTCCGCAGGTCATCCGTAAGATCCGCGGAGAGCCGTTCCCCGACGCCTCCGGACACCTGAAGCTGTGGTGCCAGTTCTTCAACGTCCTCAGCGACTCCACCGTCAAGTGGTTCAGAGACGAAGAGGAAATACTTGAGATCAAGAGAAGGTAACGCACCACAGTTTTTAGGAAACAATAATGCCCCCCACTCCCCACCACCCACCATCCCTCAAGGATGAGCAGGATTTATTTGGGTCCCCGTGGCCTCCTGTCTTTTCTCATGTTCTCACTGCAGAGACGTCCAGCTCATGTGACTGTGAGCGACCACAGCTGTGACACAGAGAGAGTTGAATCTGTGGCCAGACACAGAAAAGTGTAACCTGACACTATATTTTTCCTCACCTCCAGGACGCATTAAAAGTCTATATATGGGCGACTGGTTGCTGTGTCAGCAGGGCCACTTCTCCCCCGCCGTATGCCTTTGTCTCTCAGTGACACCGTGTGGGCTTTTACGTGAACTGCCAGAGTTAGGTGCACGTTTGATGTGTGGTGTGGTTTTGTTTGTTTCCCCCAAGTGGAGGTGACGAAAGCCAAGTAGCGCTGGCGATCGTGCTGGCGTCCAGCAAAGACTGCGCGGTTTACGGCTGCACCATCAACAACGAATACGGCACAGACACCACTGACTTCCTGCTCAGCGAAGACAGTAAGATGGAGAGAATTGGACGTGCAATCTGCATCTAACAATGTCAAAATATGCATTTATGTGTCGTTTATGTGTTCACAGTTCTCTCTGAAATCCTACTAAGAGAGGATTTGGAAGGTAGGCGATGTACCAAACAAGTTTTTGTTTACGTTTTATACATCGCTGTTCTGCGTTTCACATTCTTTGACTTTTTCTTCAGTGGGAGAAGAGATCGAGATGACGCCACTGCTGTTCCCCAAAGGCCTGGTGGACAGCGGCACTTGGGGCGAGAAGTACTTTGGCCGCATCGTGACCGAGACGGTGAACGTCGGGGACGGCTGTGCTCACAAGGCCTGCAGAGTCAGGGTGATTTACGGCTTGGATCCCGTCTTTGACTCGGGAAGCAGCTGCGTCATCAAAGTCCAAAGCCCCATCGCTTACGGAACTAAACAAGAGAGCAGCCTCGTAGAGAGGAGCCAAGAGATCACCAAGCAAGTGAGTGATGGTCCTTTTGTCACTTTGTTCTGAAGACATTTTCTTCTGGATCTCACTGGGTATTTCTTCTTCTTTTCCGACCTGTAAACACGTGTGTAATACTCTGACCAACAACGATAACACATTCCAGATGACTTAAATCACCTTCTCCTCATCATTCCAATGCTTGGTTTGAACGTCAGCAGGTCGCCTTGACCGGGTCGACTTTGCAGCCTCGTAATGGTCTGATAAGATATTTGCGTTAATGAGAAGTTGAATAGTTCCTAGTACCTAATGAAGGTGGCTCATGTGTGGGTGCATTTCGTGTCTGATTTCAATCAATCAATCAATATTTATCTGTATAGCCCACAGTTTACAAAACATAGTTTGTCTCACGGGACTTCACAGGGTTGGTAACATCCTCTGTCCTTAGACCTTCGACCAGGGTAAGGAAAAACTACCAGGGAAAAAACCCTTGTAAAAGGGAAAAAGAGTAGAATCCTTAGGGAGAACCACAGGTGAGGGATCCACTCTCTGGACGGACATACGTGCAGTAGATGTTACCCAAAACATACAATACACAATGACAAAGAATAAAAAGTAAATGAATTCTTTGTGTTGCCAGGAATGCAAAGTTCAAAACATGATTCGGGAATACTGCAAAATCTTTGCAGCGGAAGCGAGAGTCAACGAGAACTTTGGCTTTTCACTTGAGTGAGTAGCACAACGATGAGTTATACTGTAAATTCTGTTGATTCTGTGACAGGCCCACTCCACGATGTTTTGTGTGTGTTCCTGCAGAGTGATCCCTCGGTATCTGATGTACCGGCCTGCAAACTCAGTGCCGTACGCCACAGTGGAGGCAGCTCTCGAAGGCGTCTTCCTTCGGTACTGTATGATGGACCCTAAAGGCACATTGATTACTCAGACTGTTTCTGAAGTGGAGCAGAAATGCAGCACCTTCCAGCACTGGATCCATCAGTGGACACATGGCAATTTATTCGTGACTCGTCTGGAAGGTGAGCCACACGAGTGACAAATGATCTACACTACCGTTCAAAAGTTTGGTGTCACTTAGAAATGTCCTTATTTTTGAAGGAAAAGCCCTTTTTTTCAATGAATATAACATTAAATGAATCAGAAATACACTCTATACTTTGTTAATGTGGTAAACGACTATTCTAGCTGCAAACGTCTGGTTTTTAATGGAATATGTACATAGGTGTATAGAGGTGTTCTATTGGTACATTGTGTTTGCTAATTGCGTTAGAAGACTGTTGGATGGTTAGAAAATCATTATTTACTAATTTTGTCACTGTCTTGACTATAATTTCTTTTCATTTTGCAACTCTTTTGATGAATAAAAGTGTGACTTTTAAAGGAAACACCAAAAAATTGTATCGGTGACTTCAAACTTTTGAACGGTTGCGTATTTGTGGGAATGAAAAACATCAATCCAACTTGAATCATCTCTATGATTTTGAATTGCAGGTGTTGAAAACAAGCTTACCAACATCGGAGTTGTGACCAAGTCGAAAGGGTTCGTATTTTTTTCATCGACATGATTAGCAAAACATGCTAACGCTATTGGCATTTTTTTCGGCAGGAGAAGCTAAAACAAAGTTGTCGTCTCTTATTTCAGATACCAAGGGTTAACAGAGATTGGTTCTCCGGAGGTATTCGAGCAGTTCCAGACGCAGCATCAGTGCAACTACTACTGTGGACTTCTTGGCCTGCGCCCTCTGAAGTCTATGGACTCGCAGCCGAGCAAGATGAAGGGCTCCAGGAGCCCCCTCCTCAACCGCAAGATCGGCTCCAGCAGCCCGCAGACGCAGCGCAAAGATAAAAGCCCTCAGATGTCAAGGAAGGCAAATTCTAGCCCAAAAGTGGCCCGAAAGATCCTGGAGACTGAGGACAATAAAGCAGACGCCAAACTGCATCCTTCAGAAATTGTTGATGCTCTGCAAACAAGTTAGTTAGAAAGAGGGGCTTCTTCTTCTGCTTCAGGCGATGCGTAAATGCTTCTAGTGGTTAAGTATTACCCGTGTCCTTCCACTTACCAAAGCCAGCACGGATCACGGAGTAAAAGTGTTGCGTCATTACTGTGAAAGTCAACATGGCGACCCATGAAACGACCCTTTTCCCGTGTTGACCTCTAGTTAAAATGGTTTATGAGCGTCTGGAGTGATGGGCTCAAGGTTTTTGACCTTTAGAGCTCTAAAGTCTTTGTCTTATCATGTCTATGAACGGGCAAACAAAGCTCCTTCCAACGTTTGCTAGCTTAACATTTTGCTAGCTAGTGTTTTCATCATAAGGACTGTTAAAAAAACGAAAAAACAGCTGCAAACACAGAGTTGATTCAGGTATGAAATGCTTCGTGTCACGTCTACGATGTACATAATGTGCACGGTAGAACGTTTATGTGAGAGGAGGAGATGTTATTATTTATCGTTAGCATTTAGCACAGCAAAGTTGAGCTCATGCTGCAGGAACAATACCACCATTTCTTTTTTTTTAGGGTCAAAGATGTTTGTGTGCACTTTGTATTTGGCATTCATTTTTTTTAGAATGTTTGTCGTAGAGGTCATCTGTATTTAGGACTTTATATAACAGAGTTTCTCAATCCTGGTCCTCTATCCATGTTTTAGATGTTTCCCTGCTCCAACACACCTGATTCAAATTAATAGGTTGTTGTCAGGCTGAGTTAGAAAAGGGGAAACATCTAAAACATGGATAAAGGACCAGGATTGAGAAACCCTGCTTTATAATCCATGCTGGAGAATGGCACTATCTGAGCAATAAGCACTAAGGGGTTTTACCGGTGAACTCCTTAACTACAGCATGCTTATGTGTGTTTCCTCTGTCTGTTGTACTATGGACTGTGTGATAAAAAGCGCTATGAAGAACACAGAAAACTCCCTGAAAGGTCCAGTGTGTAACATTTGAGTTAAGTGTACACAATCACCCGATTGTACGAATTATTGTTTTCCAGCTCTATCGAGGTCCCCACTTTGGACCACCATGTTTTTTTACTGGTGCTGGGCAACGTTAACGCCAAAGCTAACGCATGACGCGTTTCCATGACGACTGACAAAAACGCGGCTGATGTCATATTTGTGTGCCGCGAGTCCAGGCACTGTTTACCAGTTAGCTCTGTTAGCTACGCTAGCGCTGTTAGCGCTCCTACAGTCGAACTGGAGCGGTCTTTTTATTAAATGAAAAGAGCAGCGCTACAAATAACCAGCGTACCTGTGTACTGCGTATGTGTGCCTCTGTTTTTAAAGTTTAGCGTTACTAATTTTAACAACTGGGAGTCATGTAAAACATGACGTCACACGCGTCTTTTTTCCAGTCAGTTGTCGTAGAGACGTTGACGTCGTTAACCGCCGTTAACGTGTTAATATGCCCAGCACTAGATTTTACAGAAGCCCACAATGGACAAATTAAACATCTTTTTGAGTTTTAATGCTAACTGGATGCTACATAAGTTCTTCAACACTCTTGGAAGGGCAGGCTGAGGTGAGGGACTTTCCGTTTCAATATGAAACTTTACCAATAAATGTTGCTAAATTGTAAACACTGAACCTTTTGGGCTTTTCTCAGCTACGTCTCCACTCTTTGATTACAATAAAAGAAGAAGAAAAAAAGAAGATTTCTGTAATCAATTCTTTCGTGAATGATCAACTGAAGCTTTCGAACCAGTCCCTCCTAATTTGCATGAAGCCTTATTAATGGATAAAAGCACAATTATGGGAATATTTGACCAGGCGATGATAGCGAAAACACGGTGATGTGAAGGTGTGAACGTACTGTCGCGTTGTGCTAATGTGTACATAAAGTCAGAGGACTGTGTGGCTAACAAACGTGTGTGAATGAGTGACTGAATGAATACATGTCAGCTAATGTTCCCTTTTTTAAATAAATAAATACATGTGAAAAACAGTTGTGTCAAAGCATGATTCACTTTTTATTACACAAATATAACATTTTCCACACACACAAAAAAAACTCCATGATTTTCCACTAATTAATTAAAAATATTTACATTCATACAACGAAGGTGCTCTGAGGTGAATGCCCGCTTTAATCCTCTGCTTTAAATAAAAGCCAGTGTCTGAATTCATTTTTTAAAATATAATACAGTAGAGATTTTGCGTGTTGTCTTTACATTTTACATTAGCTGTGACACAAACACGTGTGTAAACAGTGATCCACACTGATCACTGATCCGCAATAGAAAAATAGACGTACAGGTGCGTGGTTTTTCTCCTCTACGTACAAATATCCACGTTAGAAACATTACAACACTGACAGCACTGAGCGAAGTACAAGGTGGCGTTTGCCACGTTAGTCCAGAAGCCTTCGAATGAGACGGTCCCGTTGTTGTTGACGGCGCTGCAAAACAATTCAGTTTGGACGTGAGTGCATGTCACACACAGTCAAGTTAAAGGTGCAAAATGTAAGTTTTGCTGGACGTGATGAAAGCAGATTTTCAAAAATGACACAATGGGTGAATTCCAATTCCTTGCTTAACCCTCAATCTCAAAAATGCGCGTTCCCGCTAGTGCAAGTGCTGTCCCGATTCACCCTCAATATTGAGATTTTCCGAGACCACCCTTGGGAGCAAGGGCTACCCAGAATGCATTGCGTGTTTTGACAGAACAAAGATGGCGCCGAAAACATTGAAACGAGTACGTTACAAATTAAGTATTTTCTTTGTTAATAGAGATATAAAAATGATGAAAACCATTGTATTATCTTAGTTTAGGCCCATATTATGGATTACTGACATCATTGTTGCGTAACATTTATTTTTATTTTACGATCTTTTGTCAATAGCCGGCCGGTGCGGACACACGATCGTTTGCTATGGTTTACTTTTCAATAAGCCGTGGTGTGTGGTAACTGTCAGCTGAATATGTCCGTGGTTGTGGTATTTGTATGAGTATCATCTTATAACTAACTGACAACCTAATAACTTGAATTGAGAGTTGACAGACTGGACGCAGCTTTTGCGTTATTCTGCCCCCTACAGTCTGAAGACGTATCTGCATTTAAGGGGTGTCCCATTTCTAAGTGACAAAATAACCCTCAACACTTGGTTTTGAGGGCCAGTTAAGATTAAGGGTTGAGCTTGAGGGTTTAGATTGAGGGTTAAGATAGGAATTGGAATTGGCCCAATGTGTGTTAGTCATAATTGTGGTTTACAAGCCAATGGTGTGGGGAGTAGGCGGGGACTTCCAGGTCTGAGCCGATAAGTCAGGTGTTTTTGGGTGTGTCAATAAAGGGCGAGCTGTTCCAGCGAAGCTAGCTTATCAACAGTAGATAAGAACCACAACACAACACCTCTTACTGTATGTCTTCATGTTTTTTCTATTAATAGATGAATTTGCGTCATAATTAAGTTTATATTCTGAACTGATCAACTGCCTGCCTACTACACTCTTAAAAATAAGGGTTCCAAAAGGGTCCTTCTACAAGGGCTGAGGTTCTACCTGGAACCAGTTGCTTCTGAAAAACCCTTTCCCTAAGAAACACTAATGGTTCCAGTAAGAACCATTTTGATCCAGAGAACCCTTTAAAACCCCTTTCCTGAATAAAGGGTTTTAAAAGGGTTCTTGGTGGAACCTTCATAAAAAGGTTCTACCTGGAGCCCAAAAGGGTTTCCTATGAGGACAAGCCGAAGAACCTTATATGGTTCTACTTAGCACTTTTATTTCTAAGAGTGTACCTACCCCGCCACCCACCCACCTACTACCTACCTAGCTAGCTAGCTACCTGCCTGATCATTCCATATAAAAAAAAACTGTTTTATTTCGAAATTCTGTGACATTTCATTGTAAATGTTATTATTTTGATGACCTAGATTAATGGTGTCGGGATTAATGGGATCATTGGAATTGTTGTCTTGTTACCTTGTTTTTATGGATTCCCAGTGAGTGTTCACTTTACGGTGAGAAATTTGGCAGCAATAAATGCTATCAATGCTAACTGGCTAACTAGAAAAAACGTTATGAGCTTAGAATGATATAATGATTTATCACAATATAACAAAATTTGTCACAATATTTCACAGAATTTCAAAATAAACGTGTTGTTTTTATATGGAACTGTATATAATTATGTTATAAAGTGGTGTGGAGTTTGAGACATCTGCCTTAAATAGAAATATGGTTTTCTGTGATTAAAATAGAGTTGAAATCAAATAGTACACTACTCAATACAATATTTAACAGTGTTCCAATTATGTTTAAGTGCTGCGTTGCTGTTGTGCCTTTGAAAAACCAGTGAGCCGTTCAAAATTATTTTGAAACTCTTATTTTAATGGAATTAAATCTCCCAAGTTAGTAATTTTTGTGTGTGCGTACCTTTGAAAGAGATCTTGACAGCAATCTCGACTATTCACATTTGTGGTGTTGAACACGGATGCTTGGAACAGCCCCACGCAGTCCGTTGTTGCAGGAACAAAGAGGATCCCTGGGAAAGACAAGTCAAACTTTACTACAGGACGCTCCTCAGATGAAAATACTTTAAAAAATAATAATAATAATCTCACCTGCAATGCAGGCATTGACGAGAGACACAATTGTCCCGGTGAGCATAGCTCGGAACACGAGAGAGGAGATGACACTTTTTTTTGGTGGACATATGGAGGCTTTTGGGAAAAACAAAAAACACTGTGAGTCAAAATCAAGTCTGACTCAGTAACCGTAGTAACCCCGGACAACAACGAGGGTTAGGGTTAGGATTAGGGTGATAAAATACCCACATAGGCCACCGATCGTAATTCCCAGCGAGCTAAAGTTGGCGAACCCACAAAGAGCGTAAGTGGTGATTATTTCCGATCGGACCTGCAACAAGAAAGATCGAACAATCAAACGATCGATAGCAAAAAAGCACCGTACCTACGTGACATATTTTGTGCCTTACTTGTGAGTATACTAGACATAAACTTACGGATAAATATTGTCTTTCCCCTCCAATAACTTCATTGAGACCGTCGAGTCTGTTTTGCTTCAGCTCCGCTAACTTCTCGTAAGCCACAAACTCGTTGATGAAGAGCTTGATGCCGATGAGTTCGGCGACGGTGAAACTCTCCTCGTAAGGGATCCCCATCATGAAGGCCAGCGGCATGAACACATACGAGCACATCAACTGGGGAACATAACGTTATTGTTTTAGACTTTACAGTCAACAGAGATATTTCACGTATGACTTTTACGGCCAGGTCGTACCTGGAATGAGATTTCGGGGTATCCCACCATGCCGCCAAACCAACTCAGAGCCTGGTTGATGAAAGCCAGGATGGCAATGAAGGCGATCAGGTTTGCCGCAATGTTAGCAACGAGACCTATAGACGCGGACGCGCCGCTGCTAGCAGCTTCCAGGATGTTGCGCTCATCTCTACGGATTGTGAGAAAAAGTACGTTCAACTCAGAAAAGCAGGTCAAAAAAAGGCTGAAAAGAAACAACAGGGACGCGTGTACACACCCAACGGCGATCTTAATACTTTGATCCGTGTTGAAGGCGCTCTTCTCCGTCTCTGGATAAGAGAGTTTGGAGATGGCCAAGGCACAAGGGGCGGCCATGACGGAGGCCGATATCAAGGAAGATGGGTCAATCTGAAAAATACAGTCATGTCTTTTAATTCAGCGTGCACTGATGGACTGTTTGATATCACACACGTTTTGCACAAACATGTCTGTTGTGGTTGACGTTGATTTATCTTGAAGGTCTTATCAGCTCAGCTGAACAATTTTAACCTCTCCCCTCAGACTGGCGTCTTCCCAGAGACCTGAGCTTTGATACAGGCTGTACCAAACCTGACACTGGTACACGCTGTTCTCAGCAAAAAAAATGCTCCTTTATGCCAGTAACATTCATTATTCTTGATACATTTTCAGCTTATCAAACTTTACTTGCTGCAGCTGAAGGGACATGGATGAATTGATGCACTTTAAGTCTTAGAAAAAACAAACTGAGACTATTCTGTTTTTCATTTTTGGGTGTGCCCCAAGGTTCAGTGCTGGGTCATCTAAAATGGTTTCTCATGTCCAAGATAACACATAAATGCAGGTCAAGTAAGAATTACAGAAAGTAGTGAGAAGAGAAGGACAAAGGTTCATGCTGTTGTGAAATGGAAATGTATGTACTATAGACATGAATATTGTCTTACTAACTAAATAATGCCTGTATGCATGTACTGTATATATGCATGCAGCTAGCTAGCGAGCTAGGTAGGTAGGAAGGTAGCTAGCTCACTAGCTAGGTAGTAGGTGAGTGGGTGGTGATGTAGGTAGTAGGTAGCCAGGCAGGCAGGTAGGTATATCCAGTATGTATGTATGTATGTCGAGGTAGCTTGCTAGGTAGGTAGGTAGGTAGGTAGGTAGGTAGGTAGGTAGGTAGGTAGGTAGGTAGGTAGGTAGGTAGGTAGGTAGGTAGGTAGGTAGGTAGGTAGGTAGGTAGGTAGGTAGGCAAGTAGCTAGCTAGCTAGGTAGTAGATGGGTGGGTGGGTGGTGTTGTAGGTAGTAGGCAGGCAGGCAGGTAGGTAGGTGGGTATATCCAGTATGTATGTATGTATGTATGTTGATAGGTAGCTTGCTAGGTAGGTAGGTGGGTAGGTAGGCAGGCAAGTCACTAGCTAGCTAGCTAGGTAGTAGGTGGGCAGGTAGGTGGGTACAGTAGATATATCCAGTATGTATGTATGTATGTATGTATGTATGTGTGTGTACAAATGTATGAACATATGCATATATGTATATGTATGTGCTTATCTCACTCCAAATAGCATGAACGTCCCCATGACAGATCCTGCGATTGTGGCAAATCCACCGACCATAACAGCGTGGATCTCGGATTTGGTCATGTCCTTCAAATAGGGACGGATCAGCAGTGGTGCTTCTGTCTAAAGCACACACACACACACACACACACAAAAAGAGAAAAAAAACTCCAGTTATTGACATTTATAACTGCTTATGTAATCACACACAAAAGAAAGTGCAGAGTCTTTCAAAGAAGTGTTGAGTCAGAGAAGTGTTGCTCGGCGTACCTGTCCAATAAATATATTGCCTGCCACACTCAAGGTCTCTGTGGGAGAGGTTCCCAATGTTATCTGCATTACCCATGAGATCTGCGTGGACAAACACACATGACTCTCTGTCAACAGCATATCACCGCACGACTAATCAAAATACACACATGTACAGCAACGTGTGTGTGTTTGTGTGTTAACCTGACACTTTACCTTCAATATGAGCCACTGCATTACTCCCAAAAAGTAAAGGATGGACATGATGCTGCTGAAGAACACCACGATGGGCAGAGCCTGAGGAGGACATGACAAAAGTTTGAATCATAACTTGGTGATGAAATAGTGAGGTAACTGCATTATAATGATCTCATCTTCTTACTTGAAATGCAAAAATGTTTGTGACCAGATCTCCAAAAACAAACGACGAGCCCGCTTTGGTATATTCAAGGAATATCTGTAATTACAGCACAGAGAGGAAACACAAAGAGTTATAGTAATAAATCATTTACTCAATAATTATGATCGTCATGATATTCATTTATAGTTGACTAAACTTAGTAAAGATAGCGGCTGAGCACATGGCTGACTCCGCACATTATTGAGCCTTTGTATGACCGGGCAAACAGCCCATTAAAGTCGCTCTAAAGATAAGCATGAGAATGTATGGGGAGATGAAGAACATTGTCTCTTTGTAGATAAGGAACACTGTGTGTCTTAGACATAGGCAAAGTGACAGAGCACATACGATGGGACAAGATAACATCTTAGAGAACCATATACTTGCTAATTGTCGATTATTAATGTGCATATACACAGTACCTTCACTTGATTTCCGAGCCATTCGAAAGCCACAAATCCAGGTTGCGTCCTGATAATAAAAAGGCCCATGCAGAACTCCAGCCCGAGACCCCACAGCACAGGCCTCCATGATACCTAAACATAGGAATACGTGGTGAATCAGGGAGTTTTTATGTTGTGTTGTTGCAAGGTAGCACTTCTGCTTAACCCTAAGATGATCCCAGACACAAGGTCAAGTGATATCCAAAGTCTACGATAACCCGGAGGGGAAACGCCCCCCGTGCGCACGTTTCCGAGCAGCAGCTCTACGTGAGTCAGAAGGAAAAAAAACTCACCGCCGCCCTGTTCGCCGAGAAGGTGAACACGAGCAGGACGAACATGCACACGCCTGCGAACGATATCAGCTGCTCGGGACGATGCCTCGTGTCCAGGACGAGCCAAAGCACGAGCAGAGCGATGACGGCCAAGATAAAAACCCTGAAAACACACCAAGCACACTTCAGCGACAGGTTCCACGCGGTGAGAAGAAGAAGAAAAACTGAGATCGTCCTCTCACCATTTGATCCATCTCAGGTTTGACTTGAAGCATCTGCCCACAGGCTTGAAACAGGCGACGATGCGTTCCCCTTGGTACGTCTTCAAGAGCTGATACGATTGAATGACGATGGCCAAAATGGTGAGGATGACGAGGGCGAGCGCCCGCTGGAAGTCCAGCACACAGGCGGCGATGAAGTACGCCACGTAACCTGCAGAGCAGACCAGACTTTAAAGATCCAGTGTAACGGGAAATTTAGGTGGAACCATTTTGATTTGGCAGAATCTGAAGATAGAGTCGGTGTACGATCACCTGTCCGTGTGAATCATCATAGAAGAAATTACAACCATTTCCTTCTTCTACTTTGTTTTTACGAGGTCAGGTGAGGTTGCCACCCTCTATAAAACAAGAGCACAAACCCTTCCTCTAACCCTGAGTATTTGTATTATAAGTATACCTATTAAAATGAAGTATAACTGTTGTAAGTAAACTGTTTACTATAGGAACTAGAACAAATGAGTTTTTTTCCGTAATGGATCGGACAGTGATGAGCTCTACGGAGGCCAAACTTGTTTCTACAGAAGCCTACAATGGCCAAACTAGTCATGTACAATGCTATTTACAAATCGCTGAAAATCAATCAAGTGTGGCCATAAATAATTGCTTAAAAGTACAACAACAAAAATGAAACTACTAGATGAACTAGATATATATTATACTATACACAATCTTGGACAAAGTACCTAAAACGTATCTGACCAGAAAATGACTTTGGTAGAAGTTGAAGTCACTTTTCACAATATTTCTTAAGTAAAAGTCGTAAAAATGTTTACGACTTTTACTGTAGTTAAGTATTTGTACTTAAGTCATTTTGTACCTGAGTTTTGAAAGCAAATTGAGCGACGGTGGCTCGGTGGTTGTCCTTCAACTGGAAGGGTTAGTACACTCTTAGAAATAAAAGTGCTGAGTAGAACCATATAAGGTTCTTTGGCTTGTCCTCATAGGAGAACCCTTTTTGGCTCCCGGTAGAACCTTCTTATACAGGTTCCACCTGGAAACCCTTTTGGAGGGTTCCAACTCGAACCCTTTCAAAACCCCTTATTCAGTAAAGGGGTTTTAAAGGGTTCTCTGGTATAAACGCTAGAACTGAAGGCTACAGATCTTCTCTCGGAAGAGAAGGGCAAAGTGAGGAACATTCAGCTGTAATTTGACATACTGCTCCTTTAACCCCCAGTGGTCAGGTCTCTCTGAACATTTACCTGCTCCGAGAATTCCCAGCACGATGTATTTGAAGGTCCGCGAGTGAGACTTGATGTATTCCTCTGTGGCGTTGATCGGCGTTGAGACTTTGCTGAAGAAGCACAGATGAGCAAATCGGAAGTGAGGTCCTGTTCTGTTTTCTACTTTATACTACCGTTCAAAAGTTTGGGGTCACCTATATAAATTTTCATTTTGGAGTTTCCATTTAACCCTTTAAGGTACTACTCAACCATTTGGTCAACCACACTTTAAGTCACTATATCTCAGTGAAAAATGCATCAAGCTGAACTCACTAACACTTAATATCACTTGTTCTGAATGTTGTACTTCATGAATTATGCAAACCAGGTTTATTATGAACAGACGTCTCAACCGTTTGGTAGAGGCCTGTATCTGAAATACTGTAGGGTCTAATTGAAAAAAAATATATATATATTGATTGTCGTTATTGTTATCATAAGTAAATAAAATAAAATAATAAAATAATAAGAAATTGAAGTATATATCTTTTTTCCTTTGCTTTTTTCTTGGTGCGTATACCTAAAAGGGTTAAAGTCACACTTGTATTCATCAAAAGAGTTGCGAAATTAATAGAGAATATAGTCAAGACATTGACAAGATTATAAATAATGATTTTTATCATCATTTCTAATCACTAAGAACCAGCAAATCTGCTGTAACATCATTGCATAAGGGTTTTCAAGGGTTTTTTAATCATCAATAGCCTTCTAACGCGATTGGCAAACACAATGTACCATTAGAACACTGGAAATTGTCCTCTATACACCTATGTACATAATCCATTAAAAACCAGACGTTTGCAGCTAGAATAGTCGTTTACCACATTAACAATGTGTATTTTTTGATTCATTCAATGTTATATTCATTTAAAAAAAAGTGCTTTTCCTTCAATAATAAGGACATTTCCAAGTGACCCCAAACTTTTGAACGGTAGTGTATCTTATTTAAAGTGTGAAAAGGTGTCAAAAAGATCATTATTACCCAGGAATAATACTGTATAACTATATATGTAAACACAGGTACTTGTACTTGAACTGACAGACCTTATGTATGATCCCAATCCCTTTTTAGTCTTTTTTGTTTTCTCTGTGAAGCTGTTAGTGTCAGTAATATTGTCCTCCTATGAAAATAAAGGCATTTTAGGCAATCTATTCTGTATAGTATTGACTTTTTTTTTTTTTTTTTTAAAGAAGGAAAGATAATACATACCTCAATCTCAAAGGCTTGGTTGTCCACGCCATTTCCGTTGCCGTGGGTTGCTTTTTTCAGGCGGACACTGTTGCGTTCAGCTGGGAAACAAAGAGAAGAACTGTTCACCGAGCGTCTGCGTGGCAGCTTTTAGGCAAAGTCTTACACAACAACACGTCAGGTAACACGTTATATCTAAAATAAGGTCCACAGAGTTCTCCCGGAGGCTTATCGTGGCGAGGAAAAGAGCAAAGCAAACTGATTAATTCAAGGAGAAGCAGAGCTAATGGCTTACTCATTGTGCGTCCTCCTAAACCTGGCTGCCAAATGCTGTGGCTGGAGAAGCTGCACGACACTGCAGGGAAAAAACACACTCTGCCCCTCTATGAAAGTTGAATCTCATCATTAATTGACAGACATGTTGCGTATATACGGCCGTGATCGGCTTCAGGAAGTGCACACAGCACAAGTGACACAGTGAATGACTGCAATCATTTAATTGGCCTCGTGACGACACAGCGAATGATAAGTTGATCACAGGATTCACTGGAAATGAAAATACTGATATGGATGACCACATATCAGCCTGATAAGTGATAATGAAATGTGATAAATGATTGATTCACATGTAATGATGCATCATTCTTTAAAAACATCTTAAGCATAATCCATTTTGTGTGGTCAACAAGGTGTCGACGCCCCCCAAAAAATACATACAACGGTTTGTTTATAGATTACAGAGATAAATATTGACGGAGAAACAACCTGCACTCTTAGAAATAAAATGCTATTTATTGACTTTTTATGCATCATGGATCATGACGTCATCCATATTGTGGAAGCTGCTGTGACACCGAGGGAGCAACACGATAACAAACTCTCCATTATTTAGATTAGGTGCCAAACACGTTCGTTAAGGTCAACATTTGACCTTGTTAATGCTTAACCTGAACCTAAACACAATTCAGATGTTGGCCCTAAGCTTCACCTGTTCCTCAGTTTTGGTCTCCATGAGGGGATGGGTGCATCGGGGCACATGGATCATTTCCTGAATTTCAAATATTTGTTTAAATTATTCCTTAAGAGGTTTGCAAATATTTTCAACAGATCCTTGTTCAGGCCAATGCCGACTATTATGATGGTAAATTTCAAGTCATTCCGAGATACTTTTTGTTTTTGAGAAGAAAGTCAGCTCACTGTCAAAATGCATCAGGGCAAATGGATCATTTCCTGAATTTCAAAAATTCATTAAAATTATTCCTTAAGAGATTTGCAAATATTTTCAGCAGATCATTGTTCAGGGGGATGCTGAATATTATGATGGTAAATTTCAAGTCAATCTGAGATACTTTTTGTAATTGAGACTAAAGTCAGCTCACTGTCAAAGCGCATCAGGACAAATGGATCATTTCCTGAATTTCAAAAATCGGGAATGGCAGGTAAATAGCTTCACATGTGCAGCTCAGGCAATGCTCTTCCCAGAATGCCAAAAATAATGCATGATACTGTTATCTAATACACTTTAACAGTAAAGTGCTGTAAAATAGGAATACATTAGAGTTCTGTTAAAAAAAATGTAAATGAGCTTTAATTTCACCGATGTTCTGTAATATTAACAGTAAAAAACACCTTAATACTGTTGAAATTCTGCTGTAAATTGATATAAATTATTCACATTGAGTATAAATAAAACAAAAGACAAGTATTATTATTATTATTTGACTCCTCTGCTCTATATAGTGTCACATTTCCATACACTCCATTACACAAAGCGTCCTTTGTCCCGTGCAGTTGCATATGTTAACCACTAGATGTTGAACTGCATAGTTTCATGGAGACAAGGTTAAAGGACACCATTCAGTCACAATGTAGACTGTAAACACTGAAAGAAGAAGCAGAAAGGTTAGGTATAATAGAGTATCAACATAAAATAAAACCACTCTTAAATTGAACCACTTGTCCTGTAATTGCACTAACTATTATCGCTATTTTTTTTTAATGCTTCCTATGAAGAACAAGTACTGATTGTGTAGAATCAGTGTTGGTCATTATCTGCTCCATTAAATATACAACAGCACGTTTAATCTCATGTTAATGACACAATTGCAGCAGCTATTTGTGCGACTCACTGCTCACAGTTAAAATTTAATCTCACTGCTCACAGTTAAAATTCTTGTCGCACACACACACACACACACACACGCACACGCACACACACACACACACACACACACACACACACACACACACACACACACACACACACACATATTTCAAATCCCTTCAAAACCAGACAGTGACCAGAGTCCATCCAATCCAACTTTATTTATAAAGCACTTTAAAAACAAAAACAACAACAAACAAATGTGTGACTTAATAGACCTAAGAACAAACAATAACAAAACAATAAAATACTGTAGAAAACATAAAAAAACAACACAAATAAACAGGTCATACAATAAAACTATAAAAACAAGATAAAAACAAAAGTCATCAATCAACCCTCAAAATGAAGTGAGCTTTGATGTGGGCTTCAAACGAAATGAAAGATGAAATTACCCATGATGCTTTGCGAATTCAGCAAGTCTGCTGTTTGGATGGCGGCCACATCTGTCGAGGAACAATTTAGTTGTAATATATTTTTGCAAATAAGCACGTTACAATGTCGAAATGTGTTGGAATATGTTGGTTTGATATACATCCAAAGGACCGTTGAGCTTTGAACACTAATGTCAGAAAACAACGATTTATGAAAGCAGCTAGCAAACTAGCTAGCTAGCGTCTATTTGTTGAGTGCTTCATGAGCGTTCGCCCGGGCATACTCTCTCGAAGCGCTCGACAAATAGCCGCTAGCTAGCTCTGCTACATCTGGGTAGCTTTGTCAGTGTTTTGGATGTGTGTACTGGTGTTCACTTGAACACGAATACCCTGGACTTCAGAATTCAATCACATTCATGATATAGCGTTTACGAGGATGGAGAAAAACAAACATAGCGCAACAGGCAACACAACAGCTGGATTTCTGAATGAAAATAGCAGCATGCTCCACCGGTAGAATTGTCAACATATGACTTAGTTTAGCACTCAAAACCAAGGGGAAATTTTAAGGGGGAGGTATTGGGACGGGGCATAAACCAGTGGTTTAACACATACCCTGGTGTATACAGTAGACCAGTATTTCTAATATTTCCTCCCAAGTACCGCCAGAGGAATCTCACGTACCACCGGTGGTACACGAGCCGCAAATTGAGACTAAGAATTATGCATTGTTAGTGCTTTACTTTGCAGGATCTCTTATCGCGGGCTGTATTTAGACGACACATGGCCACTGATAAGTCACATAGTTGTTCTTTGTGTTTGTGAAGTTAATAATAACTGTTTTTTTCAGGCCTGTGTGTCATTGAACTTGATAGGAATTAGTGTCAGTGCTGTGCTGCTGCCCGAAAAATGAGCATTAACACCCTAAATTCTGTCTCACAGGATACAAAAACCTGAAACAATAAGGAATTAGACTAAAACCAATACCCAAAAAAACAAAATAAACATTACATTTGGCAAGTTTGCTTGAAGTAAAACACAGAAATGTATTGTTTTATTGCACCGCTGTTGCCCGTGAATGCATTATTACAGTTTAATTCATTTTCACATTATTTGACCAGGACAATGTCAACACTGCATGTCAGGAAGTGCTGCCTGTTTACATTATCAGAACAAACAGTGAAACAATAACTTGAACCAGAGTGTTAAGACGAGCAAACAGTCCAGAGCTGACTCCAGGTTTCCTTTATTTGACCTCCTGGTTGTACGTGGTAACGAAAACCAATAATTACAATCACAAAATAACATAAATGTTGTTTGGCTGACAAGATAATTATCCCAAGTTTTTATTGTGATTGCAATATTGATTCAATTCTGCCACGGTTGTTTTTTATATGATGCACAACAGGAAACCTGACCATGACTTCCTGTTTGGATACTTTGTTGATAAGTAACTATAATTATCAGTTACATACACGTACATCATTTATTTGCGGTCACATAACAAGACATAACAGGCTTGAAAAGAACAAAACAATAACATATTATTATTCATGTTTGACTGTTGCTGGATGTCACTGTGATTTATAATAATAATTGATTCATATCTTTTTTTATTGGTAATATACATGTTTTATTGGAACTGATAATCTTATCAATTGGTGTATTTTGGACTCCAGACTTCCCTCAGACAGGCGATAATGGAAAAAACGACTACTACCAGTGACGTCCCTGTGTTTTTGGAGTTTAGCTCATACTTTCCATTCTGAACCAAGGAAAGAGGTTTCCACTGAGATATCTGGGTTTATTTCACATTTGATCGCTGATTTCTTCATTTAAATCGATAAACTCGATTTGGACTCAGTGTTTTTATTTATTTCGGCAGGTTCTACCTCTTTGTTTTTTGAGATCCACATTAAAAATGCATTGCTTAAAGGCGCCATATGTACGAATGTGGCCAAAAACAGTTACTACATTCAAATTCAAAATACCGAGGTCTTTTAGGTTTCGTTTTCTGACGTAACTGGAAACCCGTGGTTGCTCGGCAGCTGAGACTCTACTGACTGCAATGATTGGTAGATGGCGGTAGGTGGCGCCACATGCCAAAACATGATTTCAAAACATAAACATGATTTGCAGTCTGCAAAATATTTTTTTTAATGCAAATATTTTGTCTGTACTGTTGTTGTTGTTGAGTTCAGTTTGTTATATGAACATTATTCCTGAGTCTCTGTGACATATTAGGAGGATTTTATGGCCAGTTGCTTCAGATTTATTACAGAATGCACCTTTAAGTATCCATTCAAGAAATATTTATAATATGAACAATGTTGAGCAGCTGTTGTACATACAATGTGTGGTGTGGGATTAATTAGAGGCCCTTTTACTCTCAGTTCTCCATCTGGTCTTCACATGTTTTGCATTTGATGTTAAACTAAGTGTGATGTTGACATGATTATCTCTCCGTCTTAAAAATCTTCTTTTCATGTGCAGCAGCTAAACCACAAATAAAACCCATCTCCCTCATATTTTTCATCTTGTTTCAGGGCAAATTGACACCATTTTAAGCAAATGTTGAATTATAATGTTCCCAATCACTGCTATATATCTCATATCTTGTTTAAAATGGAGGGTTGGACATGGAATGGACTAACTAATGGATAACTTATTTAACTACTTATTGTTGTCTCCAAATATATTTAATATTATACGTTTTTGTGGCTCCTGTCGCCTGTAAGACAACGCCGAGGGCTGACCATTCAGCGGAAAAGGAAAACGAAGTTAGCGCTGCTAGCTTGTAGCCTAGCTATGAAACCCTGTAACAACCCAACCTTGCTAGCGAGCACTCAAACTGCGCATACAGCTAACAACCCATCTGGCTAATATACAGGAACGGTTAAACACAACCGGATCAAATGGTAAGCGAAGTCATGCAACGGCGGGGTTCGATTTGTTCCGGCCGTATGTGTGGAGTCGTTATTTTGCTCGCTATCGTGTTGCTAAGCTAGCTTGCTAACTTATTGGCTAGTTCAGTTAGTATTGTAGTTCCTGCGCTAGTGGAGCGTTAGCTAGGCTAACATCATAACAACTCCAGTGAGGTTCAATGTATGGAGGAGTTGCGGTTCTGGTTAGATGTAAACGTATTTGTAACCGTGGGATTATACGTTTGTGTCAAACAATTATAAGCGGTATATATGAAAATTAAGCATATGTGCGCAACGTTTATTAGCCTGTTAGCCGGAGCTAGCGACAGGACTGCCCAGCTGATAAACGTCACATTTTTGAAAGCATTCTTAATTTATCTGTTTTCCTTCTGCGGTGTCAACCCTGTGCTGTCATAGCTAATGTATGATGTTTTTTTGTAGGTTTATGAGTCTGTGCAGTCATGGGTGACATGAAAACCCCAGATTTTGATGATCTGCTGGCTGCGTTTGACATCCCTGATGCCACAGGGTTGGATGCTAAAGAGCCCATCCAAGGGGGTCATGAGGAGGCTGAGAGTCAGCTGAAGCACGCGGGGATGTGTCTGGATGACGGCTTATTGAGCAACCCAGCAGTTACAGCATCAGATATACCCGCTGTAAGTGTTATTGTGAAAAACACAAGTCGTCAGGAGTCACTGGGGGATTTTGAAGACAGGCTTCACACAGGCTTGGCATTGCAAAATGGATTCAGGGGACAAGAGTCCTCCATTGACTCAGAGATAATCGATCCTGACTTCTCCAAATCGTTTGTCTCTGCTTTGAATGGCGAGAGTTCAAGGGAGTTTGGCAGGACGCCTATTCAGCACAAACCCGACGGAGCGGCAATATTTTCTCAGTCTGTGTCTCATTTTAGTCCCATCTCAAGTCCTGAGTCGGAAGACACTCAATGTCATAGAGATGAAGCTCATCCAAAACAAGAGAAACCCTCTTTCCCAGAACCTCCAGATTTGGTGGAGGCTTCAGTGCCAGCGAATCCCCCAAAAGTGGACCTCGGCTTGTTCGATGACTCTGATGTTCCCAAGAACAATCAAAGTAGCAGAACGGAAAGCAGTCCAAGTGAAGTGCCCTCGGATGGTAACGAAATGGATTTAACACCTAAAGTGCGCAGCGCAGTTCCCTCGCCAATCAGTAACCAGAACTTTGAGTCCAACTGCAATTCAGGAACAACAAAGGATGTTCACATTCCTTATCCATTTGTCAAAACCCCGACATCTAAATTATCATCTTGCCTTGAGGCTTTGGCAGCGCTGAATGCCAGAAAAGATCCCAGTGAGTCGACGAACCCAAGAGAAACATCAGCAGTTCACAACGATTGCATGAAAGTAAGCCCCAAGGTCCCTATATCCCCGAGAAGTCCCAGAAGTCCACTCGAAGTCGTGAAACGTTTAATGAAACCCTCCGATAGCCCCGTGAGCATCTGTAGTGATAGTAGCGGTAAAGCGTCCCCCGCCATGGCGTCCGGGTCACCCCCTGTGATACCCCGGGTCAGAATTAAAACCATCAAAACCACATCGGGACAGATCCAGCGCACAGTCACCAGTGTTCTGCCCGACTCTGAGACGGACGAAGTTCACTCGACCTATGAATCCTCTCCGTCTCAGAGTATGATGAGTGAAGACTCGTACTGTAATATGTCTCCACATCTGTCCCAAAGTGCGGCCGATGATGTTGACGCACAGGGTAAAGTCACCTCAGTGAGTGCCCAATTATCACCCAAAGTATTACTTAAGAAGTCCGACGCTAGCTCCAGGAGGCCAGGCACATCATCGCAGTCTGCACCGGTAGTTCACAACACCAGTGGTTCTGGCAAAAGACCGGTTCCACAACAGGTGCAGAGACCAAAGAGAGCGTCGGCCGCAGCAGGACCTCCGACAACTAACACAAACTTCCTCCCCAAAGCGATGCACTTAGCAAGTTTGAACCTCGTCCCTCACAGCGTCGCTGCGTCAGTAGCCGCGCGATCCACCTGCAGTCAACAAAGCCAACACGCGCTCTCCTCTACGGTGTACAGCACTGTCCCGTTGGTACATCAGGTCAAAACAACCACCCCTTCTCCTCGCTCATACGTTCCCAACACAGCTGCGGGAACCTTGAACAGACTGTTGAACAACACTAACCCCGTGCCTACATATGTGCCCAACCTCAATCCCCCTCCGGAGAGCAACATCAACCTGCCACCGCGCGGCTACTGCTGCCTCGAGTGCGGCGACTCCTTTGGGGTGGAGCGGAGCCTCGCGTTTCATTACAACAGACGGAGTGTCCACATTGAAGTCGGATGCACGCACTGTGCGAAGACCATGGTGTTCTTCAACAAGTGTGCCCTGTTGGCGCACGCCCGCGAGCACAAGAGCAACGGCATGGTGATGCAGTGCACGCAGCTCCACATGAAACCCATCGCTGCGGAGCACATGTTTGTACCGCTGGGCGTTGAACCTGTGAATGCCGACTTGTACGATTCGCCCTCGCCCTCACCTAAAAACCCTCCCGTCCTGCCGTTATATCCAGACAGTATCATTCGTCATAAAATCAGGTGCTTGGAGTGTAACAAACAGTTACCCGATTTCAAAGCACTGGCGGGCCATTACCAGAGGCCGTCGGAGGACGTGGAAGGACTTGTAAGTAGATATTTAATTCATACACTACTACTACAAAGAGTTAAGTATATTCTTGTTGAAAAGTTCATGCTACAGTGATATTCTACCATGAAAGCAGGGCATTTAAGTAGAAGGATGCAATGGTAATTTCTTTATCTCAAATAAGAGCTAACAACAGTGATGGCAACCGCAACAAAACTATCATTTGAAGAGGACTGTTTGAATGCAAGTACTAGTAATTGAACCAGAACTTTCAACTCTTCAATAACAATTGAACCACTACATCAGACAGTTGTGATTTTTGCAGTTAGGCTAGCTTTACACGACAACGATCTGAACACAAACCGCAAAAGCAGCGTTGCGTTCCCACTTTTTATTTTGTGTTTAGACGAGCGTCTTTGGGTGGAAATCTGCATGCACACGGTGACGGTGGGTAGTATGCATGCCAGGTGGCTAGGTGGCACTGTGAAGCACTGCCATACAACACCAGGAGCGTGGAGCGTTTTTAAGATTTCCATTCTGGAGGGTGGGTTCATTTTTTTGCGTTCTTAAGCCCCCAAAACGCCGTCGCCGTCTAAACGAAAAGCACATCTGATCAAATATTTTGTCAGTTTCACCCAGCGTCGTGTAAAGCCAGCCTTAATCGACTTGTTGGAGAACAGCATGTTATTCAATAAGTACTAAAACATTTAACAACTGGACATGTGCATTCAAAGGTTTAGAGAAGGTTAATTTCAGTTCACCCGTAAAGGTCATAGTGCATTTTAGGTGCATTCTGAAATCGAATCCAAAAACCAAACATCCCTTTTTTGTGAGTAGTGTATATTAAAGACTTTAGTGAGATGTTTTTATGTGTTTTGGAAGAAAACTGACATTTTCCTGTTTCCCTTGTACGACACAGATATGCAAGATGTGCTCGATGTTGCTGCCCAACAAGTGCAGCTTCAGAGCTCATCATCGCATTCACACGCACAAGTCTCCGTACGTCTGTCCCGAGTGTGGCGGCCTGAGCCGCTCTGCGGACGTACAGAAGCACGTCAAGGAGAACTGTCTGCACTACGCTCGCAAGGCTTGGTACAAGTAAGTCCTGGCCCCTGAAGGGTTTTGTGTCATCTTAAGTTAAGCGAGTCAGAAAGGGGAGGAGGAATCCACTCTCTGTTTTTCCAAGCGTGCCAGGGAAACACAGTGGCCTTGACATACCGCAAAGATGCGATGTGTCTTCCATCAGCTGATAAAAATACCCGTTGGAATGTTGTAAGCTTCTGCTTCAATCGCCACAAAAAATGGTTTAACTTCAGTAACCCAGGGTTCCTTTGAGTAATTTCCAGGTGTGGATAAGTAAGGAAAAAGGGAAAAAAGTATGGAAAAATGTGTGTGTTGTTTCCAGACTATTATCTCGCGTTCTAAAATTAAATATATTAATATATACAAATCAAAACAAGTTACTAATGCAACATCTAACAATTGGTATGTTTAATATTGACTGAAAAGTCCTCCGAGAAGTATGGAAATGTATGGAATTTTGAAATGGAAAATGTACACATTTTCCATTGAAGGATGAAGGAGCTTATCAAGTTCCTGAAAACAGTAATGCATAATCATTGGCTAATAAATATGTTGATTATTTAATATTTGCAAATACTCGCCCTTCTTGAATGAACCTCACATAGGTTTACATGTGTTGCGTGTTTGGTTTAGTTCTTCTGATCTCAATTATTGTTATTATTATTATTATTATTATTATTATTATGATGATTAACACAAAAAAGAAGAAAGAGTATACCATGATAAACTACAGAGTCATGACATCACATTTCTTTGTTCCCGCCCCTCTCCCCAGATGCCTTCACTGTGATATGGTTTTCAAGACCTTTCAAGGACAAAAGGCTCACATTGAAGAGAAACACTGTGAGGTCTTTTACAAGTGCTCCATGTGTCCAGTTGCCTTAAAGACCACTGAGAGCTGTGAAGTGCACTTGAAAAACAAACACGGCGCCAGCAAATCGACCCCTCAGTGAGTTTAACCTGCCTCATGACCAGCGGCGCATCACTTCTTCTTCTTCTTCTTTACAATGACACATCACCGTTTCTTTCCTTATGTTTTGCAGATTAATCTTTAAGTGTTCCTGCGAGACAGTTTTCAAGAAGAAGCAGCTGCTGTTCCAGCATTTCCATCAGAACGCCCACAAGCGCGTCACCTGCGTGTTCAAGTGTCCCGAGTGCAACTCCGTCTTTCCACAAAAGCACTTATTAATGCAGCACTTCAAGGTTTGTTTGTATATTTATACTTGATACTTGTACTTCAATTCAGAATAATGTCCCTATTTGTCACCTTTATCTAAATCAGTGATTCCCAAAAACACCGGGAAGGGACCCACAGATGGTTATTTTTTGGGTCCCCGAACAAAATTGTGGGATTCATTTATGGTTTATGTGGATATGATTTAAATAACATGCATAAAATTTAGTGCTGGGCACGCTAACGGTAGTTAACGGAGCGTTTCCATGATGACTGACCGGAAAAAGACGCACGGGACATCATGTTTACGTGACTCCCGATTATTAAAATGAGTCTCTAAAGTAACGCTAAACTTTAAAAGCAGAGGCACACATACGCAGTACACAGGTACGCTGGTTATTGTAGCGCTACTCTTTTCCTTTAATAAACAGACCTCTCCAGTTCCACTGTAGGCGCGCTTACGGCGCTCAAGGAGCTAGCGCAGCTAACGGTGCTAACTGCTAAAACGGTGCCTGGACTCCGGTGCCGCGGCATGTAAACATGACGTCATGCGCGTCGTTTTCCGGTCAGTCTTCATGGAAACGCGTCCTGCGTTAACGTAAACGTTGTTATCGCTGTTTACGTGACCAGCACTAATAACTAATTTACTAAACCTCTCTTGGCAATTGTTCTTATGCCAATTCAAAATTATATTAGCTTTAACAGATGCGGCTGTAAATTAGTCACTAAATTATGCATATTGTCAAGATTTCTGTCAATCAACTGTTAAATTGGATCCCATTTTGTAACGTTTGGGAAATAGTGTAGGATAAACAAACCGATCCCTTTTCCTGAGCAAAGCTCACTTCCTGCCTTGTCAGTGTTTGGGGTTTGTTGTGTAAACCCTTGCACAAGATGCAAAGGCAAATCAACGTTGTAAATCACGTGTGCCGTTCTGTCTACATTATTAACATCTTGGGACTTTTGTTTTGCAGTCCGTGCATGTAGGAAACACGACGGCAGAGACCACGGAGAAGAACAGCAGACGACCCGACTACGCCGAGAGCCATCAGGCCTCTCATCCTGTCCCTCAGCAGCAGCAGCAGAAGACGACGAGTCACAGTTCTGTCAAACACACGGAGAGTACCAGAAAAAAGGCGGAGCAGGACGGCAGAGCGCGCGTGAAGCCCACCGGCTGGACGTGTGGCAAGTGTCTCCAGTGGTTCCCCGAAAGAGACGCCTATGTTTCTCACGTGAAGAGCAAACACGGGAAGGTAAGGGATCGAATGGTGAGACGTCAAAAGTCCTCTCACAGAAAGAATCTAAACAGGTCCTGTCATGGATTTATGCAACAAGTTTATAATGTATAAACAAAGTGCTGCAAAATGTGCCTAAAGTAGACATGAAAGGCTTATTCTGAGGAAAACAAAAGATTTTTTATTTTATTTTGTGTTGAAGCGTGTTTGTGTATACATATTATATATGTTGTATATTCAAATTCTGCACAGTACTCCCTCCCCAAAGGTTACAAATTTGACATTTTAAAGAGATCCACTTTGACTAGTGCTGGCCATGTTAATGGCGTCAACGTTAATGGTGTTAGTGGCGTCAACGCTAACAGCGTTAGCGGCGTCAATGCTAACGGCGTTAGCAGCATCAAAGCTAACGGCGTTAACAGCGTCACCGCTAACGCACAATAACGCATGCCGTGTTTCCATGACGACTGACCGAAAAAAGATGTGCGTGACGTCATGTTTACGTTCCGCGGCACCGGAGTCCAGGCACCATTTACCAATTAGCTCTGCATGCTGCATTAGCTCCTTTAGCGCCATTGGCACGCCTACAGTTGAACTGGAGCTGTCTATTTATTAAATGAAAAGATCAGCGCTACCAAAAACCAGCGTACCTGTGTACTGCGAATGTGTGCCTCTGTTTTTAAAGTTTAGCGTTACTTATTACTTCTGTCTAACCCTAACCCTAACCCAACAATCTGGAGTCACATAAAACATGACATCATGAGCGCCTTTTTCAGTCGGTCGTCATGGAAACGTGCCATGTGCTAATGTTCGCTAACGTTGATGGCGTTAACGCCGTGAACAGTGTATATGTGCCCAGCACTAACTTTGACATAGATAGTTTTGAACTCTTTCGATGCGATAGCATCATTATTTCTAATCTTGTCAATGTCTTGGCTATATTTTCTATTCATTTTGCAACTCAAGTGTGACTTTTTATGGAAAACACACAAACAAAATTGTATAGTTGACCCCAAACCTTTGAACGGTAGTGTATAGATGCTGACAATGTCTTTGTGTTTAATCCCAACAGTCTGTGAAGAAGTATCCGTGTCAACATTGCGAACAATCCTTCAACTCTAACACCAGCTTGAGAAGACACCTTCGCAACGACCACCACGGAAAGAAGAAAACCTACACTTGTTGGTAAGCTTGTGTTTGATAGTGAACTCGTTGACTAACTATTTAAACTATCAAATGATTCATTTCCATTTGTCTCTCTCTCTCGTTGAGGTATTGCACGGACACAAAGACAGTATTTACGACTAGTTTGAAGCTGAAGAACCACATCAGTCTAATGCACGGAATCAAAAATCCTGATCTCGACCAAATGCCGAAAACATCCACGCAGCAGTCCAAAAAGGCTTTGGGGAAGGTACGTTATTATCTATTAACTGTTATTATTTATTGAAACAACAGCAACAAATTATAATTTAAAGCTGTAGTGTGTAACTTTCAAACACTGTGTTGTCTAAGTGACACCAAACTTTTGAACGGCGGGGTAGTAGAGTTAATGAGTCATTCATTTAGTTTCTGTAATTTGCAGGGACGTGCACCAGAGAAGCCCTCAGACGGCTCGCAGAAGGAGGGCAGGGATCGCAGCCTGAGTGCCGAGGCTCCGTCGGCGAAACGTCCGAAAACCCAGTTCCGCTGTTCCAAGTGCGGCTTCGCCACCGACGACGGCGCGCAGTTCCAGCGACACATACCTCAGCACAAAAGCGACGAGAACACGCCGCAGTGCCTCCGCTGCGGCCTGTGCTTCACGTCGGCGATGTCCCTCAACAGACACCTTTACATCGTGCACAGAGTCAAAGAGCCCGAGGACGAGGAGATGGAAGAAGCCAAGGGGCTGGATAATCACACGGTTAAATCAGCAGAGGACAGCGAGGTCAGTAATTTGTCACCGGGGCGAAGCGAGACGCAGACTGAGGAGGAGGAGCCGGCGAGTCCATGCCACGAAAACACAGCGGACTGCGATTTAAAAGTGAGCGCTCACACTCCACCAGTGTCACTGCGGTAACGACAACACTCTTCTCCACTCCACACGGAGAGTTTTCCTTTTGACTCGTGCTGGGCACGTTAACGCGTTAGCATGCCGTGTTTCCATGACGACTGACCGGAAAAAGACAAGCGTGACGTCATGTTTACATGACTCTAAACTTTAAAAACAGAGTGCCGCTGCTCGTAAACATGACGTCGCGCACGTCTTTTTCCGGTCATTCGTCATGGAAATGCGACATGCGCTAACGTCTGTTAACATTGACGCCGTTAAGGTTAACGCGCTATAACGTGCCCAGCACTACTTTTCACCTTTTTATTACAAGAGACATTCAAGACAGAGCAGTATTTTTCATACATTTGCGATGGGACAAAGGTTTAGTCATATTTTAAAATGTTTTATTTAACTTTGCATGTTGGTAATATATTCGTCTTGCCTTCCAAACATCCAGTAAGTGCACTCATATTACAGCTCCAGCCTTTTTCTTTCTCTTTTCTTATGTTGTTTTCCGTCCGCCCTGACAGGAGACTCGGGTGTTTTCGGTCTTGCGTATTGAGTGATTGATGGTTGG
>NC_139809.1:16049410-16079410 GCF_963457635.1 Microchirus variegatus
TGTCAATGTTGGTGAAATCTGTTAATAAACTTGTGATTAAACACAGACGAAGTTGTTGTTTTTGCTCTTCTTGGGTCCCCTCCACTGGCTTCCTGTGAGCTTTAGAGTCACTTGTGAAATTACTTTGTGTTGTTTTGTTTTTATTTTTACAAAAGCTCTATCTATACTTTTATTTGTGTTTTTCCTTACCAAAATAAAATCCACATTTAATTCATGCACTCATTGCTCATTTTTAATTATGTTTATTTGTTTTAGTTTTTTAAAAAGTATTATTCATATTATTTTTGTTATAATAGTTACTATTTATTATGACAATGTATTATTACTGTATTCTTAGTGCTTTAACCTTTTAAGGTACTACACAACCATTTGGTCGACCACACTTTAAGTCACCCTATATCTCATTGAAACTAACACTTAATGTGTAATTGTTGTACTTTATGAATTATGGAAACCAGGTTTATTATGAACAGACGTCTCAACCGTTTGGTAGATGCCTGTATCTGAAATACTGTAGGGGCTAATTTAAAATTAAAAATTAAAAAGTGATTGTTGTTAGTAAATTAAATAAAAATAATAAAATAATAAAAAATGCAAAGAAATAATTTGACCTTTGCTTTTTTCTTGGTGCGTACCTTAAAAGGGTTATTCTGGCCTTGGTGTGTTTTAAAGTATATTATCCATTTCAAAGTATTTTCCCATAATACATGTGCGATTTATGAGAAATAAACATCCTATTATTAGTATTTCGGTTTAACGACGCCCCCTAGTGGCCGTCATTTATATTGTTTCCGGGTGAAAGGTCAAACTCACTCACTCGTATGTGTGTGTGTGTTGATGACAGTGTTGTTGTGATGCCGCTGATCGTCATGAGCGGTTTCCCCTGCAGCGGGAAAACGCGACGAGCTAAAGAGCTAAAGGATTATTTTGAACAAAGCTCCAAACTAAAGGTTCACATTGTCGGAGAGGAGGCGCTGGGTGTGGATAAAAACAGTGTTTACGCCGGTAAGTTGAGCTAGCATGCTAACTGTAGCTAACTTCAGTCACTACTAACTTCATTCGGTGCCTCGTATCACAAGAATGCACTAAAATGCTCCTCTGGTCGCGAAGCTAATATGCTTCTAAACTTTGGCACCAGTGAGTTTAAAAGACCCTGTTGTGTTTGTAATTCATGCCGAATTCAAAGAAAAACATGACACTTTAAACCTATTTTAAACGTTTGTATGTATCAGTACCAGAGAATAAAACAGCCTCGAATTTGTAATAATTTGAATGGAGTTTGGCGTGACGATACAAATATCAGTCTGATATCGTCTTTTTAAAAACCTGCCGTGTCACGTTTTTACCACTGAAAGATAACCAGCAATAATACTTCAAATATGCTTACAAATATTCTTAGACAGACGATAGTAAAAGTCTTTAATAATCCTTTACTGGAAATGAGAGTTGTCTCAGCAGTACATTCACATCTAACCACATACAACTGAACATCATTGCTATCTTACAGTTTAATTATGATGATACTAGAAATAAATAATACTAAAATATGCAGTGAATCAAGATGTTGGACATTTTACTAACAATATTACATTAATTGTCTATTTTCATAATGGATTAGCTGTCTGATTTTACAGCTCTTTAAATGTGAATATTTTCATCTTTCTTTGGTCTATATGACAAATAAGTCATTAAAATTGAATAATTTTTGTTTGTGGACAAAACAAGACATTTCCTGGAAATTATGTAATACATCAATATAGAGCTGCAACTAACGATTCTTTCGTAATCGATTAATCTGTCGATTATTTTCTCGATGAATCGGTTGGTCCATAAAATGCCATAAAATTTCAAAAAACGTTGATCAGTGTTCGTCAAACCTGGAAATGACGAGGTTCTTGAATGTCTTGTTTTGTCCACAAACCAAAATGATTCAGTTTGAATGATTTCTTTGTTTATGTGGTACTAAGAAACGAAGAGATCATTCACATTTAAGAAGCTAAAACAATCAGAAATCTTGTTTTAATCATGAAAAAAGCTTCTAACCAATTATCGATTATCAAAATAGTTGCCGATTAATTTAGTAATCGATTAATAATCGATTCATCGTTTCAGCTCTACATTAATACATGTAGTGTATTAAAATCTGATATTTAAAATGTCTTATGCAGCTGGAAGGGAAGTAAACAAATAACCCACAACATAATGTAGTTGTCTTTAAATATGTTCCTACAGTAGAATTGCAGCCATTTGACTTTTTGGCAAATTTGCATAATTTTTCCAACCTTTTAGTAAAGATGTATATGTATATGTTTTAGCTGAGTTGTTGTTGGCTGTTTATTTCTATTATATCTTGTAAATGACCGTGTCAGACTGATATAGCTGAAACAATTACTCCATTATTAATCGTTTACTATATCAACTATTCTGATAATCGATTCAGTTTGAAGCCTTTGGGTCATGATTAAAACAAAAAGAAAATTGTCAAATTTTGGTTGACATCATAAAGTATGACTTTCTGGTAAAATTTTGTTCAACATAGTAAAGTAAGACATTTTTGTCAAATTTTGGACAAAAAGAAAAATTGTCAATTTGGACGACATACTATACTGTGACGTTTTTTTCAAATTTTGGACCCAAATTTTTTTTCAAAAAAATTGTCACATTTTGGACAACATACTATAGTATGACTTTCTGGTGAAATTTTGACAACATAGTATAGTATGACGTTCTTGTCAAATTTTGGACACAATTTTTTTTAATTGTCAAATTTTGGATGACATACTATACTATGACATTTTGTCAATTTTTGGACACAATTTTTTTTAATTTTTCAAATCTTCAAATTTTGGACGACATACTATGACGGTTTTGTCAAATTTTGGATGCAAATTTTTTTGAAAAAAAAATAGTAACATTTTGGACGACATACTATAGTATGACTTTCTGGTGAAATTTTGACAACATAGTATAGTATGACGTTTTTGTCAAATTTTGGACCCCATTTTTTTTTTTTTTAATTGTCAAATTTTGGATGACAAACTATGCTATGACATTTTGTCAATTTTTGGACCCAATTTTTTTTTTTTTTCAAATCGTCAAATTTTGGACGACATTCTATACTATGACGTTTTTGTCAAATTTTGGACGCAATTTTTTTCCCAAAAAATTTTACAATATTGGACATACTATAGTATGACTTTCTGGTGAAATTTTGACAACATAGTATAGTATGACGTTTTTGTCAAATTTTGGACCCAATTTTTTTTTTTTTAATTGTCAAATTTTGGATGACAAACTATGCTATGACATTTTGTCAATTTTTGGACCCAATTTTTTTTATTTTTCAAATCGTCAAATTTTGGACGACATTCTATACTATGACGTTTTTGTCAAATTTTGGACGCAAATTTTTTCCCAAAAAATGTTACAATATTGGACATACTATAGTATGACTTTCTGGTGAAATTTTGACAACATAGTATAGTATGACGTTTTTGTCAAATTTTGGACCCAAATGTTTTTTTTTAATTGTCAAATTTTGGACGACATACTATACTATGACGTTTTTGGCAAATTTTGGACACATTTTTTCCCCAAAAAATTGTTAAATTTTGGACGTCATACTATCGTATTACTTTTTTTTTGGTGAAATTTTGACGACATACTATAGTATGACGTTTTTGTAAAATTTTGAACCCAAAGTTTTTTTTCAAAAAAATTGTCACATTTTGGACGACATACTATAGTATGACTTTTTTGTGAATTTTTTTCTGATTGTTTCATCTTCTTAAATGTCAATATTTCCTGGTTTCTTTGCTCAGAAATAATTAAAAACGGAATCATTTTGTTTTGTGGACAAAAGAAGAATTGTGAAAATAACTGACAGATTAATCGATGATGAAAATCAACATCAATAGTTGTGTTTCATGCATTTTCTAAACAAACACCTTGTAGACTTTTATTTAAAATTAACCGAACACTGTTCAATATGTGGCAGATTCCCAAAAAGAGAAAAACGTGAGAGCGTCTCTCAAAGCTGAAGTAGAGAGGTGAGATCATCATCATCATCATCATCATCATCATCATCATTTCCACCATGTTCTGCTGTCACTGACCTCATTCTACATCTGATTTATTTGTTTAGGAAAGTCAACAAGGAGGACGTTATTATTCTGGATTCATTAAATTACATTAAAGGTATTCATTAATTGTATACATTTATGTGTGATCTGATTCTGCTCTGACCTTTTCTTCTTCTTTTTAAAATAAATATTGAAATACCTTTCCAGGATACCGTTATGAACTCTTCTGTCTCATCAAACATACACAGACACCACTCTGTCTGGTGAGTGTGGCCGTTAAACTACTATTTATATTTACTGCTACTGTTATAATTTAAGGTCTAAATTAGAAGTAGATTAATCTGGCCTATATTTGACATCATCAGCATTGGTTTAGTATCATTATTATTTATTGAAGACACATTTTTGCTCTTATAAAGTTGATAAAAGTGACTGAAACTTTATTTTTTCAGTCAAAAGTACTGTTTTTGTTGTTTTTAATGAACTGTTTCATGTATTTAATATTAGTTCATAAAGTTTTTAAATTAAGCATTTTTTGTCTGTTAATTGTCTTTAAACAGTCATATTTTATCAAATGGAAGAAAACATGGCTCAAAACAAGATTAATTTTATTTTATAAAATAATATAATATTTATATACGCATTTTTTGACAATATATATATATCATTATTTATTATTATTATTATTATTATTATTATTATACCATTTTTGTCAATATAATATTTTCTCAAAAATATATTTTATTTTATCAAAACAAAAGCTTAAATTTAAAAAGAAATACATATCATTTTTTACAGAATAAAAGCATTTATTTGGGAAAAAAATCAACATTTAAACTTAAAAGAAATATAAATATATATATATATATATTAGTTTAATATATATTATCAAGAAGATATTGTATTTTGCTCCAGCTGATCCACAATCCCTCCCTTCCATATGAAACCACATAATTAAAATAATAATAATAATAATAATAGTAATGAAAATGTTTGTCATTATTTGGTCTTATTTGTTAAATGTTTTATTTCAGGTTTACTGTTTGACTTCACATGATGAGAGCTCGTCATGGAACACCAGCAGAGAAGCTGCTGAACAGTACGACCAAGACATGTGAGAGAAACTTTAAAAATATTAAAAAATAATCCCATTATAACTGAGATAATGCACCGTTATCTCTCTCTATTAAAGCGTGCAACACCGTTTGTCTGTTTAACTCCAGTCTCCACCTTTCATATATATTTTATCCTAAAATACCATTGTGTCGTATTTCCTCTTTGGCAGCTTTGACGCGTTAGTTCTGAGATTTGAATCTCCAGACTCCAGGAACAGATGGGACAGTCCTCTCTTCACCGTCCTGAAAGACGACACGCTCCCGTTTGAAGCTATTTCAGACGCTCTTTTCAAAAGAAAAGCACCACCACCGAACCAGTCCACTCAGAGCGTAAGTGACACACACACACACACACACATATGCACTATTTGGTTATTAATGTAACATTTTTATTCATTTTCTGCAGTGCGTCTTGTTCGATTGTCTTGTTTTAGTCTTCGGTTTTTCTTCACAGCAACCGCTGTCGTCTGCGAACTTCCTGTACGAGTTGGACAAGATCACTCAAGATGTCTTGATGGTACGTTTGTGCACTGCCAGAGAAAATGTTTAAACTCACGAAGTAACGCCATTATCACGCCAACGTTAAAATACAGTGACGTAAAATAGACCGGGCATAGTCAGCTACAGCTATGGGTTCCTGGGGGCCGCTAGTTTGGACAGCAGGGGGCGGTCAACTGAAAAACAAGTCATCAAAATAATAATAATTATAGTGCTAACGGTGTCAACGTTAACGCACATTAACGCATGATGCGTTTCCATGACGACTGACCTGAAAAAGACACGCATGATGTCATGTTTACGTGCCGTGGCACCAGAGTCCAGGCACCGTTTACCGTTAGCGCGCTGACAGTCGAAAGTTTAGCTTTACAGTTTAAAGTTTGGCCTTAATTTAGAGACTAATTTTAACAATCGGGAGTTGCGTAAAGGTGACGTCAAGCGCCTAAGTCGTCATGGAAACACGGCACGCCTTAATGTGCGTTAACGTTGACGCCGTTTCCATGACTACTGACCGAAAAACGTAATGACGTCATATTTATACTGTATATCCAGGCACAGTTTTAACAGTTAGCTCCGTTAGCTTTACAGTTCAAATACTTTAGAGACTCATTATAACAGCCGGGAGTCACATTAACATGACAATCACACGCGTCATTTTCCGGTCAGTCGTCATGGAAACGCGTCACGCTTTAATGTGCGTTAACATTGACACCGTTTCCATGACTACTGACCGAAAAAAGACATGTGTGACGTCATATTTATACAGTATATCCAGGCACCGTTGTGATTATCTGTTTAATGACTTGAATGTGATGTCAAACGGCTGCTAAGTGATTTCAGCCAATAGGAAATGACCTGCTCTGTTCCCGTGATTTTGTCTATTGTTGTTTTGTCGTCAATGGTCTGAAAAAAAGACTCTTTACTTGACTCTGAAGACTAAAACAGACAGTGATGTTTTTAATTAAAGCTTTGGACGTTGTATTTGTTTTCTAGACCATTTTCAACGCACAAAAGACGAGCGTTCCTGGAGATCTCATTTCAGTCCCTGGAGCGACAGAAAAGATATCCTTTCTTAATTTAAAGTGGTCTGGTCCGACACGTAATCACTGTTTGAACTTCTGTCAACTGGTGGGAGGCGAAACACTCGATGTCAAATGACTGGTTAGGTGAAGCCTGATGAATGCGTCTGCGTTAAAGGACTTTAAAGAAAGGTAGAGTGCTTTTATTTTGAAAGCTGTTGATTTGATTGGCAGCTGCAGTTTGTCACAGTTTCTCAGAAAAGCAAACACTTTATTTTCTCCCATTTGTAAACGTTTTGATCCAAGAATACGTCAATATTAAAGTGCTTTGGATTATAAAGTAGTTAAGCTCCAATAACAGGTTTGCACATTTAAAGGTCCAGGCTTAAAAGGGAAGGATGAGGCACAATGAATTGCAACATACCTCTAATTTACTTTATAGCATTTTTTTGGACAAAATAAAAGATATTTTGTAAAAAATATATATATATATATTATTACAAAATAAAAGTATTTATAAAAATATATATTTTTTCAAAATAAATATGTTTTCCCAAAAATGTAACAACTTTAAATCATTAACTTGCTATGCAAGACGAGTTAGTTCAAATTTTCGGCCATTTTTGTTTTTGCAAAATGGCAGACTTCTGGGTGGGCTGAGCTAATGGAAGTACATTAGAAATGCATAATCTAATAAACGTCCTTAACTGTGTGTCAAACATTGAGCTGACCAGAGGCATCAACATGGCAGAGCTGCGGAAACTGCGGCGCCAGTTCATCAGCTACACCAAGATGCACCCAACTGAAAAATCAGGACAGATTTCCAACATGTTTGTGCAATATTTAAATAAGAGCCTTCACTGATTTTTATGTTTTTGTTACAAATAAAATATTTGAATAATTATTGCCTGTTATTGTGTCTTTAACAAGTTTGTTTTTGGTGTGGAATATAAAAAACAATGCACCTTAAAACTCTGCGACATACTATAGGATGACTTATGGATGACATATTAAAGTATAACTTTTTCTATACATTTTTTTGAAAAAAAAATTTGGGGTCCAAATTTTGAGCTTTTTTTTTCAGAAGAAATTTGAGGTCCAAAAATTGACAGAAACGTCAAAGTATATATAGTATGTCGTCCAAAATTTGAAATTTCTTTTTTAAAAATTAATTTTTCTTGAAAAAAATTTGGGGCCAAAATAGCTGGGATAATTAACTAAAATTCTAATAGGTCCAGTTTGAGAAAATTTCCTCAAGCAAATGTCCGTGACATCATAATGTGTAACTCGCATTAAAACATTTTGGTCCAAAATTTGACAAAAACAACATACTATACTATGTCGTCCCAAAATTGACAATATTTTTGGAAAAGTTTTTTTGTCCAAAATTTGACCAAAACATCATACGTTGTCCAAAATTTGACAAAAACCGCATACTATGGTATATCACACAATATTTGACCATTTATTATGAAAAAAAGAAATTTGGCCCAAAATTTGACAAAAATGACATACTATGTAGTACCAAAATTGAAAAATTTTTGGAAAAGTTTTTTGGTCAAAAATTGGACCAAAACTTAATACTTAGTCCAAAATTTGACAAAAAACACATACTACAGTATTTTGCGCAAGTTTAATGATTTTTTTGGGAAAACATTTTTCTCCAGAATTTGACAAAAACTACATACTATACTATGTCATCCCAAAACTGACAATATTTTTGGAAAAGTTTTTGGTCCAAAATTTGACCAAAACATCATACATTGTCCAAAATTTGACAAACACGGCATATTATTGTATTTCACGCAAGATTTGATCATTTATTTAAAAAAAAATTTTGGTCTAAAATTTGACAAAAACGACATACTATACTGTCGTCCCAAAAGTGAACTTTTTTTTGGAAAAGTTTTTTGGTCCAAAATTTGACCAAAACATCATAGGTTGTCCAAAATTTGACAAACACGGCATATTATTGTATTTCACACAAGATTTGAACATTTATTTGGAAAAAAACATTTGCTCCAAAATTTGACAAAAACTTTTTTTGAAATTTTTCTTTTAACCACAAAATGTGACCAAAACGTCATACTATACTACGTCGTTGATCTCAATGTCATACTACACTATTTCGTCCAAAATCTGACCATTTAAAAAATAATAATAATTTGGTCCAAAATTAGACAAAAACGTCATACTATACTATGTCGTCCAAAATCTGATTTTTTCTTTTTAATTTTTCTTTTAGCCCAAAATGTGACCAAAACGTCATACTATACTATGTCGTCGACCTCAATGTCATACTACCCTATTTTGTCCAAAATCTGACCATTTTTTTGAAAAAAGAATATTGGTCCAAAATGTGACCAAACGTCATACTATACTATGTTGTCGACCTCAATATCATACTACACTATTTCGTCCAAAGTCTGACCATGTTTTTGGAAAAAAAATTTGGTCCAAAAGTTGACAAAAATGTCATACTGTACTATGTCGTCCAAAATTGTAAAACAATTATGAAATTCTTTTTTTCAGCCCAAAATGTGACCAAAACATCATACTATACTATGTCGTTGACCTCATTGTCATACTACACTATTTCGTCCTAAATCTGACCTTTTTTTGTGAGAAAAAAATTATGTTCCAAAATGTGACCAAAATGTCATACTATACTATGTCGTCGACCTCAATGTCATACTACCCTATTTTGTCCAAAATCTGACCATTTAAAAAAAAAATAAAAAATTTGGTCCAAAATTTGACAAAAACATCATACTATACTATTTCGTCCAAAATCGTAATTAAAAAAAATATATTTTAGTTCAAAATGTGACCAAAACGTCATACTATACTATGTTGTCGACCTCAATATCATACTACACTATTTCGTCCAAAGCCTGACCATGTTTTTGGAAAAAAATTTTGGTCCAAAATTTGATAAAAACAACATACTATACTATGTCGTCCCAAAATTTACAATTTTTTTGGAAAAGTTTTTTGGTCCAAAATTTGACCCAAACGTCATACTATGGTATATCACACAAGATTTGACAATTTATTTGGAAAAAAAAATATTTGGTCCAACATTTTATAAAAACGACATACTATACTATGTCGTCCAAAAATTCACAATTTCTTTGGAAAAGTATTTTGGTCCAAAATTTGACAAAAAGATCATACTTTTTGACAAATGTCGTCCCAAAATTGCATTTTTTTTTGGAAAAGTATTTTGGTCCCAAATTTGACCAAAACGTCATACGTCGTCCAAAATTTGGCAAACACGGCATACTATCCCTGCCTTTCACTTTATGTCAGCTGAGATTAGAGTAGATTAGATTAGATGTAGAAGATGGCTTGGGTTGTGTGTTCTCTTATAATAAAACTGCCTGTTGCTTTGACCTTGAACAAACCTTTCAGGGTCACGAGAAGGAATAAAACAAAGCTCGCGAGTCAGGTTCAGGTGTTTTATTGGCACATACTACTCAGAAAGAAACAAAGGAAAAGAGGAAGTTAATGGTAAAAGAATCAAAGTGTTATTTATTCTGACGACGAAAACAAACAAACAAAATGAGACAAACTGTTTTCAGGGAACAAACAGTGTTGAGTTGGCTACTTCATTCAGGACGACATCGATACAAAATTCACTCGTATAAGTGTATAAAAATAAAAACACGAAAGGCAAAAGTGCTGCTGACATTCTTAAAAGACTAATGAACCGATTTATGTGAACGTGGTTTAACAACAACAGTGGAACATTATTGTGACGATTAATCATTTATTAAATTCATTGTTTTTTTTTTTCTTATATTAAATATGATTTTTCTGCTTTGTAAAAAACAACAAATCATTAAAAGTGAACCATTTTGGTTTGTGTGACCTTTTTTCTCAACACTTTACGATGAAACGACAAACCTCTGAGGACAAATTGTGACATTTAAAACCAGAATTTTATTTAAATTTTACCTCATCAATTATTTTGACTATTTTGATCACGGATTGAGTGTTTTGTTAAAGAATTAATTCAAAGTTTTCTGATTTTCAGCGTCTTAAATGTGAATATTTCCCGGTTTCTTTGCTCCTTTTGACAAACTAATCATTGAAAGTGAATAATTTTTGGTTTGTGAACAAAACAAAAACATTAATTTTAAGGTTTTTAAACCATGGCATTTAAAACTGGATAAAATGTTTATTGTTGGACAGAAATCTACTACAATTAATGTTGTAATAAAATTTATTTTTACTGCTAATATTTGTTGTGCATGATTTAAATTTAAAGAATTACGGCTTCTTCTTCTTCTTCTTTGAGTTAAGTTGTTATTTCAAATCCAAACATAGGTTACGTGTCAATACTAGCAACAGAATCTCATTTGAATTCGTATTTTTCAGAATAAAAGCTCTGAACTCACTGCTTTAAGATATAATAAGAATTTTACTCCCACTGAGAAGACGAAGTGACATATCTGATCAGAAGACAGCAGCGGGACATAGACATACCCCCCAAAAAATAGAAATAAAACTGTATTAAAAAGAATTTGGTCCAAAATTTTACAAAAACATCATACGTCGTCCAAAATTGGACAAAAACCGCATACTACGGTTTCTACGCAAAATTTGACGATTTCTTTGGGGAAAAAAATTTGGTCCAAAATTTGACAAAAACGACATGTCGTCCCAAAATTGACAATTTTTGTGGAAAAGTTTTTTGGTCCAAAATTTGACAAAAACCGCATACAACGGTATTTCGCACAAGATTTGACGATTTTTTTTGGGAACAATTTTTGGTACAAAATTTGACAGACACGACATACTATACTATGTCGTCCCGAAATTGACAATTTTTTTGGAAAAGTTTTTTGGTCGAAAAATTTGACATAAACATCATAATTCGTCCAAAATTTGACAAAAACGACATACTATACTTTGTCGTCCCAAAATTGACAATATTTTTGGAAAAGTTTTTTGGTCCAAAATTTGACAAAAACGTCATACATCGTCCAAAATTTGAAAAAAACGGCATACTACGGTATTTCACTCAAGATTTGACGTTTTATTTGGGGGAAAAAAAACGTTTTGGGGAAAACCTGAATTATCAAAACAGTAATTTTAAGGTTTTTAAACGGGCATTTTACACTGGATACAATGTTTATTTTTGGACAGAAATCTACTACAATTAATGTTGTAATAAAATGTATTTTTACTGCTAATATTTGTTGAGTATTATTTAAATTTAAATAATTATGGCTTCTTCTTCTTCGAGTTAAGTCGTTATTTCAAATCCAAACATTTAGTTTAGGTTAAGTGTCAATTCTAGCAACAGAATCTCATTTGAATGAGTTCGTATTTTTCAGAATAAAAGCTCTGAACTCACTGCTATAAGATATAATAAGAATTTTACTTCCACTGAGAAGACAAAGTGACATATCTGATCAGAAGACAGCAGCGGGACATAGACATACCCCCCAAAAAATAGAAATAAAATAGTATTAAAAAGAAAGAAAAAAAACAATATTAAAGGATCCTGAAACGAGAAAGAGAGTAAGAGACATTAAAAATTAAAAATAATAAAATAAAACAAGAGGAAAAACTGAGGTCAGCTGACATGGCTCGGTTAGGTTTCCAGTATAAGTTCACAACTACAGCACATTTCAATGAGTCCGGGGGCAAATCACAGCAAAAACAAATCACTCACATAAAAGAAAGAAAGAAAGAAAGAAAGAAAGAAAGAAAGAAAGAAAGAAAGAAAGAAAGAAACTTTGTACATTAAGAGCTTTGTTGGATAAAAAGGTCAAAAAGTAAAGGAAAAAAGAAGAGAGGTCCATGAATTGTTCCTAAATCACTGACTTACTTTTGGCCAAGTTGGGATTAAAAGACGTTAAATACAATGATTTTTTTTTTTTTTAATCAGGTCAATTCAGTAGAATTAACGTAAACTTACTTTACAAACACTGAAATCTCATTTCAGATCAATACTGAGCGTCATTATCGACGCGGCTTTTGTTCTGGCTGCGACTGTGTAATTCGTTTCAACCACCGTTTTTATTCAGTTCTCAATTAAGTGCACTTAAAAGATTGTAAAAAAAAAATTGGTGCCGGGCGTGTTAACGGCGTCAACGTTAATGCACGTTAGCACATGACTCGTTTCAAAAAGACACCCGTGGCGCCATGTTTACGTGACTCCAGATTGTTAAAACGAGTCTCTAAAGTAACGTTAAACTTTAAAAACAGAGGCACACATACGCAGTACACAGGTATGCTAGTTATTTGTAGAGCTGCTCTTTTCCTTTAATAAACAGACAGCTCCAGTTCGACTGCAGGCGCGCTAACGGCGCTAAACGAGCTAACACAGCTAACTGGTAAACGGTGCCTGGACTCCGGTGTCACGGCATGTAAACATGACATCATATGCGTCTTTTCTGGTCAGTCGTCATGGAAACGGGTTGTGCGTTAACCTAGTGACCAGCACAATAAAAAATAAATTAGTGCTGGGCGCTAGGTTAACGCATGACGCTTACCAGTTAGCTCCGTTAGCTCGTTTAGCGGCGTTAGCGCGCCTAAAGTCAAACTGGAGTCTGTTGATTAAAGGAAAAGAGCAGCGCTACAAATAACCAGCATACCTGTGTACTGCGTATGTGTGCCTGTGTGTTTTTAAAGTTAAGCGTTACTTTAGAGACTCATTTTAACAATCCGGAGTCACGTAAACATGACATAACACGTGTTGTCATGGAAACGCGCTGAGCGTTAACGTGCCCTGCACTAAAATAAATCTTTCCAAACAAAGACTGCATAGTAAATCACCTCCAAACACTCAATGGATTCCTTCCTTCCTTCATTCTGTTTTTTTTTGAGTGCAACATCCAATGTAATTTTTTTTTAGCATAAAAAGCTTAAGACAAACGTGTTAAACCGACGATCAAAAGCTTTAAAATTTAAAATCACTTCTGCAACAACCTCACTTCACCCCATCATTCTAACAAGGACAGAAAACACAATTATCATCACTTTGTCGCACTGCGATAACTCCACTTCACCCTCCTGCACCAAACCTCATGGAGAAAACAGCGTGTTTTCACTCACTGCGACGCGGGCTCTCATGATTGTGCGTCACCTTGTTTCGGTTGAGTTTGAGTCACACGGGAAACCCGAACGGATGATTTCAAACACGGATGTTGCTAAATAAACTAATTTAAAGTTGGAGGAGGCAGCAGTGGATCAACAGCTCCTGTGTGTCGTGACGTAAAATCGCTGATTTTCTCTATGGGGTTTGGTGTGAGCGGGGAGGGAGTGAGTGGTATAAAAAAAGGTGACACAAACTTGTCCAACAGTGAGATTAAGAGGCAAACTTTTTTATATATCACTTTAAAGGTCCAGTGTGTAAAATTGAGGTGAAATTATTTTTATTTGGCAGAAATTGCAGATTAAATTGCACCAGTTTGCCCAGAATGAGCCTTCTATATTTACTATGTATGGTAAGAGTGATCACTTGGCACCATCTAGTGGACGGAAATGTCAATTGTTTTTTTTTGCTTAGTGTCTCAAAGATAATATAATATTGCCATGTAAAGTATTGCAATATTGAACTCTATCAATACTGCCCCCTTGTGGTCGACCAGAGCAAGAGGTGCGTTGTCCGCACTGTTGTAAAATTAACATTAACCCTTTAACACCTCACTGGAGCTGAAACAATTAATCAATTACTAAATTAATCGTCAACTATTTTGATAATCGATTAATCGGTTTGAAGCTTTGCTAACTTCTTAAGCGTTGAGTTTTCTTCTTTTTTTGCTCTAAATAACAAAGAAATCAATAAAACTGGATCATTTTGCTTTGTGGACAAAACAAGACGTTCGAGAACATCGTCATTTCCAGGTTTGACAAACACTGATCAACATTTGTTTAAACATTTTATGAACCAAGCGATTAATCGGTTTGAAGCTCTGCTAGCTTCTTAAAGAAGTTTGAGCTTCTTAAACGTAAAATTTTCTTCGTTTCTTTGCTCCACATAACAAAGAAATCATTAAAACGGAATCATTTTGCTTCGTGGACAAAAAGAGACGTTCGAGAACATCGTCATTTTTAGGTTTGACAAATGTTTCTTTTTTTAACATTTTATGAACCAATCGATTAATCGAGAAAATATTTGAAAAATTAATCGATTACGAAAATAATCGTTAGTTACAGCGCTACACATCAGCAACAAAAGATAGTTGGTGTCTCAAAAGCGATATAACACTGCCATGTACAATATCGCAATATTTCACTGTATCGATACTGCCCCCTTGTGGTCGACCAGCGCAAGAGTTGTGAAATTCATTAACCCTTTAACACCTAACCCAATGTCCAAAATGTTTACTGCTTATTTTAACTATAAAAGGGCAATTATTGACAATTTAGTGCATGTTAAAATGCCGTTTTAACCAGTTAAAACGGAGAAAAACAAAAAATGGTTAATTTAAAAAAAAAAAAAAAAAAACTATTTTGAGTGAAAATGTCCAAAATGAGAGAACAATGTGATTTTTTTCCCTCAAAGTTATTGTTAATTAATAATACACATAATGAGTCACATTCACCGTATACTGAATTTTTTGTTGTTGTTTTTATCCCCAAACAAAAATAGTTTTGCCCTTCGCAGCCTCTCGGAGACTTAAAAACTAAAATTTTACACACTGTACCTTTAAGTGGGCTTTAGTAAAAAGTTCCTCTTTACGACTAAGAATGTTGTTGTCGTTCTCGCTGCGATTAAAAACCCTACAAATGGCCGCGTACCATTCTGAACACTAGGAACGACTGTAAAACAAACTGGGATGTGACAGATTACGACACTTAAGACTAAAAACAGCTTCACAATCTTTAAGAATATCATCAGAGGAGGGGAAAAATGGCAAGATTAGATAAGCTTAGAAGTGACTAATAATAATAATAATAAAAATCATAAAAACAACATGCCTTCATTTTGGATTTTCAGGGGTGTGGTCATTATTATATATATATATTTTTTTGCAGTGTGTTTCCATCACCCACATCTAAAGCGAAAGACAAGGTCTGTACAAGTACTACGACAATAAATTCACAGCAATTTTCAATCAGGAATGAGTGAAGGGGGAGTTTGATCTCCGCCCCATTTTCTTCTTCTTCTTAGAAAGTTCAGTACTCTGTTCAACAGATCCTCGAGGAAGGTCATTATCCAGTGACCGTTCCAATGGAGACTAATAATAATAAATAAATATGTCGAGACACAAAGGAGGCGGGAGACGGCGTCCAGCGAAGGAATGGACCAAGAGATGATGATGTAACCGTTGCAGTACAGTACTTATTTTCACTGTCTTCATAGATCAGGGATCAGTTTTCAGAATAATCACAAAAAAACGGTGATAAAAACAATATAATCCAGAGTCAGGGGAGCGGCGGAGTCAGCCGTTGTACTGCTGCTGGTAGCGCCGGTTGAGCTCGCGCAGCTCCTTCTCGCGCACGCGCCGTGCCTTGTTGGACTTGGTGGAGCGGCTGGAGCGCGTCGACTGCGCCGACTTGATGCTGTGGCAGCGCGACGACGCCCTCTTCAGGAGGTTCTGCGATATGCAGCGCTGCAGGTTCTTCATGGACGACGACGCCGCCATGCTGACGACCCACGGGTGCTTGAGCGCCTGGCCGGCCGTGAGCCGCTCGCTGGGGTCCACCGTCAGGATCCGCTCCACAAAGTCTTTGGCCAGGTTGGAGACGCTGGGCCACGGCTGGGACACACAGGGACAGAGGGACACAGGGACAGACGTGAGACAAAGTTAAAGCTTAAGGTTTCCATCAGGGCGTGGTACGGTTTGGAACGGTTAAGTCCTGGTTGGCTATCACTTCACCCCACAGAGTGGAAGTAAAGTATTGTTTGACAGCTCTGGCTGTCTATTTGTTTGCTTGTTTCCACACTTGCACTTGTCACTATGACCAGCAGAGGGCACCAGATGCCCGTTGCGTGAATGGGGTGAAAGCCTGCCATCTCCGATTGCCTTGTTTTGGTAATATTCCTCAAGGAAACTAGGGCTGAACAAGTGATCGGAACTTTATTGGAAATCGCAACACAGCCTACTGCAATTTTCAATAATTTTTAAAGCCAAAAATTGTCAATATATCATTTTAAACTAAGTATCGTCTTATTTTATTCCACATAATGAAGAGAAAATCCTTGTTTCTCACAGAATAAGGATGTCAAAAATTCCCTGCAATATCGCAATTCCTGTCAAAAATAATTGCAATTAGATCAGCCCAATCGGAAATGCAAAAAAAACCCCACGTACCATTATAGTTACCGTGTGTTAGCTCTGATCGCTTACTCGCTTATTAATCAATTAGTAAATTGCTGTTCCGATAATCAATTTCGTTAATTAATCATTTAAAATCAACCTCTCTGATGAATCGGTTTCTTAAAAAAACCAAAAAAAATAAATTAAGCTAAAACTTGTGGACAAAACAGGAGGTTAAGAGAACATCGTCATCATTCCGAGGTTTAGAAAAACACAGATCGACATTTTCCCGACATTTAATGGAGCAAACAATTGAACATTTAAACAGATAAATCGATTGTGGAAATAACTGTTAGTTGAAGCCATACAAAAATGTGGCTGAAGTGATGTGTGGCGAGTTTGTCTGCATAGCTGTGGCCACAAGAGGGCAGCAGAGCAACATGAATTTGATCCTGTTTCATCCACTCCGATCAAACACTCCTGTAAACAAGAATTGTTTGTTGTTGTTTTTGTTTGTTTTTCAACACACTGTGCTTCATTTTTGTTTTTTTCTGATGTTGTAAAACTTTGAATTTGAGGAGTCATGTTCCCACATTGTTTTTAACAAGGACAACTTGTCAAATGTTAATTAAACGATCCATTTATTTATATATATATATATATATATATATATATATATATATATATATATATATATATATATATATATACATAAATATAATAAAAACTCCACCTACAACAGCGCCAAGACTATGATTCCTCTGGCCCTCTCTGGAAACACAAACATTATTTAACACAGATGTAAAGATCCTGCATGTTCCCAATAAAAGTGCAGCTGAGTTTGCTCCCACACTGAGAATATACTCATTTTGCAAGTACTGTACTGTTTAAAATATTTTTTTTTTCTGTGCATTTGGTGCTGATTTTTGTCTTTGTTTTGTTGTTTTCACTTTAAATTATGGAAAAATTGGAAAACCTCTTTAGAGTTTGTCTGACAATGTTATTCACTATATTTTCCAAGTAACGTTCACCTGTTCTCGTGCGAGTTTAAAGCAGTGGATGTCCAACAAAAAAAAATCACATTGTGATTAGAATCTTATTGAAATACTATAGTTTTTATTTCCAGATACCTGTGACTTTTAAAACATCCAGTGTGATGTGTAAATGGAACATTTAGTCATATTATTGTTGAAATTGCACTTATTTTTCTCACGGAATTTCATGTTTTGTAAGTTCTTGTTGTTCATAAGTTATTATGCTATTATTTTACTGGTGCTGTAGAAACATGAGTTTGACGTCCCTGTCCATTTGTGTTCTGAAGGAGCAGCACAATAAATAAAATGGAAGTTTAAATCATTGTTTTAATGATAATCTAAAGGGCAACATGTTCTATCTATTTGAACATAAGACTATATATTCTTCAACATCTTCTGGTATATTCTATCGATACTGAACATTCTCACAACTCAAGTGTTTCATGATTTACTAACACTGACAGACATATGGATAAAGGGAGAGCTTCTCACACATACTTGTGAGTGCGGGTTACCATAAGTTATAGCAGAGCTCCAAATGTTTTATAACTTCCAGAGCAAATATTTCCATAAATAAAGAGAGTGAAATATTCAAGTCGTACAGTGACAAACCTGCAGATGCCACTTTCTAGTCTACTAAGCTATTTAAGCTGATTTATTTTGATTTTCCTGCCCTCATCTTAACTGTTTTGATCCACATTTATGTACATGTATATTCAGGATATACATTATATATTAGGCTGAAACAATAACTTGATGAATCAATTTTATATATACATTATATATATGTATATATGTGTATGTATGTATATACATACACATAATATATATATATATATATATATATAGTAAAATATAACCAAAAATTGTACTTCTTCTTTCAAATTCTGGTAAGTTTATACACATATATGTGTACATGTGTACATATGTACATATATATGTATATATATATATATATATATATATATATATATATACATACATACATATACACATAAATAAAACATATAAATACACGTATATACATACATGTACATGTACATGTATGTATATGTATATGTATATACATATACATATACATATACATATACATATACATATATACATTTATTTACTTAGTAAAACTAGATGTTGCTGCCAAATTCTGAAGAAATTCCTTTAAAGCTTTAATGCATCCATGACACTGTGGTGAGGTTGAGCTGCCATTAACTAATTATATTAATTACCAATTAATCTGTCAATTGTTTTCTGGAATAATTGGTTCAGAAAATGTTGATCACAAGCCCCAAAAAATACTCAGTTTTGATGATTTCTTTGTTAGAAATGAGAGCATTTTCACATTTAAGAAGGTGAAAAATCAGACGGCTAATTAATCAATTCACAAAACAGTTCTATAATCGATTAATCGCTGCAGCCCTCGAGGGTAAGAAACCTGAAAACATTTAGTCTGAGGTCAAGGCGGTCACAGACATGGGAACACAAACAAAACAAAACAACAAAAAAAAGGCCCATGATTTCCTGTAAAACCACTCGGCTTCTATTTGCGCTGGAATCCCTGTACGTGGGACAAACATTATCATTGTAAAAAACCGACGCGCAACATAAACATCCCACACGAGCAAAAGAAAGGAACAGACGACTCAGCATTCTTCTTCCAACTAAACACACAGATAGAGCTTAAATTACTGTGCTTTGACGGGGGTAAAGGAGGGAGTGGGGGGGGGGGCGGGGGAGGCATATTGACTTAGACAAGACAAATAAATGCAGTCGAGAACGGTGACACATCGTGTAAAAATTCTGGAGTGGAGTTGAAAAGGTTTACAAAGTGTGTGCGTGAGTTAAAATCCTGCCGAAAGCTGAACTTCTTGGAAATTTGTTGACAAAACCTCCTGCGGTGTGAAGAATGTATTCCAAATATGGGTGAAGTCTGCTGCAGAGAGTGTGTGTGTGTGTGTGTGTGTGTGTGTGTGTGTGACTCCTCACCTCTCCAGAGAAGCTGTACTTCCCCTTGAGGATCTGCCGGTAAAGCCTCATGCGGTTGTCGTCCTCGAAGGGCATGGTTCCACTCAGCAGGATATACGAGATCACCCCCAGCGCCCACATGTCCACCGCGTTGGTGTACGGCTTCCGCACCAGGATTTCCGGTGCGATGTACTCCGGCGTGCCGCACGTGGTCTTCATCAGACACTCGTCGCCCTTCTTCCGGCTGCTCGCCAAGCCAAAGTCGGTGATGATGATCTTGGAGTCGGCGCCCGGGTGGTAGTAGAGCAGGTTCTCCGGCTTCAGGTCGCGGTGGGTGATCCCCAGAGTGTGGAGATACTTGACGCCATCCAGCACCATCTGGAGCACGCGGGTGGCGTCGCGCTCCGTGAAGGAGCCGCGCGCGATGATGCGGTCGAAGAGCTCGCCGCCGGTGGCCAGCTCCATCACCATGTAGACACGCTCCGCCGTCTCAAAGACCTCCATCAGCTGGATGATGTTGGCGTGGCGGACGCGCCGCAGCACGCACAGCTCCGACTCGCACACCTCCCGGCCCTCGCGGTAACGCGTCTCGATCATCTTGATGGCGTACGGCTGCCGCGTGCTCTTGTGCTCCACGCGGACCACGCGGCTGAAACTCCCCCGTCCTATCAGAGCTTTGATGTCGTACTTGGCGGTGACCCGCGGATCAAACTTGGCCCGATACTTCGCCACCTTCTTCCGCTGCGGGTCCGACAGTTCGGACGGGTCCTTTGGCGTCTGAGCGGAGGCGGTGGGCGTGGCGGCCTGTGCCAGGGCCTGATACGGGGAGGTGGAGTCGGCCTTGTCACCGGCCCTGCCCATCTTGCTTCCGGCGCCATCCCCTCGTATGAAGTGCTTAAAGATATCCGTCTGAGGGGGCGGGGGAGGGTCGACCTGAAAAAACAGCAACACAACTTCATCACAGATGGAAACAACAATAACATCTAATCCTTTACATATGGAGACATAAGGAAACTTTTATTAAGTTTATTTCCTGGCACGATAAAACTATAATAAAATGCATTATTCTCTGTTAGAGTATGAGTTTTGTCATTGCCAAAAAATGTGGGTAAGTTACAAAAACATCCATCCATCTTATACCGCTTTATCCTCCACATGAGGGTCGCTGTGCCAATATTTATTATAGATGTTATTAGGGATGGGGCCGATCCGATCCAGTATCGGTATCGGGTTCCGATACACGCGTAATTCAAGGATCGGAAATTTCCAATCTGATCCATCTGTGCTTTAATGTTGTCTGCTGAAATGTCTCCACAAGTGATTCCCTGACTGCTCTGCTAGCTGCAAAAAGTGGAATGGGTTTCCTGAACAGAGGGCGTGTCTCAATGAGACACAGAGTAATGAGGCACGCCTCCGTTCAGCAAATCCATTCCACAGTTTCCAGCCAGCTAGCAGGCTTGCATTATTGACCAGGAGTTAACCAGGAAAATCAGCTCCGCAATGGTGCATCCCTATATATTATATTAAAAAAATTAGAGTTTAGTACCGTGAGATCTAGTCCACAAGGACTGTATGTTGGTGAGCTAGACAGCATTTGCTAGTCAGTCATGTGAAATTTGAATTTTGAGCCAATTAAAAATGTATTGTGCGTCGTTTATATTCCCCATTTTTCCCTAAAATACATAAAAATACTGATGTATAGATGCTAACACTGTGTTTTCGTGGACGTTACAGAGCTAGTAGCATATATTACATTCACCTTTTGCCTCTACGGAGCTCCCCCTACAGTTTAGGAGGACATATTTTCACACCACCACCGTAAACATCCAGCCATCCATTGGGTAAAAATCTTGCATAGTTTTGCTTTAAATGGTGTAACATTGATTTTTATTAAAACAATATGCTGTGGGTGGTATATTAATATCATAAAACATATTTGTCAGACTTAGGGGGGAGAGGGTGTAAAATATCTAATCTATCTAATTCCTTGTTATATATTAGTCAACAACACAAGGATAAAACATCTGTAACAAGTTATCTCTAATGATATGGTTCATATCCCACTAATGACACCATCTTTGTAGGGAACATTATTACAATCACTGATATTTTGAATGAGAGTAAAATGATATTTGTTTTTCTTTAGAGAAAAAAACCCACAGATTTTTTCTAGCACTTACTTTGTGAGACTCTGTGAGAATTTCATTATTTCCGCTTGCATTTATCAGACTTGTCAACTCTTTTTCGTGTCAAATAGAGAAACTGTTATCACAATCTTGAGATTATTAAGGACACTACTCGCCTGTCTAAGCTGAATATCTGACCATGACCACCATTTTAAAAGCATAATACTTTGACAGCCTAACAAATATTGTACTTCCAAAGACAAAATTAGTCAAAATTAGTATGGATTCAGTCATTTTGACCAGTATTGACTCATACATAGTTATCATCAATGTATATTCAACAACTTTGGGGATGTTTTTGATATTTTAGTGACTTCAGAACAGAAACATGGCTAGAAATAATAATAATAATAATAATAATATGATTATAATCAAAGTGTACATTTTTGACTTTACCTTTTTGACGAGGTCCAGCTGAACATCCCCTGGAGGCTCAGGGAGGACCTTACTGTTCCTGCAACCCATCACATCACTTTGGGCCACTGCCCAGCGAGCCACACAGGCCACCAGGAGCCCTGCCTCATCACCGCAACAGCCGACTCAACAACCTCAGGGCATCCAACATCCAGGCCGTACCCGCGCGGAGACACAGGGTTCATGAATAACGCAGATTACAGCCACTCACGAGCCAACGAGCTGGCATCAGCAGTCGAAGAGTTCACCGATACATCCACTCAAGTCCACTTTAAGAAGTCAGAGTTCAAGAAAGCATCTTGGCAAGCGCGGCGGGCCGCCTCGACTCCTCCAGCAAGGACTTAATCATCGGCTGCTATGTGCCTTTATAGACCTGCAATGATGGCTTCTTGTACACCGTCAGCATCCAGGCGGCAGCTCAATCCCCTCGAAGATGCTAGCAGGGCGCCATGTCAGATGCCATGAAACGTCAACAGTTGTGGAGAAAAAGTGTGGCTGCTCACTGCAAAAATCATCCGGAGCCTCGAAAGTATGGTTTCTATGAGGAAAACTGCAACACCATTCTCTGGATTCATGCAAAACGAAGACCATCAGCCATGCTTTGATCCATTGGGAGAAGTTGCAGTGTCAGCAGTGGTCTTGCAACAGATAAAGAAGCTCCCCTGGAGAATCAGCAGCGGGAGCGTCTGATTAATAAAAGAAAAGAACAGAAGAGAAACATGAGTGGTTAGCCAAATAAATAGGCACAAGGTTTGAGTATATGGTTAACGCTGAAGTCACTTTTTAGTTCACTTAGTTAACAGTTAGTTAGTTAACATTTTTCAAAATTAGAATTCATTGTACTTCCACACACACACGGCTCACGATTCAATTAGATTCCGATTCTTAGGGTCACGGTTCGATTAAAAATCGGTTCTCAATTCAACCGATTCGATTCATACGATTCTCGATTAAAAAAATTATACAATGCATAGTGTGTTGAGGCAAATCATGGCGTCAAAACAATACAGTTTGTACAAGATAATGTGATAATGTGATCACACAAAGGCAAACTCAAGACAAAAGTTAACATTTATTCATTCAAAACAAATAAAAACTTACTTACTGTACAACAAAAATAACTTGCATAAATAAAAGGTTAGACTAGCTGCCTTTTTCTCCCAGAAGTTACAAAAATAAACTGTACACAAATAACACAAACTGGCGTTTTGTGTGGTTTTTCAAAATAGAAACAAAAAATTATTTTTAAAGTTTATGAATCGATTCAGACTTGTGGATGATTAGAATCGTGATTCCTATGTGAATCTATTTTTCCCCTAACCCCTAGTAAACGTCCTCCTCCATATTATTAATAATATTGAAGTTCACAGGAGTAGCTTTCTTACACTATTCCCTGCTAAATTAGGATTATTTCTTCACAAAATGGCCTCATAATTAGAAAAGAGTACAGAACACATTTTGATGACATTTTCTGGGATTGTGGGGTTAATGTCCAAGGAAGAAAATATAGCGGTTAAAACCTTATGATCCTTTTCTGATCGGGCTGATTTAGTGTCATTAGTAGCTGAAGTAAAGAAATGTAAACTCATGAAACACATGAAAAGTGATTAAAAGTAACTTTTTTGTGCTATTAAATGTTATTTGTGATTATACGAAGAATAATAAGAAAGAAAAACAACAACAAAACTTTGGTAACAGTATTGGAAACTGTTATTTTCACCTGTATCAGCACAGCATTTCACACAAAGTACTAATGTTACACAACACACACACTATATATATATGATTACACACATGCTGCAAAGAGGCCAAGAAAACAATCTTAATGTTGTTGGTGATTCACAGCAGTTGGTATGAATTATGTTTGCCATTATAAATAAAAAAAAGGCCACTAAATCAACTGCATATGGTATTTTAAGTATCTACAGCTAAACTGTAAGCATGATTACAGCTAATCAACTGAAAGAAAAAGATCATAAAATGATTGGAAAGGCAGTAAACATGCTTTTCTTTAATGATGTAATGCATTTCCGTGACTATTCAAAGATTGTGTAATCGCGGTAAAAGGGAACAACAACAACAAAACATTAGCATCCAGCCAAATTGTGATGTTAAACATCAGTCATGGTACAGCATTTCACAATCAGAGCGTTAATACATATTTGATTAAATACTTTTAATTAAATGTCGTTTAACAACGTTTCAAATATTCAACGACAACTTTGCCACCATAAAACCAAACTTAGACTATTTGTTTACAGCTATTTAACAGGAAAACTCACTAATATGATAAGAAACGGAGGATTAAACACCTTTAAATGTGTTATGCAGGAGGATTTAATGTGTAAATAAAGGTTATTTCATGACTTTGTGTGACTAAATTCTTGAATAATCAATAAATAGTATCATAGAAGAACTAAGTAATATAAAAAAAATTAGTGTCAGCTATTAGCTATTGACCAAAACTGCAGCATTTCACAATAAACATCAGTAATGGTGCAGCATTTCACAATCACAACTTCAAAAAGATTAAAAACTAATGTTTTGTCATTGTAAAACCATAACTGAACTATCACAGTGTCAAATGGACACAATATTAAAAAGTATTGACATAAATACTAAACTATAGTACACTATTTTTAAACATTTTTACAGCTATTTAACAGGAAAACTCACTAATATGTTCAGAATTTGAGGCTTAATCATCTGTAAATGTGTTATACAGGGAGATTTAATGTCAAATTAAAGGTTATTTCATAACTTTGTATGACTAAATTGTTGAATAATCAATAAATAGTGTCATAGTAGAACTACATAATACAAACAAAATTAGTTCCAGTATTGGCTATTGACCAAAAGTACAGAATTTAACAATAAACATCAGTAACTGTACAGCATAAAACCCATGTTTTGTAATTGTAAAACCATAACTGAACCTAGCTTACACTATTTTTAAAAACTATTACAGCTATTTAAGGAAAGGTAAAGGAGCTAACACAGCTAACGGAAAAGAAAAGTCACTAATATTATAAGAAACAGAGGCTTACACACATTTAAATGTATTGTTCAGTGGGATAAAATGTCAAAATAAAGGTTATTTCATACCTAAATAGTTGAATAATTAAAACATAGTGTCATAGAAGAACTAAGTAATATAAGAACAATTAGTTCCAGTATTGGCTATTGACCAAAAGTGCAGAATTTCACAATAAACATCAGTAGCGGTACAGCATAAAACCAATGTTTTGTCATTGTAAAACCATAACTGAACCTAGCTTACACTATTTTTGGACACTTTTACAGCTATTTAAAGGGAAGGTAAAGGAGCTAACGCAGCTAACGGAAAGGAAAAGTCACTAATATGATAAGAACGCGTGGCTTACACACATTTAAATGTGTTGTTGAGTGGGATAAAATGTCAAAATAAAGGTTATTTCATACCTAAATATTTGAATAATTAAAACATAGTGTCATAGAAGAACTAAGTAATATAAGAAAAATGAGTTCCAGTATTGGCTATTGACCAAAAGTGCAGAATTTCACAATAAACATCAGTAATGGTACAGCATTTCACAATAAGAGCATGACAGTGACCCAGAGCAGCAACTAATGAAAGAGATTTACATACTTGAATTAAATAAGTTATGTTATATAGTAAAACTAAGCTAGTTCAGTATATGACGTCCACAAAAACTTCATAAACTGTTACTCAGACAAATGAATGTGATACTAAAAGGGTATTTACAACTAAATAGTTGTCATATTTGACTTTGTCAAGCATGTTTTCAGCCATGTAAGAAGAAAACCCAGCTTCAAAATAAAGGACAAATGGCACAAAGATAATAGAAAACAAAGCAGAGTGAATGAGATTAAGGGAAAAAAACTTTTTAAGTTAAGATAAAAAAAAAAAAAAGGCCAGGCCTTAAAAGTCATGTCAATGTTTTTTTGCCCAAAAAACAGCAACACACACAAACACATTCAGACACTTTGTGAAAACAACAACCTTTAAATGACACGAACGACAAAAACACAAGTGAAAAGTGACTGAAAGATTCTCACCTTTGGAAACTTGTCCGCAGATAGCGGGACGTGCTAAGTGTGTTGCTAAGTGCGGAGCTAGCAGCAGCAGCAGCAGAAGGGCAGGACTGTTAGCTGTGCCAAAGACAGCCTCCTCACCCCACTCTCACTCAGCTGAGCTCTCCATTTTCACCCCGCAACTTTCACAACTTTCTCCCCACGAAAGACGAGACAAGTCACATCCAGCTAAAGTCGCGCCGTGGCGTCACCAACGTTTCTGACTCAAAGGTGTTTTAAAAACGACAAGAGACGGAAACAAAAACACGGGAAAAGTGTCCTCGTCGTTTCGTTCGCTTCTTGTGGACGCTGTTTTTCTTTTTTCTTTTTCCTTTTTTCTCTCCTCTCCTCACTCAGGACCACCTTCCCAAAAAAATCCCAGAATCAGAGAAGTGAAGACACGGAAATGCAACGCACGGCTTCCGCTTGGAGTTTTCACAATAAAATGCGTGTGATATTTTTCAATGTTAGAGCAAATTTTAGTGCATTGTTATGGAAGATATATCTTTTTTAAATAACGTGAATGAATGAATGAATGAATGAACGAACGAATGAATAATTCAAAAATTAAAACAGCATGAATTCCGAGATTAAAGTCATAATTCTAAGAAAAAGTCAAAGTTCTGTGGTTAAAGTCATAATTCTGAGATTAAAATCAGAAAGTCATAATTCTAAGATTAAAATGAGAAAGTCAGAATTCTGAGATTAAAATCAGAAAATCCGAATTCTGAAATTAAAATCAGAAAATCCGAATTCTGAAATTAAAATCAGAAAGTCGGAGGCTGAGATTAAAGTAAGCACTCTAATAAAAAGTCAAAGTTCTGAGATTAAAGTCAGAATTCTGAGATTAAAATCAGAAAGTCAGAATTCTGAGATTAAAATCAGAAAGTCGGAGTCGGAGATTAAAGTAAGAACTCTCAGAAAAAGTTCTGAGATTAACATCAGCACATTCAGATTAAAATCAGAAAGTCATAATTCTGAGATTAAAATCAGAATGTCATAATTATGAGATTAAAGGCAGAAAGTCATAATTCTGAGATTAAAATCAGAAAGTCAGAATTCTGAGATTAAAATCAGAAAGTCAGAATTCTGAGATTAAAATCAGAAAGTCAGAATTCTGAGATTAAAATCAGAAAGTTGGAGTCCGAGATTAAAGTAAGAACTCTCAGAAAAAGTTCTGAGATTAACGTCAGCACACTCAGATAAAAATCAGAAAGTCATAATTCTGAGATTAAAATCAGAAAGTCAGAATTCTGAGAGTAAAGGCAGAAAGTCAGAATTCTGAGATTAAAATCAGAAAATCGGAGTCTGAGATTAAAGTAAGAAAAAGTCAAAATTCTGAGATTTAAATCAGAATGTTATAATTCTGAGATTAAAATCCAGAAAGTCATAATTCTAAGAAAAAGTTGCATGATGTCATTTATCTGACTGAGATTACAGAAGACCACACTTGACTCGGCCTCAAATCTAGGACTAAATGTGTGTCCTGTTTGCGGTCGCTAATAAAGCACAGCGTGCTCCAGGACATGGACACCACATCACTGGCTTTAGGTGTCAGTGGACGTGCAGTGGACGAGGCAACAAAAAAACCCTGACGTGTAACGATCCGAAACATAACCTCAGAACAGCCGTTCACGAGCAGGTGAAGCATCAGCTGGTTTTTTAATAGTTCACTGAATACGTTGTGGGATTATGAGACACTTAAGGGCAGTAAATTAATGCTAATGGGCTGGACTTTAAAGCTTTAAAGTGCAGACTCTTACATATTAATACACCACTGTTAACGTCCATCTGCTAACACACACACACACACACACACACACACACACACACACACACACACACACACACACACACACACACACACACACACACACACACACACACACACTGCTGATGTAGTGTGTCAGTAGCAGCTTCATCAGTGTCATTGGGGCGTCATTCACACCTCGTCCCACTGGCGGCGCTAGCTTTTAGTTTTAAGTCATTCAATGAGCACGTATTCACCAGAAGTGACGAGATGATGTGTGTTTCAAGAGCTTTATTCCAATTTTAAATATCTGTGAATATAAATCAAAGTTGAACCCACTTCTTAAAGGGATAGTTTTTATTTTTGAGGTGTAGCTGTACGAGCGACACGATCTACGTCTTCTTCTCTGCTCATGGTGTATTTCTGTGAGTTAGAGCACCATACAGTCCTGGCATATGTACCACACTGTTTAGAGCAGGGGTCACCAACGTGGTGCCCGCGGGCACCTGGTAGCCCACAGGCAGCCAATACGGTGCCCGCGGGCTCACTTCACTTCACCTCACTTGCATGTATCCGTATGATCGCTCAGTAAAATATCTTTGATATTGTTTATAAAAACTGGTAATCGTTAGGAGTAAGCACGGGAATGAATGTGTATGCAGTTGAATGCATAATATTAATCATTTAAATGGTAAACAAACAAAAAAATATTATATGGTAGCCCTCCATATTATTTTTACCCTTAAGGTAGCTCTCTGTCTCAAAAAGGTTGGTGACCCCTGGTTTAGAGTAACTTTGTTTTTTTAAGAGATTACATGTTGCAAAAAACTAAAATCAACACTAAAACTTATAAAAACTGAGCATTTACTGAAAATAAAAACAGAAAAAACAGGCAAACCCACTCTTAAAACTAATTAAAAAAGAACTAATTTTAAAATAAAAAAGTCAAAACCCTTCCCTCACTAAACTATTTTATAGTGCTCTTTTATTTCGAAGGGCCAAACTGTGCACTTCCTGTGAGGGTCTCCGTGTCTCGCGCCGGCTTGACTACGCTCTCCTCTTCCACCCAGCTCTTCTGTAGACACTGTTCGACCTCCCTCAGCTTGTGTTTCGACCCCAGTCAGTTCCTCAGCGTCACTTCCTGGATACAGAGAGAAGTCCCTCAGACAAAGTGCTGACATCTCTGTTGGAAAAGTACTAGAAAGTCTGCGAGGCACTGTGTTGTTGTTTTTTTTATTATTATTTTATTTCCCTGCTCCATCAAAAGTTCATGTCACATTAGTCACATATGAATATATTCTTTATTTTACTTTATTGTCACTTGATGTGATTGGACCTCACCAACAACAACATGAGATGGGGTATAAAAAGTGGATTACATCTCATACATAACTTTTCCAGGAACTCATACTCACGTAACTGTGCTTTATTTTGTAATGAATCAGTAATGAATGACATTTACTCACAGCACTGTAATGTAGTAGGTTTTTTTGTGTGTATTTTTTAAGTCATTTTTAAAATATGTAATTTTACTTCACTATGTCTTAAAACAGATAACATTACTGGTAATGATAGTCGGCATCGTACTGAACAAGGATCCTTTGAAAATATTTGGAAACCTCTTAAGGAATAATTTTAATGAA
>NC_139809.1:16084410-16129410 GCF_963457635.1 Microchirus variegatus
CTGGTGCTAATAAACACTAATACTAAAACATGACATGGACATACTGCCGGCCACTGATTGGTCAGAGAGTGTCATCACTGGAAGAGTCACGAGCGCGACGCCACGACACAAGAATCAAACTGAACAATGCCGAACTGTAGATCAGATAAAAAAGACTTGAAAACATCATAACAATATCCCAGGAGGATACGTGGCGATATCTTTGGTTGCGGCTCCAAAACGGTGGTCTTAGACAGGTTCACGGCCTTTGTCACACTCTTACGACCAAAGCTAGCCTAGCGTGATTGGCTGCTGCTACGACCCATGTCTGCTAAAGAACCGATGGAAATGCAGCATGAAATGTCGCTTAGGTCAACACGACAAAAAGCAAAGAGAGCCAGAGACGGACTTTGTTTATCTCTAGTCTCGAAATACAGCAGCGTTAAGTAATGCTACGTTATGGAGCTTTTCCACTATGCAGTTGCTACAGTATGCTAGCCCGGCTCAGCTCGACGCTAATCGCTTTATTTTGCTTTTCCATCAGTGATTGAACCTGGTATCTGGTGCTTTTTTTTAGTACCTGTTTTGGTGAAATTTCAAACGAGCTGAGCCGATACTAAAATGTGACCATGCCCCGTCACGAGCGCGACGTCACGACGCAAGAATCAAAGCGAACAATGCCGAACTATAGATCAGTTAAAAAGTCTTAAAAATCCCTGAAAACTTCTGAAATCTTCAACATTTAGCAAAGGAAAGGTCTAAAATATCTGGTGTATTTAGCGATAGCACTTCTAAAAGCTAACAAATCTTTTTAATGAAATGATTCAGTTACACCACAATCAATGCTATAACAACCATAGTACCCGAGTTAAGTAGATACTATGCTAATAGGACATTATGTTTCTAGAACTGCATCATTGAAACGTGGCATCACTCTCGCGTTTGTTTTTGCCTACATGCATATTTTGTGTGTGTGTTGTTGGCATTGACCTGTTGTTGGCGCACAGAGGTTCTCCAATGGTGGGTCATGGGGTCAAAGCCAGTGAGTCGAAGTACTGTCAATACCATGTATACTGTGATTTGTGCTTTGTTATGCAGAAAACGAACAGAAATGTTATTTTAAGCCATTACACCTGACCTTCCCCCCCTTTTTAAGGTTGATTTCCACCAGGAGGAGGCGCTCTCTGGCTCTCTATGATTGGTTGAAGTCCCCCCATCACAGATCAGATTACACATCAGGTTGAAAACATAATCCAGAGGAGATGCAGGAGTCTAGTTCTCTCTCTCTATCCAACGATGAAATTATTGATCAATAACAATGAACAAAAATAGGTCGCCTACCCCTGCTTTATTGGGCAGTTGTGTGCATTCCATATTGATTCGACTGCAGGTAAAAAAAAATCAAATGCAGAATGGCTGCAAACACAGTGTGATTGGCTCAGTGATGCGTGTGTTATTCCTAAAACACTGCAGTGTCAGCAAAGGCCAGATAACGACCAGCGCTCTCCAGCCTCAGTGAGATGCAGCAGAGACACTGATGCTCACTGTGTCTCAGCCAAGAGCCAGGTGTCCATCAATGAAAAAACACAACAACAACTCACTGTTTCTGACTTTCAGGAGTCTGTTTGTCTCTGCGTTGTTTACTTTCAAACTAGCCTCAGGTAAAGTCTTAAATGTGTCATCAGGAAACACTTTCGTTTTATTCTGGATTGGTTTTCCCTCAGGGATGTGAAAATGTGACGGAGGTAGATGAGAAAACGAGATATTAGCAACCTGTTCTCAGTGTATTCTGCCACAGTCTCTCGTTGATGGCATTTAGTTGGGACAAAACTCTCTGGAAATACCCCATTACACACACACACACACACTGCACCATGATGCATTTATTGTGTTGAATATTGCAATCCTCAAATTTGTCAAACATAAAACATACACACAGGTGGACCATTTTCACTCGATGACTGTGATTTTGAACGTTCGACGTGGTTTTGATTCTACGTGAAGATGCGTCCCTTGGGAAGTCACTTAAAGCAGAGCTATGCAGGATTTTTCCCCTAATTTAACAGCTTCAGAGTCATTGTGATGGTTAAATATATGTGGTTAAATATGTTGTTGTGGGGAGTTTGAGGGCTGTCTACACTGCCCCCTACTGTCTGTTAGAGGAAAACCAGCCTTGCAAAATCCCAAAATCAGGTCACTACACACATAAACCCTAGCCAGGTTGGTACCTACGATCATCAAGGCAGTGATAGAGTCGCTTACGGCCGTGTGACCGAGCGACAGGGTCCATTTACAAATAAAAACATAATAGTAAGATAACATAACACCACATAGCATGGCATGGCATGATGTAACAACACATGACATAATGTAACATGAAATGACATGACATGACAACATAACTTGATACAATATAACATGACACGGCACGATATGACATAACATGACATAACACCACACAATATAACATGACATAACATAACTTGATACAATATACCACGACATGACAACATAATTTGATACAATATAACATGACATAACATGACACGACACAACACAACACAACATAACATAACATAATATAATATAACATAACATATCTTGATACAATATAACATGACATGACATAATATAACATAACATAACACATAAATGACATGACACAATAGAAGATACAATATAACATAACACAACATGACGCAATATAACATAACATAACACTATAACATGACATAAAATCTAACATAACATGGGCTAACAACACAACATGACACAACATAACATGACATGACATGATATGACACTATAACATGACATAATATAACATGACATGATATGACACTATAACATGACATGACACTATAACATGACATAGTATAACATAACATGACATGACTATAACATGACACTAACGTGACATAATATAACATAACATGACATAATATAACATGACATGATATGAGACTATAACATGACACTATAACATGACATAATATAACATAACATGACATGACATGACACTATAACATGACATAATATAACATGGGGTAACAACACTATAACATGACATAACATCTAACATAACATGGGCTAACAACACAACATGACATGAAATGATATGACACTATAACATGACATAATATAACATGACATGATATGACACTATAACATGACATAGTATAACATAACATGACATGACTATAACATGACACTAACATGACATAATATAACATAACATGACATGACACTATAACATGACATAATATAACATGACATGATATGACACTATAACATGACATAATATAACATGACATGATATGACACTATAACATGACACTATAACATGACATAATATAACATGACATGACACTATAACATGACACTATAACATGACATAATATAACATAACATGACATGACATGACACTATAACATGACATGATATAACAACATGACACTATAACATGACATAATATAACATGACATGATATGACACTATAACATGACATAGTATAACATAACATGACATGACTATAACATGACACTAACATGACATAATATAACATAACATGACATGACACTATAACATGACATAATATAACATGACATGACACTATAACATGACATAATATAACATGACATGATATGAAACTATAACATGACATAATATAACATGACATGACACTATAACATGACACTATAACATGACATAATATAACATGACATGACACTATAACATGACACTATAACATGACATGATATAACATCATGACACTATAACATGACACTATAACATGACATGATATAACAACATGACACTATAACATGACATAATATAACATGGGGTAACATAACACTATAACATGATATGACATAATATAACATAACATGGGGTAATATAACATGACATCATAACATAACATAACATCATAACATAACACAACATTACATTCCTTTAAAAGACCCACGGCAGGGAAAGTGCTGTATGGATGTAACTGTTATCTCAGTCATTACGTCATAAAATAACTCCTTAAAAAAAGGCCTGAACTATCTCTTTAGAGGAGACAAATAATAACAATACAAAAAGATCCAAATTGAGTTTTAATGAAATAAAGGTCAGGACAACAGCAGCAGGAGACTGATGTTTGTTTGTATTCTCTTCACACTCATTCAGACTATTTTCACTTCATGTTTTTCCCCTTGTTCATCCACACTCCCCCCCCCCCTCCCAGTGGTGTTGACATCCCATGAGGTTGGGAGCCACCGCTGTATGCGAGTGACAAATTTGCGGTCAAACCACGGACACAGCATCCAAAATAAGGATGTGTCGGGGGCGTAGTTTGGCGCAGAATTTGTCACATTGTCGGTCCAGGAATAAAAACACTATATAACAGAATACACTCGTTCTCACCAGTGCTTTAAACTTCAAACAAAGTCAAACATCAAAGTTCCCTCCTGTCACATCTGCAGAGGAGGAACAGAACAGCTCGATACCTCATTCCCCCTGCATTTTAGCAAATGTGTTTGCCCTTCTCATCCGAGCGCTGGTCATTAGACATTAAAAGTAGCTTATGAGTTCATTACGGGCGCAATCATCATAATATCATCATCATCATCATCATCTTCTGTGCGATTTGGAAAAAACCTCAAGGCATAGCGAGAACCTGGCGAGGGGAAACGTGGGAAACAACTCCCACATAACTCAGCCATTACAGATCTATAATGTACTATTATGTGCTGATGAAGGTCTGTCTGTGTTCATAATGGAGGACAACAACGCACAAGGTCAAACGGCAGCAGCCATTAACGACGGGGAAGTCGTTCACGAGTGAAAATGATGCTTTAATTACGTGTCGTGGTTCATATTAACACCTCAATTACTACAAATAAAAAGGTAAAGATAGCCGGTGTTTCAGTGGGATAAAAAAAATACATAGATAAGAGCTTTGTGATGCCATGAAATATGTATAGCAGATACTGTATGTCAGCAATGTTCTTGTCAGTGCACGTTCTCCCTCTAAACTCCCAAACATGCAGCACTTTGAAATGATTAAATCTTTTAATAGAGCTCCGCTTCATGTAAACATCGTTCTATGGAACTGTTTTGGGGTCACGAGAACAATATTAAAGGTTCATTATGTAATAAATCTAAAGCAACTGGCCATAAAATCCTCCTAATATGTCACAGAGACTCAGGAATAATGTTCATATAACAAACTGAACTCACCAACAACAACAGTACAGACAAAATATTTGCATTAAAAAAAAATATTTTGCAGACTGCAAATCATGTTTATGTTTTGAAATCATGTTTTGGCATGTGGCGCCACCTACTGCCATCTACTAATCATTGCAGTCAGTAGAGTCACAGCTGCCGTTACATCTGAGTATTTTGAATTTGAGTGTAGTAACCGTTTTTGGCCACATTCTTACATATGGCATCTTTAAGTACATTTTATATCAGAAAATGTTATTATTTATGTTATTAAAACATCTTTTGCAGACTGCAAATCATGTTTTGGCATGTGGCGCCTCCTACCACCATCTACTTATCATTGCAGTCAGTAGAGTCTCAGCTGCCGAGCAACCACGAGTTGCCAGTTACGTCAGAAAACGAAACCTGAAAGACGTCTAAGACGGTATTTTGAATTTTAGCGTAGTTTTTTGGCCACATTCTTACATATGGAATCTTTAAGTACATTTTATATCAGAAAATGTTATTATTTATGTTATTAAAAACATCTTTTGCAGACTGCAAATCATGTTTTGGCATGTGGCGCCACCTACCACCATCTACTAATCATTGCAGTCAGTAGAGTCTCAGCTGCCGAGCAACCACGGGTTGCCAGTTACGTCAAAAAACGAAACCTAAAAGACGTCGGTATTTTGAATTTTAGCGTAGTAACCGTTTTTGGCCACATTCTTACATATGGAGCTTTTAAAGATATAGTTTTTAAACCAGCACTGACACAACATGGCCGCAACAGGGAAAACACACACACACACACCTGCGATATCGTAAGACTGTGGTTTTTTCACATTCACTTTTGTGACTGGGAAAAAAAAAAAGAAAGAGGGACATTTGTAAAGCATACACTCTCCCACCAGAGTCCATAGAGGAAATCATCATTTTTTAGCTTGAGGGGACACGCGATGTGCTGCTGTGCTGCTGCCTGGTTTACTGACTTTATGTCACAAAGGTAAACCTGAATGAAGGATGAGACACTCAGTTCACAACATAACACATTTGTATTTACTGATGGAGTGAGTTCTGCGAGTCTGCAGCGGATCAATAACTATCTAAAATCGCTGATTTTCTCAATGGACTTTGGTGCAGGGGAGTAAAGCAGTTTTTTAGTTGAAAAACAGCAAACGTGGGCTTAAGATGTCACATTTTTAAACAGGCATATCATTTATTAAGTTGTTCTATATAAACACTATCACAACTGTGATATAGGACACAAGGGTTAAGTAAAAAAAATAATAACTTACATGAATGGATGAAAATGTTCCAGGGGAAAGTGAAATCTGACAGAGAACAAAGTTTATATCCACTCTAGGAAGGGAGGGTTAGGGCGGGGCAAGTCATCAAAAAGGCGGGAAAGACCAGGAAGTGATAAAGTGACATGACAAAAACAAAGGAAACAGGATGTGTCAAAATAAAACAGGAAAAACACACACAACACCAAAAACTAAGACAATAATACTCAGTGGGCAAACGAAAATACTGATAAATCTAAAAATGCAAACACATTTTAAAGGTTTGCAAAGGTTTGGTGATTTTTATTTTAACATTTAAATTTGCACACAGTATATATTATAGTCAACAAACTCATTTTTTTTGTTTACTGTGTGTTGTTTTCTGTAAAATATAGATTTTATGACCGTTAAATCAACATAATGGAAAACAGTCAAAAACTGTCAAATGCTCATTTATTTTGTGTAAGATATACATTTTCTGACGTTTATATATAAAACACACTTCTTGATAGAAGAACAACTTCTATGAAAAAATATAAATTTTATGACTTTTTATATATATAAAAAACACTTGTTGATAATAGAAAAAACATCTCTATTCTGTAAAATGTACATTTTATCACTGTTAAATCTACAAACCATTGGTCTTGATAATAGAAAAATACCAAATGTTACTATCAAAACTGTAAACTTTACATTTATTTTCTGTAAAAAAAACCATGTTGTATGACTTTTAAATAGAAAAAAAAAACACTTGTTAATAATAGAAAAACATCTATTTTCTGAAATAATATACATTTTATGACTATATATATATATATATATATATATATATATATATATATATATATCAACCACTTGTTGATAGTAGAAAAACATATATTCTGTAAAATTTACATTTTATGACATTTAAATATTAAAAAAACACTTGTTGATAATAGAAAAACATATCTTTTCTGAAAAAAATATACATTTTATGACTTTAATATATCGAAAAAACACATCTCTAGTCTGTTTTTTATCAATGTTAAATCAAAACTGTCAAATGTTTATTTATGTTCTGTAAAATACACATTTTATGACTTTTAAATATTAAAAAACACTTGTTGATAATAGAAAAAAAAGATATATTCTGTAAAAATTTTACATTTTGTGACAGTTAAATCGACAGACATCGGTGTTTATAACAGAACAATATGCACATATATGATCTTCATCAAACTTTGAGGCCCCAAAGACGACCCTACAAACTGAAGACATCAGGGTTCATGGTGTCATCTGATCATCTTCTCTGCTGGATGGTCGTCATTGTCGTCATCGTCGTCCTCTCTCTCTCGGCTCTCGGGCCCCTGACACTCGGCAGCAGCAGCTTGTTGTTGTTGCGACTCCTCGCTTCTGGTGACTTTTTGACAGCTGCTGGGATGAAGACGTAAAAACCTGGAGAGAGAGAGAGAGAGAGAGAGAGAGAGAAAGTGTGTTTCCTCACAGACGACCGACGCTGATCCAGCAGTGAGGGAATCTCACGCTGCCGTGGTGAGTGTGAGTGTGTGCTGTGTTCTCCAGTGAGGGCACAAAAAAAACACAGCTTTCACTTTTCTCATCCATCCATCAACAAACAAACTCTCAGACTCTCTCTCTTTTATCTCCATCTCCTCCTCCTCCTCATGGCCCCCTCTCTTTCCTCACATCTCTTTTATCTTTCTGTCTGCCTCCACTTGTTCCCCGTCCTCCTCTCTCTCCTCTCTCTCTCTGCCCCCCGTCCCTTTCTCTCTCTCCATGGATAATTCATCAGTGTTTCTCAGCTGCTGTCTGCCAGCCCTGCCTATACTGTGATTTCCACTGGGACTCTTTCAGGGACCATTCCCCACCTCAGCCAGGGAATTAGAGCCATGGCTACGGAGAGAAATTAATCACAGCCACCTTATACTAACGCCTGTGTACACACACACACGCACACACACACACGCACGCACGCATGCACACACACACACACAAACACACACACGCGAACAACTGCTCCACAATATAAAGGTTTCCCCACTAAACTAAACACATCTGCTCACCTTCACTTTAAAGTTACTTAGTGTTTGAGCTACACACACACACACACACGCACGCACGCACGCACGCACGCACACACGAACGCACGCACGCACGCACGCACACACACACACACACACAAACTTGTTTTTATAGTGAGGACACATCATATCACATATAGTGATTCCCTAATTCCATTTACCATAAAACCAGGTTTTAACCCTGAAAAAAAGGTGTTTTTTTTTTTTTTACATTTCCTGGACCTCACATAGATATAAATACAAGCACACACACACACACACTGGTTTCCATCACTTCAGAGGACAGTGCATTGATTTGCATTCATTTCCCCATAAGGAAGACAAGTCCCTATAATGTGACTGTGTAAATAGATTTGGGTCCCCACAACATAAGGAATACCAGATACACACATGCACACACACACACACTGGTTTCCATGACTTCAGAGGACATTGCATTGACTAACATTCACTTCCTGGAGACTTAAAGCGGAACTAGACCGGAAGTTCCTATTATCGCTGTTTTTTTTGGTGTGTATCTGCGTCATTACCTTGTTTATGAAGCCTGACGGTTCGAAACAAACAGTTCAGCCATTGCTGAGAAAGTTGTGTTTTATGGTAATCTCGGGGCTCAACGAGATCACTGAAAATCCCGTTAACGTTACGTAAACAGCATTTATCCTGAACAACTGATCGTCCTGCTCCGGGCACTAGTCTGGGCACATCCGGTTGCGTACATTGAACCGCAGAAGAAGAATAACGTCCGTTGTGGAGGTGTTTCACGAGCAACAGTGTCTTCTGACTCTGGGTCTGACTCCGGTTTAAAGTCATAAAGGGACTGCGGCGGAGAGTCGTGACAAAGCTATTTTTAAACACTGTTAAAACAATGTTTTGATAACGAGGAGCAGTGCATCCATCGCTCCAGAGAGGGAGCTGCGCTTCTGAGAGCTGACGTGATAGATTAAGTCACTTCCAGATACCTGGCCAATCACAACACAGGTGGGAAGGCTCTACGCTGGCTGGCCAATCACAACACACTCTGTCTTCTCGGGCGAGATTTATGGCTGAAAATAGCGCGACTGACAAGCGCTTCGAAAAGGACAGATTTCAATCGGCTCGTTTACATCAACTAGGAGGATTTTGACCATAAAAACAACTTAATATATGTAAGTAGACCTCCATAACTCACATGTGCAACAGGACCACTCTATGTGACCTTTAACACTAACTTTAAAGGTACACTGTGTAGTATTTATGGGTTTATATAACCCACAATCCACTTTTTTATACATATTATGTGCTCCTGCATTGACTAGTCGCTGTATAATAGTTTTTGTTTCATTTTCGTAGTGTTTCAAAAAGTCATGTAAAATAACATGACAGCGGGCCGCGGTTGCATAGCCACTGTTAGCAGCGAGACGCCATGTTTCTACCGGAGCCTGTAAGGACAAACGCGAGAGAACAAAACAAGCGTCTCTTTATTTGTAGCGGAAGTCCCGCCTCCTCTCTCTCCGCTTCGTCTGCTACGACCGCGGTAGCTCGCCCTCTCCCTCACCTCACGAACCTCATCTGCTGACACGGAGAAAGACAACGAGGACGACATTTGACCAGCTGCGGATACCGTAGCGCTCAGGGAAGGGAGGGGGTGAGCAGAGGAGCAGGTCTTTGTTGTATATTTCAGCCTCTCCTCTAGATGGCACTATAAACTACTTACTTCACCTTTAACCAATAAAATAAAAAAAAAACACACAACTTAAGTTAACCACAATTCAAATCTTAGTCCTAAATTTAACCAGTTCCTCAGAAATAAGGTTCTGCCTCATTAGGACCAGGTTTTGGTCTTACTATGAGAATGCTAAATTAGTATTGATATGTTAAAATGAATGAAGAAAAGAAAAAGATGTTTGCAACTCAAGATCAACTAGTAATCTTATAATCTGATGATTCTTTTTTCTGGATTAATCGACTCAAAATCAAACTCTCATAACCTGTTGAGTCTATTATGAAAATTGTTGTTGTTAATGTAGTAATCGTTTTGTTGGAGGCTCCATAATAAAGTGTGTTGGTGTTGTGGACCTTGTCAGGACCTGTTGTCCTCATAGGGCTCCAAAACCTGGTCCTAATGAGGCAGAAGCTCATTTTCTGAGGAACTTTGTTTAGGCGGAGGTCAATGGATGAGTGTCCTCGGAAGAATAGTGTGTGTGTGTGTGTGAGTTCTTGTACTTGTGGCATACTGAGGACCAGTGAGGGCTTTTAATCAACAAAGTGAGGTCATTTTTACAAAGGGAGGACATTTTGGCCGGTCCTCACTTTGTTTTCATTGAAACAAAACATAAACGTAAACATGCTATACTCTGTTTTTTTAACAGAGGTCCTCAATTTGGTACAAAAACCCGTTTTCCAGCCCTGGTGTTTCACACACTTTTTGCTCTGGGGCTCCACCTGCAGACATCTTTATAGATGACATTCATGAAGTAGATATTTGTAATTGTGTTGATTTATAAAGTGGAAATGCTGGTCCTCACTTTGTCAGCACTTTTACCTGGTCCTCAGTATGCCGCAAGTACAAGAGTGTGTGTGTGTGTGTGTGTGTGTGTGTGTGTGTGCGTGCGTGTGTGTGTGTGTGTGTGTGTGTGAGTGAGTGTATTGATCAGGAACTGAGTGGCTCCCAGTGTGCACACCAGTGAATGTCACAGCATGCACTTACAGCTCTTATCATATGTGTGATTGCAGCAGAAAGAGAGGATGAAGGGGTGAGAGGGTGAGAGGGTGAGGGACCATCTCACCACCATCTCCTAAACTTCTCCACAGACCTGCAGGAGAACGTCTGTAGAGATCGGGCCTCATTAGAAAACAATCAAACGGCCTCTTTCCTCTGGCGTAACGCGCCGCAGCTGAAGCTTGTTTGGTCTTGGACAGCTGTGGACGCTGGAGTTCTGCAGCCACAAACAAAACAAACTCAACAAAGAAGAAGAAAAGAAGAAAAGAAAAGCTTCTAGAGAGAGGGTTTGATCAATGATTCCCAGGGACTGATTTATTGTGGCGTCTATAAATAATTTCCCAGTCTTTTTTTTTTACTTAATAATTATTAAATAAAACGCATTCAATGAACTTATGAATGTATTAGAACACCTGTCATAACAAAAATAGAGGAATTAAATAATTTAGAAATATTTCAAAAAACTTGTTGTTGTTCTTTATTTGGCAAAAATAACAAAACTAAATTCACCACCACATTTGAGACGGCTCACTGGGCTCAGAAATTAATTAGGCGTAACGTTTCACCACTATAATTAATTAAAATAATTAATGTGTCTGTTCAGGAATGCAAGTAAATAACTATCATTTGACATCTTCATCAAGAAATAATAACCTGCTTTTACTATTAATTCTTTGTTGTGTGTGTGTGTGTGTGTGTGTAAAACAGTACATTTGAAACAACAGTAATTACATTTTAGCATTAAAAATATAATTTCAGTTAAAGAAAGAGCTTCTACATACTGGTGTATTAACCATGACAGACACATACAACATTATTAAATAATGCTGTTAATTTAGGGCAGATGTGGCTTTAGGTGGCTGCTAAATACAGTTTAATAAGTGAAAACTGCTGATTTGTGTATTGAAAATGTAACAAAAGGTAGATTATATGGTAATATACTGTGAAAATAGTGTTTTCTTAACCAGGACCTATCATAAATGTGTAAAGTATATCAGCAAAATATGTTTTCTTCAAATTTACTAGAACACAAAACTTTATATGCAAATACTTTTGCATAATAATTATGGAAATACTTTATACCTTAAAAAATACCATAAAATATGTTTCAGTCATCACTGTACATTTAATATCAATTTAATGCAAACTATACATTTAATCTGTCAAATCTACCCTCTTGGAAATAAGGGTTCCAAAATGGTTCTTCTACAAGGGTTGAGGTTCTACCCTTTCCAGAAGAAAGGGTTTTTAAAGGGTTCTTCGTAACACTAATGGTTCCAGTAAGAACCATTTTGACCCAGAGAACCCTTTGAAATCCCTTTACTGAATAAAGGGTTTTAAAAGGGTTTTTGGTGGAACCCTCCTAAAGAACCCTCCTTTATACCTCCAGATTCTACCTGGAGCCAAAAAGGGTTCTCCTATGAGGACGAGCCGAAGAACCTTATATGGTTCTACTTAGCAGTTTTATTTCTAAGTGTGTAGAACCCATCTGTGTTGATAAGGTAAACACTTTTCCTTAAGAACGCTGATTTCCTTCCTCTGTCCTCAAACGTGGACATTGGTCAGGACGCTGGGGACACGAGGACGAGCGAGCGAGTGAATAAGTGAATCTGTAACGATAAACTAACACAGTGACAGAGCAGGATGGAGCTCAATTGATTAGCGTCAATTAGAGAAAAGGTCAGGCCACAGCTGAGGCTGCTGTCACTGGGATTACTGCACACACACACACACACACACACACACACACACACACACACACACACACACACACACACACACACACACACACACACACACACACACACACACACACACACACACACACACACACACACACACACACACACACACACACACAGAGGCTGGTTTTGCAGTCTTTGTGTGGACACTCATAGACATAATGCTTTACATATAGCCCCTTATTGTAACCCTAACCATCGTAACTAAATGCATAACCTTAAAGAGCCCATATTATACCCTATTACCCCAAGTTAAACTAGGTCCTGGTGTCTGTGTCATGCTTTAGTCAAAATATCATAAGGATGAAGCACAATAGCAGTTCAATAACTCTGCCAAAACAGTCTTTTTCAAAACGCTCGGTTTTGTGCCTGGTCATTTACATGTGAATGAGACCCAGGTAAACACACACACCCACTGCTTCCAGGGGAGTGTCGATCTAACTTACTATCCACAGCCATACTGTCGCCACTTATCACCTATTGTCATGCACCGTCGTCCCAACACCTGCTCCATATACCCCATAGTAATGTCCGTTTACCTGTTGTAACTGCGTTTCACTGTAATGCATAGAGTGACCACGATTTTGGCTTCTCGTGATCATAAAAACATTAGAATCAAAGAAAAACGATTAATGCGCTGCGCGGCGTGTATGTAAATTCCTATGCTAGAAAAAGACCTTGAATGCACCAGTGTTACTGCAGCTGCAAGTGACGTGTGTGGATCAATAATGAGGAGAGAACGTGGAAACACAACAGAAAGGCAGCCTTTGGTTGAGAAGAAATGTAGGACATCTACATCTTTCTGCAGTCCGCATGCTCTTCATATTATTGATCCACACATGTCACTCGCTAACTGCAGGCACGTAACTGGTGCGTTCAAGGTGTTTTTCTAGCATAGGAATTTACAAACACGATCAACAACAAAGGGCTTGTGAAGCTTGTGAACATTTTTTTCATAAATAAAATATATCCACTGGACACACAAGTCCTCTGAGGCTGGAAGTTTGTGTAAAACACTGTGCTCCGCTGTGCAGCCACTCTTCCTCCCTCGTCTGCACTCTCGTATTTCACAGGGACAAGTGGGAGCTACGGTGGAGCTGTGAAGTACTCTGCCTGGCGGGGTGCCAACATTCACGGTGAAATGCTCGATATGTCGTAACCCCCGCGATAGGTTTAAACATCGCGTGTTTTATCGCCTATACCTACACGAAGTGGAACCAATAAAACATGACTGAGTCTTGTTTTTTCACATTTTGGGGACTGGTATGGCCCCCTGAGTCCCAAATATAAGTACCAAAATGATTAAAAAGTTGATTTTGCACAATATGGGCCCTTTAAAACCCTAAGGTTATAGGATCTTCTAAAGTTGTATGGAGCAGCCAAATGTCCTTGCAAGGTCAACATGTCCTCACAGAGATAGGTTTGCTTGACAATTGGTCAACACAGCCTACTAAATACACAAACCCTTAACCTAACCTTAATCTTCAAATCTTAATCCTCAACCTAATCAGTTCCTCAGAAATGAGGTTCTGCCTCATCAGGACCAGGTTTTTGGTCTCCATGAGGACGACTGGTCCTGACAAGGTCCTAAAGAGGTAACAAATACAAACACACACACACACACACACACACACACACACACACACACACACACACACACACACACACACACACACACACACACACACACACACACAGTGAGAGTGTGTCTCCAGTTGCTCTGAACCTCAGATCAATTCTCCTCATGTGTAATGAGCTCTGCTGACCATCATTACTCTGTGAGATCATCTTCACCGACAGCTGAATACATGTTTGATGTTGGGAGGACATTTTTAGCAGATCCTCACGACATCAAAGGCTTCTTCTTCTTCTTCTTTTTTTTTGAGGGTAAAGACTCGGTCAATTCACCATCGATCACTCGTTTGATTCATAAAATGTTAGGTGGATGTAGATGGGTGTTTTCTCAAATAATTTGAGATCATGATGTTCTTGTTTCGTCCACAAACGAGAAATATTCCCATTTAATTTTACTAAAATAAATACTCAAACTGATATTCAAGGTGAGTCATTTAGTAATTGTTTAATATTTGATTTGTGGTTGCAGCCCTAGTCTCAGTGAGTGATCATTCACTGCACATTTACAGACTGGAAAACTCACGGTGTGAGTTAAGCTGCTGCTGCTAGCCGTTAGCACAGTGTAGACACAAAAACCTAAGTTGAAAGCAAAATCAAATGATCTTTAAATTCAAAAAAGCCAAAAAAAAAGGAGTCAAACAACAAAACAACAAACAGCGAAACAATCTGGTGAAGACTATTGAGCTGTTTTGGCCATTTTGACCGCTTATAGGTTATTTGTGTGTAATTTAAATAAACAAAGAACAACAAGTGAGAGTTTTTTCATTCATAACTCAAAAGAAATGGATTGTTTCTTAAACCTTAACATATAGGAATTCATTAACTCACCACTCCACACCCCCTTATTGTCCTTTCTCTTCGCCCTTTCTGTCCCCCATTTTTCATTTCACCCCAACCTGTCTAGGCAGATGGCTGCACATCTTTAAATCTGGTTCTGTCAGAGGTTTATTCCTGTTAAAAGGGAGTTTTATTTTTCTCTCCACTGATGCTCAACGTGTGAATTGTTGGGTCTATGTGTGTCGTCTATGTACGGAGCCTTGAGAGCAAGCTGTGACTCAGTGCTTTACAAAGAAAATTGTATAGCTGTTGTATAGCACGAAGTCTGACCCAAGACTTTACCATTCCAAACCGTCCTATACCGTAACAGGATGCGGACACAGCATAAAAATGGACGTCAATGCAGCGTCCTAAACAGAAAAGTGTGTGTGTTTGTGCACCTCTGCAAAATGCCTTGAAATATATAGCGACTGGTTTGTCCACTCAAGGTCACACACACACACTGTCCTCCTTTTTAAAAAATAACAAAACCATCTTTCTTTTAACGTCCCTTGACGCTCCTCCTCCTCCTCTTTACTCTCTTCTTTCCTCCTCTTCCTCCTCTCTTTGCCCTCCCACTAAAACCATTCATTAGTACAATCTTGCGCCCCCCCCCCCCCCCCCCGTGCTCACGTCTCCTTTGCATACATCTTCATAATCTGTCCTTCAAGTCCAAGTCTTTACATCTTCACAGTCTCTCTTCTTTTTTTCCTTCCTTCTTCCTATATCGCCATCTTGTCTCTGCCGTCTATGTCACAATGCGTTCAATTCAAAGCAAATAAAGTGAGAAATTGCAGGAGAGGACACTTCTACATCCTGTTTCACTCGCATTGATTGCCGAAGTTCAGAATGAGGGGAAGGACTCTTTCAGAAAAGCAGCGTGCATCTTGTGGTGACATTTGATTAAAGAAAAATGTAATTTATTCACTTTTCATAGGAATCTACTCTGCATGGTATAGTCTGGCAGGTTGCAGAGCTGAAAGGACAATGTTTTCTAGCACTTGTTGAACATCCACATGAATCCACAGTCTACCAGGAATCAGCATATTCGTAAGGGGGTGCATAAGGGGGTGAGTAAGGGGGCGCGTAAGAGGGTGCATAAGTGGGTGCGTAAGGGCGCGTAAAGTGAAAAAGGGGAAAAGCAACTGTTCAGTCCAAAATGGATGCCGTGCTGTATCAAAGAAGACCCAAAACTAGCAATTTAGATTAAAACTGTGGAGGAAAATGTTTACAAATGAAGTGAGACATTCCATAATGGCTAATTTTCCATTATAGACTCATAAAGAAGGTGAGAGTAGATGTTTTCCAGGATCCACAGAGAACATCCTGACAGAAGGTGACTTCTTTTGCAACCAGTGGAGTTGCCATATCATGGCCTTTCCAATAATTACATTTTCCCAATACCTCTGCAGCTCGGTTAATAGACGCTTTTCCACTATACAGTTCCAGCACGGCTCACCTAGGGCTCGTGATGCAGCTCGCGATCGCTGTGCTGTCGCTAAATCCACCAGACTTCTCTGTTAAATGTTGAGATTTCCTTTGCTGAATGTTGGAGATGAACGCATGTTTTCAGGATTTTTCAGGTCTTTTTAAATGATATACAGTTCGGTTTGATTCCTATGTTGGACGTGGTGCTCGCGACTCTTCCAGTGACGACACTCTCTGACCAATCAGTGGACGGCAGTCTGTAGACGTCACATTTTATTATTGGCCCAGCTAAAGAAAATCACCAGGTACATGTACTCTCAGTAATGGAAAAGCAAAAAAAAGAACATGCCGAGTCGAGCCGTGCTGGAACTGTGTAGTGGAAAAGCGATGTAAACTGTGCATATAAAGACTCAGATTAAAAACCTACTGTGAATTATAAAATTATCACTAAATGTTCCCCGCTCACCGTTTCAGTGTTCGCTCCCAAATGTACAATATTCAAATAAAATTGATCATATTTATGATTCTAATATTGGTCCAGTGGCAGCAATAGCACTGTAGATGCTGTAATAATATTAGAGGTAGTGGAGCTCCACTATAATAGCACTGTAATATATATTTAATCACACACAATAAAAGTGTTGTCAAATAAAATCCTGCTAAGTGTGTTGTTTTTGTATTATTATTATTATTTTTCTTATATATAAATAAACCCTGGTGTTTTGCGACTGTAAGCACAGAACACTCAAGCTTTCTGCTTTGTTTCCCTCACTCATTAAAGAGTTCGGCCTAAATTCATTTCTGCTTTAATTATGAGATTTGTATAGTGTCCCTTCCAGACCTTTGTGTAATTAAGTGGTTTAATTTCACCGCGGCGCATTAGTCAAACGTTTATAATGTAGCGCAGAAGATAATTAGTATTTAAGAACTAATTGGTTAAAATAAAGAAAGAGAGGAAAAGAATAACTGATAAAAAAAACCTGTTGTGTTAGTTATGTAATGAGCTGGAAACCTGTTTTCTGCTCGTCATTCAAGCAAAATTCGATTTTGGAGCCCTTTATCAACGCCAATAATCTTGTATAAAGTACCTTAAATGGATACTTGAGTAAAAGTACAAGTATCTTACAAAAGGTCACTCTTTTTTATAATATTACTGAAGTAAAAGTCATAAAGTATTTGACATTTACTGTCGTTAAGTATCAAAAGTCATTTTCTGATATAAAATGTACTTCAGTTTTTAGTAGTGAAAGGATTGAGCCATGGTGGCTCAGCGGTAGGGGGAGTTGTCTTTCAACCGGGAAGGCTGTCGGTTCAATTCCTGGCTCTATATGTCCTTGAGCAAGACACTTAAAGGGATAGTTTGGAATTTTGGACATAAGACCTATTTTCCAACTCAGCGTGGAGATGTTTTCAAGACATTTCATTCAGTTCTTGCAGTTGCCGAGTCGCTGGTGCTATGGCTAGCGCAAGTCAATGGTACCTGCTAGCATGGCATTAGAAACACTCATACCGACGATGTACATATCTGTGTTGATAGAATGTTTGAAATAAAACCAACCTTGCAATTTGAAGGATTTATGTCTCAGCAGCAGCAGCAGCAGCAGCAGCAGCGAGTTATACTTCCTGTTAGGCTATGGCAGCGGCGGACTGATATCACCTGGCACTTATAAGTTACCGGTTTTATAATAGTTTGTTTACCTGCATCTAATATAACTTTACAACTAAACAGAGCAAAGTAAAATTCCTGCTGAGAAAGTAGTCCCTCAAAAATGGATGATTCATGCGATGCGAGGTTAGTTTTGTTTCAAATATTATTCTATCAACACAGATATGTACATCAATAATCTAGTGTTTTAATTGATTTACCTCAGGTGCACTGTGGAGTCAGTATGAGTGTTTTTAATGCCATGCTAACTTGTATCATTGACTTGCACTAGCCATAGCACCAGCGAACTCGGCAACTAGAAGAACTGAATGAAATTTCTTGAAAACGTCTCCAGACGTCTCCATCACACCGGCTGAGTTGGAAAATAGGTCTTATGTCCAAAATTCCAAACTATCCCTTTAGGCCCATGTTGAAGCGTGTGAATGGGTATGAAACTGTAGTCATAATACCAACTCTTCTTCTTCTTTTTTTTAAGAATTTTTTTTAAATTTTATTTAGTAGTAACGAGTAACAAAGATAATTAGAGGAGATGTAGTGAAGTAAAAGTACACAATTTATTCAGGAAATGTAGTAATAATCATCGCGTTTCCTTGTTGTTGTTGTTGTTGTTGTTGTTGTTGCCAACTGGATCTCAGATTTAGTTCCTGGAATCTGTTGGAGCCACTTTCTCCCAGTTTTGTGAGTTACAGCTCCTAGTTTTCCTATCACCACTTCATGTCTGGAACCACAGTTGTCTCCAATCGCCTAAATCTTCTCCACAGCTCCTCTCTCTCAGACGTTGATATTTCTCGTAGCTTCTCGAGGTTCCTTCTTCTCGACGTTGCCTCGTCTATCACCGCTGCCCCTCTTAGCCACCACCAGTTTGTCCGTCTGGATCTGGAAGTCCCATAGGACTCTCAGATCTCAACCACGTCTTCCATCTTGACCTTCAGCAGATGTTCCTGCACACCAGAAGTCTCAAACATGTGGCCCATGGACCATACGTGGACCACCCAGTCAACTTCACGTGCCCCCGCCGCTCAATATCAACTCATAATGAAGTAGTTTTGCATGTTTTTTTGTGTATTTACAGATTCATTTTGCACTTTTAAGCTCATATCAAGTGAACAGTTCCAGCCAGACAGCACCTTTATCTTTATCTTATATATAAATGGATCTTAATAACAAGCCAGATATATTAGTTTGAAAAATCAGACTTTATTGCAAAGCAGTTAAAACTCATCTGCATAAGTAATTCATGCAGTAAAAATAAAGGACAAAATAGACGTCTGAGTGCGCCGGAGAATCCTTCAGCTTCCTTTTTAAAGACTCTCAATTAATTGCTGTTGCTGTAAAGTTCCCCGCTGCTTCAGTTCAGCTTTTCTTTACAGAGGTATAATCGCCCATTTCACAGCTGTCTGGCGTATATAAAGGCGAGCGCCGCCGCTGCGTCGGAAACATTTGCACCTCAAGGTCAGAATGAATAAATAAAGAACTTTTGACACAGATAACTACCCACACTTTTCTGAGTGCAGACCCAGGGAGAAGCTTGTGTTTGTATAACTCCGGCTGAAGGTTTTTTTTTTTTTATTCCGCCGCTGCTCATTCCCCGCTGCAAAACCACAGAGGAAACTCTCAGGCAGGAGAGTGACCTTTAAAAAAAATAAAATAAATACCGGGGCTGAAAAACACCTTCAATGCGTACGTGTCCATGCAGATGTGGAGGGTTTGTGTGTCACTGTCTTCAGACCGGTGGACTGTGGATTTACACGTGTGCTCCTGCACTTACTGTGCAGGGCCCCCGAGGAGCTCCGGGACTGCATCTACGCTCTATAAACTGCTGCTGCTTCTGCTGTTTACTGAGGCATCCGGCGCTAATAAAATATTCATCTGCAAAAAAATAAAAATATATATATATGAAAAAGAGAAATGTTCCAAATAACTGCGAGCAACTCCTGCACAACGTGCAGCAGTGTGGTGTGTGTGTGTGTGTGTGTGTGTGTGCCCTGGCTTCACCTGACACTCACTCACGCTCTCCTCACACCACAGTCTACGTGAGGAGGTGCAGTGCACGGGTAGCAGCGGCGGTGAAGTAAAGATGGCGAAGCAAGCTTAACGGTAGCGTCAACAAAGGCTAGCTTTACACGACAACGATCTGAACACAAACCGCAAAAGCGGCGTTGCGTTCCCACTTTTTATTTTCCGCGTTTAGACGAGCGTCTTTGGGTGGAAATCTGCATGCACACGGTGACGCTAAAGTGTGTGAAATTTGATGTAGTTTGCATGCCAGGTGGCTAGGTGGCACTGTGAAGCACTGTCATACAACAACACCAGGAGCTACTTCTCTCTAGTAGCGCCGAGTCGCCCAGTCGAAAACCAAAACATTAACTCGGCGTAATTGCTGAAATGACTCCTGGATAGGTATCAGAGCAGCTAAGGCAACGTGAATGTCTGACTGATGGATTATAATCCGGCATGTTTGTTGTTGTTTGGCTGTACTGCACATGGATCTGACGTCAACGCGTACGGCAGGATAGCCAGCGTGAGCAGCTCAGAGCACACTTTTGCGTTTTCAACCCTTTAGACGGGAGCGCGACGGTGGAGCGTTTTTAAGATTTCCACTCTGGAGAGTGGGTTAATTTTTAAGCCCCCAAAAATGCCGTCACCGTCTAAACGAAAGTCACATCTGATAAAATATTTTGTCGGTTTCACCCAGGAGCGTTGTCGTGTAAAGCAAGCTAAAGAGTTGTTGTTTTTTGTTCCTATTTTAGTAAAAGAATATAAATATCTGACACAGGAATCGAGCCGAACAAAGCCGAAGTGTAGATCACTTAAAAAAACTTAACAATCCTTAAAAACGTGGGTTAATCTCCAACAATTACCAGGGAAATGTATAAAATCTCAATATTTCACAAAGGAGTCTGGTGTATTTAGTGACACATCTTAAAGCCTAATGTCTGATATCATCAATTTCGTACTAGTGCCTACTTACTAGTACAATTGCCGACTAGTGCTTTCATGTACGTTTGTGTGCATGACCAGTTAGCTCTGTTAGCTGCATTAGCGCCGTTAGCGCACCTACAGTCGAGCTGGAGCGGTCTGTTTATTAAACGGAAAGAGCAGCGCTACAAATAACCGGTGCACCTGTGTACTGCCTATGTGTGGTTTCAGAGTTTAGCGTTTCAATAACCTTACATTTGTATATTTTGTCATAGACTGTGATGGCCAAACTTGCTAGTAGCAGCTAGCTGCTGGAGTTTGCCTCAAACGGGATTCGTGAGGCAAGTAAAAGTGGCATTTTTACTCCTCAAACTATTTTAGAAGAAGGCCAACTTCAGTCAACTTTAGGCAAACCACCTACTGCTCAGCTGCGGAGCAACCACGGGTTGGCAGTTACGTCAGAAAACACAACCTAAAAGACCTCTGTATTTTGAATTTGAATGCAGTAACCGTTTTTTGGCCACATTCTTACATATGGCAACTTTAACAGTAACGTTGTTGTTTCCTTAGTCGACCCAGCACGGCTAGGACCGTAACGGACGCGAAAGGGGGACCTGTGAGGGGATGACGACACGGTAAGGCTTTATTTATCTGTCTCACGTGAGAGTGCTAATGTGTTCATCTAAGTCAGATACTTCAGAGACTCCACTTTGTGTCTGACTTGCGTTTTTTTCCCCCCCTTTTGTTTCCTGCACTTTCTTGTGAGAAAAATACATAAAGACCGCCTCCAAAAGAGTTTGTGGTTCCGGCCCTGGCTTCGTTCACTCGACACAACAGAGTTGAGTGAGTGTGTGTGTGTGTGACCATGTGACCCCCGCTGGTTCCATTTTGTCCACTGTTACGTTGGCTCAGTTTGTGCAAACAGCAGCATAAGGTCAGGCGGCGGCAGAGTGTCCACTGTACGACAACATCCCTGACCACATTCACACAGCAGATATTTTAGGAGGCCCTCGGGGTGAAACCATCCCTGTGGTGGGTTTTTTAACATGAGTCCAGGCACCAGTGCGTGAGCCTCCTGTATCATATTTCACATAATGGCCATAATGTGTAAAAATAGTGTGACTGGAATCCACTCTGAATTATTTACCCACGGGAAAAACTTTGGATGCAGAAGTTATTTTTGAAGAAACACCGAGCCTCGAGGGAGGATTTAGTCTGACCAAGGCCGCGCGTGTTCGCCTTTAGTATTCAGTGATTTCAGCTTTTTTAAAAAAAAATATAATTACCACTTCTGTGCGCTCAGATCATTTGCTTCGTATTATCATATCTTAAATATTTTAGGGTAAAAATAGAACAAGTCGAGTTATTTATAATGATCCGCGTGTAAACCCGCCGCACATTTTTACTTTAAAGGCAGGATGTTATTGAGCCAAAATTCAATCATGAAAACCTTTCAGTATAATGTTTTTTAAAGTTTGTAAGTCATGGCCACAAAACCTTCACCACTTTACCAAGGTCCTGGCTTCTGAGATGAAGTAGAATAACTGCACAAAAAAATCATTTTAATGTTAGAAAGCAACGAGAAGACACTCAATTAGTCAGTCAGTCAGCACCGGTTTAATGATTCCCTACAAAGGTAGCAAACCCCACTACGTTATGGATGGATGTGAAGCGAGGAGATGGACGAGCAGAGGAAATACTTGTCGGATTTGGACGTGAAGGTCAAGACAGAAAACAAAAACAAAGTGAGGGGAGGAAAAAGTGTGAGGCAAGCAGACATAAGTAAAGACGTCCAAGGACGAGCACAAAAAGTTGTCTTTGAAAGCTGAAAATGCTGCATTTGCACAATGTGAAAGGACTCCTGGGTGCAACTGCTGTACATGGGGACTGTCCTCGCTGTCCAAACTGTCCAAACTGTCCATGATTTAAAGTTTCCATCTCTGTGAAAGTCCGTCTTTTGTCCGTGTTGCCATCAAACTTCTGTCTCTCAGTTATATATATATATATATATATATATATACATGTTTGTGATGTAAATAACGTCATTCGCTTCATTCCCAAATAACCGTCAGTCACTGACGTCTGGAAACGAGCCAGAGAGAGGGGGGAAAAAACAGAAGAAGAAGAAGAGCAGTTTAATCGTCAACAATGACACGATGTGGCTGCTGTTGCAGATAAATGATCGACTCGCACAACACAAAGAAATTTACACCACAGTGAGAAACATGATCTCTCTCTTTGACACACTTTCACACACAACCTTGAGCGCGGGCATCCATCACCATCTGCTGTACAGAGACGACAACACAGGAGGGAAAGGAATAACTCTGGGCAAATTCACTGCACTCTTAGAAATAAGGGTTCCAAAAGGGTTCTTCTACAAGGGCTGAACCATTTGCTTCTGAAAAACCCTTTCCCGGAAGAAAGGGTTTTTCAAGGGCAACACTAATGTTTCCAGTAAGAACCATTTTGATCCAGAGAACCATTTAAAACCCCTTTCCTGAATAAAGGGTTTTGAAAGGTTTCTTGGTGGAACCCTCTAAAAGGGTTCTCCTATGAGGACAAGCTGAAGAACCTTATATGGTTCTACTTAGCACTTTAATTTCTAAGAGTGTACATGGACAAAAGTATTCAGGTGCCTTGGGTTCCTCGTTTTGCAGCTGTAACAGTTTTCGGAGGACTTCATTTATGAGGTCAGGCGCTGACGTGGGCTCACAATCTCTGCTCCAGTTCATTCCCAAAGGTGCTCGATCGTGAGGTTATAAAGGTCAGGGCTCTTCCTCCAGTCCTAGCTTTGTGTTTCTGGGACACAGTCATGTTGGAATAGAAAGTGAGACCAAAGCATTGTCCAAAAATGTCTTGGTATGCTGAAGAGTTTAGATTAAGATTAAGATAAGGAACCCAAGCTCAAAGCCTGACTGAAAAACTGTAATTTTCAGGTGTGGTCAGATACTTTTGTCCGTATAGTGTATCGCCAGAGTTTACATTTATCTCCTTTTTGAACAAAACATTTACCAAATCTTTCAGTTTTCTTGGTGCAAGTAAATCATAAAATAGGAGGATCTTGTATAGCCACCAGCTGGAGACTCTACTGGTTGCAAAGAGATCTCAGTTTGGATCAAAGTCAATGGGAAAATGACTTATGCTGGGATCAGACTACATGAATTCAGGCTGATTTTCAAGCCATTTGGTCACGATTGACACATTTGATGAAGATTTGGCATCTCGGACAACACCCCGTGGAGAACTCTAGCATCTCTAGTCTCCTACGATGTGCTCCTGGACGTTGATCGGTAGAGCAGAAGAGCATTTCGTTGGACACTTTGACTTCTCGTCAAAAGTCTACCAAGTTCACGAGCATCAATGCATCCACAATGATCTATGACCTCACCGAATGTCATGTACCATTATCGGTCGGGAGGGGTCATAAACGAACAAGGCATGGCAAGAATCGGTACCAGGGTTCTGATTGATGATCTGACATGGTGACCATCGTAATATTATGTAGTCTGATCCCGGCATTAAACATTAGGATTGCGCCCTCTGGTGGCTGGCTGTAGTACAAGTCATAAACCATACCACCACGTCCTCCTCCTCTGATCCTGACAACATGGTACGTAATGACGTTTATTGGGGAACTGCTCGCATTTACGTATTTTCCCCCTGGAATTGTAAAGATGGCAGATAATCATGGTCACATTTCATGCATTAAATACAGTTGTATATGATCCAATCCAACTTTATTCGTAAAGCACTTTAAAACGACCACAGTTGAGCAAACTTTACTTACAAGTTTTGGATCGATTTTGGGTCAAAACACTGTGCGAAATACAGGGGTTCAGGGGGCTCAGGGGGGGTTAGACTAACATTGAAGACCCCCTGAAAGCCTCAAATGCAAAATTTTAGGGGGGCCTAAAGATGTTACAGTGTAATTGGAAACATGTTTTTTTCCTAAAGATTTTTGTAATTTCAGTTTTACATATATGATCTACATACATACTACACTTTGCATGCCTTGTTATCCTTTTTAACCAGACAAAATGTCAATTATTTTATTTCTAACTGTGTATTTTTAATGTTTTAATTATTTGCTTTCCAAATGGAGCTGTGGAAAAGGCCCACACAAGCCCGCATCTGACAGGGAAGATAGCCAATACTGCAGGGTGGTGAAACAGTATTGTGCAACAAACGGGGAGATGGGGACCCCACGATTATTAATGGGTATTTCGCACACTGGGTCAAACCAATCGAGTTTGGCCCTGGAACACGGCTGTAACCATGGCTCAAGATTGGACATATATTGGATATTGAACTCCTCAAAAACTGGTTTCTCAAAACAAACATTCACTTTTCTGATTCACTTTGTTTGCTATCACCACCGGACGCATGGTCCATAAAAAGAGGGTGAAACATGTTGACCGTCACCCTCTCATTCTCCTGCACCAGAAGACAGACGTACACACGACGATCACGTTCGCCACATAACGGTAACCCTCTGTGTTTCCACGCCGAGAAAACCAGAGAGTGAAAACACCCACAGCAGGAATTCAGCAATAAACAAACAAGTCACGCTCAGGTGAGACTCGGGGGCAGAGGAATAAACGCAGCTAAACGTGAAACAGCACAACTGACATAAAAATGTTAAAGCTTTAAAAAGTAGCACTTGCAGAATATGACGCTGTCGATATAAATGTGAAATATACTCCTATATACACTGATATCCATAGAGCGGTAATTATTCACACTATACACGGCGGGCGCGGCATAACTCATAACCAATCTGTGCATGTCTCGTCATAAAACAGTGATTTGCAAGACTCTGTGTGTGTTTAATGAAAGGAGGAGGAGGAGGTATTTAGTTTGATTTGTTTTACGTCTTTTTCTTCTAAACAGGCAATAAAAGTGGGATTTAAATAAAGAAGGAGAAGCAGAATCATCCTCCTCTTCAGTCTTCACAAGACACTTTATGTGACCAAGAGTGTTTTAAGAGATTCTAGGGCCCCTTGCCCCCCCCTCCCCGCATTCTACATCAAACAAAGACAAATAAGTTTGTGACATTGGTGTGATGGAGTCATTTCATTTCCAAGACATTATTTACCTGGGGAAAATAATTCCCACTCGGTAATCTGCGTGGTTTCCACCGCACCTCAAAGTTCTTGTGACCCGTTCCATTTTAGTATTATTTAGTATTATTTTAGTAAGAAAATCTAATTTTTCGCACTTTCTTCCCCTATGGACGATACGTTTGTCGCTAAATATAGCGACAAACTGTAGCGAGTGAAATATGTTCCACCAACACATGGCCCCGCCCCTCTAAAGTGCCCGGTAATCTGAAAAGTCCCTAGTGTCCACGAGTAGGTACTGTACTTCTTTTTCCCATTTCAGTGGAAACAAGGTGATTGGTTGGTAAACTCAACGTGACTCAACAAAACTCAACTTAACTCAACTGAACTCAACAAAACTCAATTAAACTCAACTAAACTGAACTAAATTCGACTATGGCCAGTGGGGTTCCTCTCAAACCAGGGCCCCAGGCCCCAATAATAACTAAATTTGACTATGACCAGTTGGGCTCCTCTCAAACTCCTCTCAAGCCCCAGGCTCTTGCCAGCTTGATTCAGAGCAGGTAATTATGATGCACTCAGGCTTTTTCGACGATCAAAAACGGCGTTGATGACGTTATTTGAAGGTCAAATACTCGGATCGAATTCCCAGCATGTTTGTAGATCGAGGAGATCGAGGTCTGTGATGACTCTACCACACAGGGACGTCTCTTTCAAGAATTCACACTTTTAATCGGCCAGATTCAAGGCGATTGGCTGCTAAACTCAACAAAACTCAACAAAACTCAACGAAACTCAACTAAATTTGACTATGACCAGTTGGGCTCCTCTCAAAGCAGGGCCCCAGGTTCTAGCCAGCTCAATTCTGATGCACTCAGGCATTTGATGATCCAAACGATCTTGATGACGTTATTTGAAGGTCAAAATCACACAGTGAGTTGCTATAATTCGGCTTGATTGCTGTGACATTTTAAGACTCCAGATCAAATTCCCAGCACGTTTGAAGATCGAGGACATCGAGGTCTGTGATGACTCTACCACACAGGGACGTCTCTTTCAATAATTCACACTTTTAATCGCCCAGATTGAAGGTTGATAAACTCGACTACACTCCGGGGCCGCCGGTCCTTGCCAGCTCTTACAAAAACCCTCCTCTGTGATGTACTATGTAGTGGTCAGAGCTTAAACCTACTGTATCCTTGTGTGTTGTGTTCCATCATTAATGAAATCCAGGAGAACAGGGTTTGAAGCTGGCGTTTGAGAGAAAACACACAGATTTTTGCCCGCAGGCGACAGTTCTGTCTCGGCGGCGCTCAGGTGACTCAGGAGTTAACCTGAACTTTCCTCCAGGCTGAGGCTCACTGTCCCACTTTTACACCTCTGGTCGCAGGGATCGTGCATTTTTCAACGCTGCCATCTGCCGATGTTAGAGTTACTTGTGCACAGTGCACAGGGGGAATTGGAGGACAGAGGTTACACAAACGCCTTATCTCTATACTTTAACCTAGCAATTGTCAATCTAACACAATGATGTGGTTGCTTTTTGTGCTGGAGGAAACCCTTCAGTGATCCTTGTTTGTAAAACCACAAATGATGGATTGTCTCATTCATGTACCCTACCGTTCAAAGGTTAGAAATGTCCTTATTTTTTGAAGGAAAATCACTTTTATTGTTGGATTTCGAGGCATGTGACGTTTTAGGCTTTCATTAAGGAAACACAATCATTGTCAAAGCTGGTATGTAGTGATCCATGTCATCTGTTCATGGTCATAGCACCAAATATACACTGCAGCATTAATGTGACAGTGATATACTGGTGTTTCAGTTGCTGCTTTTCCCCCTCTCCCACAGTCCTTTCGGTCCAATTTAACCCATTTGTCAGAGCAACGAGTTGTTGCCTCGGGCGAAAAAGATGTACAGTGCAGAGTCTCCGATGTGGTGCCGCTCTGCTCCGGTCAATAACGTTAGACATTTTCCAACCGCTGTTTGCTGTTATTGAAAACTTCTCCAGGATCAGATTTGTCCACAGCTTTACGTGAAACACGTCTCCTCATAACAGGGGTTTTGTGTTTTTTGTTTTTTTTTAGACGATGAAAGCAGCTCCGCGCGGAACAAGACTCCGAGATCCAATCTGAATGAGTTATATTCCTATAAAACAAACAGTGTGGAGATGCAGTGACGACTGAACTGAGGCTCAACACATGCACACTGATATTTCTCTCTCTCCGGCGCCGCAGCCTGCAGATTTATTTCAGTTTTCTCAGACTCGGCATCCAGTGACGACACATTATGATCCGAGTTTTCAAATTGGTGCACCTTGGTGGATTAGCAGCGGAGGCCTCTAATTGCTAATCCTGCCAGTTTAATTAATGCTCAAACGTACGGCAGCTGCTTTAAAACCATCCGAGCACATCCTGCCTTTTTACGGACAGGAAGGGAAAAGTTGTGGGCTGATTGGAGAGGGTTTTCTTTTTCTTTCTTATCCTTCACAAGCTCTTTATTTCTGCTCACGACCTTTAACCTTGTACTTTTCTTTTCTGCCATTGGGATCCAACAGACACTGGGTTTATTCGACTTAAAGATACAGCGCTCAGGTTTCAAGTAATCTGCACTTTAAGAAAATAACTGGACGTTAAAGGGGATATAAGTAAGATTTATAATCTAATAATGACAATTTTTCAAGTGATCCTCCATTAATAGGGAAAGTTATGAACTGTCAGAAACTAATTACAGACTACCCCTTTAAAGATAGAGCAGATATAGCATGACTTCATTTCAATGGGAGCTTCTGTGTGGTCCTAATTGCCCCCAGTAGTCGAGCAAATTATTGCATTTTTTCAGGAAAAAACTAGTGGAAAGAAGCACCGACATTGGCACAAATACTCCTTGGGGAATTGTTCTTTTGTTAAAACCCATTAGCCACACAAAATTCAAGATGGCTGCCAATTCATGCTCTGGAATGCTATTTTCGGGGGCAACTTTGTATGAAATTGCCTAATAGATATAATCGTGATATCAAATCAGACATTTTTGGCCACAGAGAAGTCAGATTTATTTTACTGGCAAGGCTAAGAAGCTTCCTATATATTCCTTTATGATCATCATTTGACACCAAAAATCACTGAAACGGCACAGGAAATGAAATTCTGATGTAAAAGACGGTTAAAAAATAGCTGCAATTTAAAAATGGTCCATTTTGAAATTTATATGGTACACTCTTAGAAATAAAAATGCTAAGTCGAACCATAAGGTTCTTCGCCTTGTCCTCATAGCAGAACCCTTTTTGGCTACAGGTAGAACCTTTTTATAAAGGTTCTACCAAGAACCCTTTGAAAACCCTTTATCCAGGAAAGGGGTTTTAAACTGTTCTCTGGATCAAAATGGTTCTTACTGGTTCTTAGCGTTACCAAGAACCCTTACAAATCCCTTTCTTTGGGAAAGAGTTTTTCAGAAGCAAATGGTTCCAGGTAGAACCTCAGCCCTTGTAGAAGAACCCTTTTGGAACCCTTATTTCTAAGAGTGTACATTCAGCCAAATTTGGGTGCTTCTTTACAGATTTTTTTGCTAATCTGCTCTACTACAGTCATTTTTTACTTAATTTTCAATTTAGTTCTCTGTTTTTGCTATTTATTATTTTCATTTAGCATCATACATATGTTATTATTGTGAAATATGCATATTTTTTAAATAGTTTTAAGCTCATTTTGTTTTCCCCCCTAAGCTGGGCCCCTCTTGAGGAGACTAGACGCCCGTTGGCCCCCAGGTCTTTTGGGTCTCTGTTTGAGATGTTTTGAGAACGTCATCATCATTTTCCAGGTTTGGAAAACACTGATCCTGGCATTTTCTGGCGCAGCACAAGCACGAGAACATAATCAATAGATGAAGCGATGATGAAAAAAGCTGCTGGCGTGAAGAATGAACTGTACGGGTCGACGAGCTCGACTCCGTCTGCGATCTCTGAGGTGGAGTTCGCGCTCTGTTGCAGCCTTTTTCAGCTTTTCTGTGTTGCAGCTTCTTCGCAGTCAAGTGTCGAGTGTTTGAAGTCAGCCTCGGCTCGATTTAATGCTTTTTTCTTTTCTTTTCTTTACCTTTTGTTAAGCAAGGCAACCTGCGTACAACCTCCAGCCCCCCTTGTGTACGACACACTGTCAGACAGGTGGATTCAATCCTCGACTAGGCAGAACGGTGTTTGTTTTCCGGGTGAACTCTTCTCTCTCGCTCTCTAATCCTGCTCCAGACAGAAACAACGGTTACCTGCAGCCTCGCAGAATAACAAGCAGCTTCCGCTCAAAGCCCCGGCAGGACCGAACTGTGACTGTATGACACGAGCGTGAAATACACTTGGCAGCGTGAGCGCGGACCGTGATTCGGTCTGCAGAACATATCTGGTCTCATATTGTGTGGCTGCGGTGTCAGGAACGCCAAAGAAGGAGCACACGCAGGACTTCATACCTGGATAAGCAGCGAATAAAAACTGCTAAATGCAGCACAGACTTTGACTTTACTTTAACTTCAGCTAAGGTCTTTTACAGTTGATCCCAATAAAGACGTCCTTTTCTGTCCCTTAGAGCAGTGTCTCTCAATCCTGGACTCACTTTCCTGTATGTTTTAGATCAGGGGTTCTCAAAGTTTTGATACCTGAGGGCCAATTTAGGAACCCAACATTGGACTGAGGGCCACCAAAGGAGAAAAAAGGAAAAAAAAACACAGAAAGAAAATCCCATTTGTAATAACTTTAATGACCAGATTGCAGTTGTACAGTTTAGCGTTAAGTAATATAAGCATTAATATAATAACGCTTTATAATTTACTGGGTAATTTCCATGTATTAGTTGTTCTTACCTTCTAATTACAGGTTAATACCAAGTTACACATTTCTGTTATCATATATTTACTGGGTAAATAGCTAGTAATTGGGGGCTGTAGCTACCTGCTTATAACCTGCTTATAACCCAATAATACACTAAAATTCACCATATGGAAACCAGGTAAATACCCAGAATTTTTGTTTACACTTATTGGTCTGAATCCAGTAATGTCCAATAAACATTTAACAAGCTTAGTAGCTCCTGGATTACAACTATCAACTGTAATTCATTGCGGGCCGCCAGAAATGTTTCTGCGGGCCGCCATTGGCCCCCGGGCCGCACTTTGAGAACCAATGTTTTAGATGTTTGAAATAGTCGGCTCATCAACGAGCTCTGCAAATATCTTGATGTCCCATATCTAATGACCCATTTGTTTGGATCATGTGTGTTGGAGCATGGGGAACATCTAAAGGACGAGGACCAGGATTGAGGAAACTGCATTAGAGAAGTCGTATATTGCTCATATGGACTGAAGTAAAACGTTTTTCAGTACTTGTGCATTAGCTTAAGTCTGCTCCATGCTAGAGAGTTGATTGGCCAGATTTCAATCCCAATCTGGCCCTTCCAACAATCGTGGGTTCCTTCTGATTTAAGGCTGATTTTAACAGATTATCTGGCCAAATTATCATGTACTGTGAGGAGTTCACGGACACGATTTTAAGGTCATTGGATGCATCAGAGTCTTCATATATTAAATGTTAAAAACAACAGTATTAAAACAGCAATTGGGGGATGTGAGCAGAACCCTGCAATAACCAATGAGAGCTTGAAGTCCGCCTTCTCAAGCCATGACTTCAGCCACAGTTTCTTCACACAACAGTTATTAACTGATTTCTGTTTAGATTCTAAAGTCACGTTAAATCACATGATTTTTTTTTTGTGATTCCCTGAAATCTCCTCCCTGGAATCTTGAAGTTCGTTGCCCCTGTGGTCTCCCACGCTTTTAAAAATCAAGCCAGATTCGGAAATCTCTCTCGTGTGTGATGGTCTTAAGTTGTTCAGGGGAAACACCGTTAGTTGGATTTTCATTTTGAGTTCTTCTCTATTTTATCTTTGTCAGCTTTTCTGGTAATTTTTTTTCCCCTCTACTTGATCCAGATATTACGTCGCACAGAGCCCAGAGTCTTGACAGACACAAAATTCATTAAACGCCTCGAGTCTCTGGTGCAGGACGGCTGTGCTTCGCTAAAAAAAATGAAAACAAAATCCATTGAACGTCCGATCTGCGACATTACAAGTTGTCAGGGAAACGGATATTAGCGACATAACAGAGCAGCGACGAGTGACGCGCGTTTGATTTTTGAATGCAGTGACCCCAAAAAGAACGTTTTTTTGGAGAATCATCCGTATCTAGTCTCAGTCTATTGTGAAATTTGAGTAACTTTTCTGCTGTTGTCAGTCACAGAAACAGGAGCTTTGACAGGAGCAGGGGCCTCGGAGACGAGAGTGAGAGAGCGGCAAGCCATGGAAAAGACGAGACTAATAAAGTCATACACCAGGTGTGTCACCGTTTATCACAGAGTTCTGAGAGAGAGAGACGATAAACAAACATGAAGCAGGAACTACCCGTGGCATCTTCATCTCCTCCAGTTTCTTTCCGGCTCATTAAAAGAGGACAAATGTTGACTCCTGCGGGAACCGTCATCTACAAACTCGCACTAAGTAGATTTAAGGGCATAGGAGATAAGGACAGATGACATGAGGCTGCTGGTTGCATCTGTTTAACTATGCATGTGTTTGCAGGCCTGTTTGCACACTGGTTGTGTGTGTGAGAGACAGAGGGGCTAATTTAAAGGCAGAGAATATGCATGAAACAGCACAGGCAGTTGAAAGATACATTATCAAAAGGGCTTTCTGGCCTCTGAACATGCAGTTAGACGTATTCAGCCTCTGGCAGCGCAGAGGAAAACACAGTGGAGAGAGTCCATGGATGTGTGGAAAAGGGGAAAAAAAAATACACAAAGTTTACATCTATTCACATGAGTCCCACTTCTTTAACGTTGGTTAAATCCAAAACAACAGCAGCAGCAGCAGAGGAGAGAGTAGCATGAGAAAGTGGAGGCGGCCTGTCAGGCGAGCGGCGCCGCCGCCTCGTAGAGACTCCTGGTTGATCTCGCCCGGGTTGGACGAGCCGCGCGAGGACACCGAGGAGACCGGGTGGCTGTTCCGGTTGGAGCACATGTCGTAGAGGTTCCCGGAGAACTGCATCTTTTTGGATTCCTGTCGCAGGGACTCCCACACGGCCGCCGCCTCCTCCGGACAGCCGGCCATCGCCACGTTGGCGCAGTCGTGGAAGTCGTCCCACGACCTGCAGAAAAGGAAGAGCACAAATCTCTTAGCGGGGGGGGGAGGGTGGGGGTCTAAGTTGCAGCTATTATTCAGATGGATTTAAAGATTTAAATTATGTAAAAAATCTAAAGCAACTGGCCATAAAATCCTCCTAATATGTCACAGAGACTCAGGAATAATGTTCATATAACAAACTGAACTCACCAACAACAAAAGTACAGACAAAATATTTGCATTAAAAATATATTTTGCAGACTGCAAATCATGTTTATGTTTTGAAATCATGTTTTGGCATGTGGCGCCACCTACCGCCGTCTACCAATCACTGCAGTCAGTAGAGTCTCAACTGCCAAGCAACCAAGGGTTGCCAGTTACGTCAGAAAACGAAACCAAAAAGACTTCGGTATTTTGAATTTGAGTTAGTAAGTTTTTTGGCCACATTCTTACATATGGCACCTTTAAAGCGGAACTTTGCTTAAAAACTCGAAGTCATGTTACCCATGTTGGTATCCATTTTTGCATGATTCTGTCAGTCTGACAGTTGTTTCCTCTTCCTCACTTCCACCAACACCGGTTTTCTCTGCTTCTTTTCCTCCGCTCTGCCATGATGAACATCTAAAATAACGCTACCACTGCCTCGATCTTACAGCTGGTACCTGGTTGGGGGAATTTGGGGGGAACGAGACCTCCTGATTCTGAGGACTCCGTGTTGGCGTGTTGGAGTCTTAGAAGGCTGGTTTTCCCACTAACAGACAGTAGGGGGAGTGGAAACAGACCCCAATCTCCCTACAACAAGACATTTAACCATCTCAGTGACTCCAAAGCTGTTAAATTAACGTGCATAGTTCTGCTTTAAAGCTTTTAGACGACTAACCAAATGAGTTAAAAACAGCATTAAAGGTAAGCTCAGCAGTTCTGCTTCAACCATCCATCCATATCCAGAGCCCTTATTGCTACCCAATCTGTACCAGACACACAATTTAGTTCCGTTTGGAAGGGTATAAAAAATAAATTCACCTAATGGCATCCCAGGTGAATTTATTTTTCATTTAGCACAAACTGCAGGTAAAATAATGAGTCTTTTTTTTAGTGGACAATCACCTGATTGCATGAATTGTTATTTTTCATTACCTTTTTAATATTTATACCAGGAGCTGGGTCATCTCTACGGAGGCAGGCTTTTTGGACTGTCTTGTTTTTCACAACAGCCCACAACAGACAAACTAAACTAAAAATGAACAAAATCGGAAGAGGAGAGTGAGGAATATCCAGCTGCAACATGCTCAGGTTTACAGATTATACCTTTTAAACACACGACAATCCACAGATTAGTCGACAGATGTCGTCACAGAACCAGGAGACAACGCAAATATAAGAATGCCAATCAGCTGTGGAACGGACAAGACTGTAAAAACTCATAAGACGCCAGAGTTTATGCTAGCATGCTAAGTAGTTGCTGTACCGTTACGGCAGAAAAGCTACCAACAACAACAGGTGTTGGTCGCAATCTAAAGACAAGTTTTTGGGAAAGCTACTACCAAGAAAAAGGCTGATGTAGAGCAGATCCAAGACCAGAGTGAACATCGGTGCATGCGTTTAAACAGTAGTGACAACGGAAAGCTTGGGCTGCAAAGCGATGCCATGAACATTTGAACAAGTATCTAAAAAAGGTAGCAACAACGGAAAATACCGAAAGCCACTTAAGTTTGTTGCGCGGAACGCTTGTTGCTGCGGAGATGGAGGTATGTAGCTCTAACGGTAGCGACAACTGAAAGCTCAGAAATGTGGGCTGCAAGGCCATGTCATGCTAGCCCTGTTTCTACAGGACAGAAAGGGTAATTGGGTAACTTTATATCTTTGTGATCATTTGAGAGTATTTGTTGTTTTTCAGCCTCACATTTTCATTTGAACAAGTATATAAAAAAGGTAGCGTCAACGAAAATACTGAAAGCTACTTGCGTGGAACGCTTGTTCCTGTGGAGTTTGACGTATGTAGCCTGCTCAAACTGTTTTTCCGGGATCTCCAACGGGGTCGTACCTATGTTCCCCGGGTCCTATGTTCCCCGTTTTCCCAAAAAAGGTCCTATGTTCCCCACTTTCTATGTGATAGGGGAACATGGGACCCTTTTTTTGAAAAAGGGTAGGGTTAGGGTAAGAGAAAGGGTCCTATGTTCCCCGGTCACATACAAAGCGGGGAACATAGGACCCGGGGAACATAGGTACGGTCCCTCTCCAACCCTACCTTTTTAATGAATCATTTTCATTTCACTGTGTCATCCTGGTTATTTACGACGCTGACACAGACGTAGAAAAAGAGATCGCAGGCAGCTCTGCAACAGTAAAGACAACGCCAGAGCTTATGCTAGCTTGCTAAATAGTTGCAGCAACGTTACGCCAGAAAAGGTGCCAACAACAACAGGTGTTGGTCACAATCAAAAGACATGCATGCGTTTAAAACGGTGGTGACAACTGAAAGCTCCGAAACGTGGGCTGCAAAGCGACGCTATGCGAGCCCTGTTTCTACAGGACAGGTAGGTTAACTTTATGTCTTTGTGATCATATGAGAGTGTGTCATTTGAACAGGTATCTAAAAAAGGTAGCGTCAACGAAAATACCGAAAGCTACTTGCGCGGAATGCTTGTTGCTGTCGACTTTGACGTATGTAGCGTGCTCTAACTGTTTTTCCAGGATCTCCAAGCCTACCTTTTTAATGAATCATATTCATTTACGCTGTTGGGGGCGCTCCACACTGTGTCACCCTAACTATTTACGACGCTGACACAGACGTAGAAAAAGAGATCGCAGGCAGCTCTGCAACAGTACAGAGTGCAACTGTACAACCTATAGCAGAGGTCACTAACAGGCGGACCGCGGTTCGAATTGTTTAAGTATTTTGAATGTTGACGAGGTGCTTCTATTTTGACCTGCGCAGCTTCTCTAGACTTTACGGTACTGGTTGATCGAGATACAGCGATACATCGAGAGGAGACGGAGAAAAAAGTGAGCAAAGGTCTTCCCGTAGCTTCAACAACACTGCATTCATGAAGTGAATGGAAAAACGCTGGTGTGGACTTTGTTGAATTGTTGCCGCTTCATATGAATATGATTGTGTGGAACAGTCTCAGACCTGAGAGGAGGAAACAATGAGGCGAAGGAAAACAGAAGGAAAACAGAGGAAGAACACGCAGAAGACAGAAGTAATTATCTGACACAGACTTCCCTGGGATACACACACATCATCTTCTTCTTTTCCTCTGTGAAACTTTACGCCACGTAACCTTCAAGCCGAGTCTGACTGTAAATGGCTGGTAATTTTTTCGTCTCATCACAAGTTTATCTCAGAGGAAATACTGGCTGAGTGTTAAATACATGAAGAGAGAGAGAGAGAGAGGGTGGAGGGAGCAGAAACAGATGGCACTTTTCAAAATATGCCTGACACAAAACTCTCAAATGCTGACAACACATTTCACATTAACACACATTCATCTAATTACAACCACGGCTTTGCCATGTTCACAAACACAGGAGCTGTGTCACAAACACACACTAGTTTCCTCCCGAATCTTAAAAACAGACACATATTATTTGAGAAATCCTATTCATATTCAGTGACAATCTCTCACTAAACCAAAGCCCATAGAGAAAAAATCATCGTTTTTATATCACGGCACACAGGAGGAGTTGTTGATCCACTGTTGCCTCCATCAGTCACTTCAAATGTGTTTTGTTGTGATTTAAGTTTAGAAAATCCTTTGTTTAGATTCACCTCAGTGACATAAACGTATGAAATGAGGAAACAGGTGACCAGCAGCTCCTAAAAACACTGATTTTCTCTATGGACTTTGGTGCAGGAGAGTAGGCGCAGTTGATAAACTTCAGTTTTCAGCCAGAAAAGGCAGTTGAACGTACTCTTAAGGTGTCATAGACTTACGCAGGATTAGTTTTACATGGTAAAAAGGTGGAGTAATGTCATTTTATCTGTAATATTAATGGCAAATTCACACGGGATGAGGAATCTAAGTAAAACTACTACGATTGGGAGGGTAAATCGGGGTAAATCGCTTCAACTGTTCCAGGAACCATTTACTGTGTCCAATCGTGGAGCCGCTACTACGACCAGTTCAGTGCACTCAGACAAGGCACATGTTCTGACGACCTACCCAGTAACTGGGGCACCAACAAGGGCCCAGACGTGAAGGGCAATGGGGGTAACAAACCCAGTGATCCCCAACCCAATCCCCAACAACTTCACCCGACTTCCCGGACACTGAGTAGTCATCGTTTTTTCCATAGCTTGTTGTGCGTGGAAACATTTTCAGAAAACTACTTGTAAACTTCGTAAATTTCTGAATATATCCACACATATGGGATTAGTATTACCTGGCGTAATTGTTCCGGACCTTAAAGGTTGCCATAAACTTTACTGGCATCATCCAATACTGAGTACAGACATGGCACATTGGAACGGGACTAAAATCACTAATAAGCTCTGGTAATCCGAATTTTACCCCATCTCCTCATGTAAACCTAATCCCATCTGACTAAGGCTTTAAAGAAGCATGCATTTTATTTTGAGTATTTTTTTGTTAAGTGGCTAAAATCCCTTCTGACCTCAGTAGAACGATTACCGCTGTTGGAAAAACCCAAACTATCTAATCTATCTAAACTATCTAAACTAAATTATCCCTTTAAGTCTCCTCAGACCGGATGCTTTACAATTTTCCAAACTACATGGACTTGATCCTTTAAAGAAATCAAAGTTTGATTTACTACATAATAAAGCAAAAAAATTCGAGTCAGTCCTCATAAATTCAGGATCTGCATCAAAGAAAAAGAGACGCAGATCTGATGCTGGTGAGAGAAGCTGCTTCTGAGAGCAGCGGAGACTCATTTTTTATTCATTGTGTGGTTGTGTGGAATTGATCACCGGAGCAAATAAGATAAATATGATGGGATGTTCTCCTTTGTTGCTGTGCTGATGCCTTGAAGGCTTTTATCACTTCTTATCCTGCAAAGTGTTGATGTAAATCTCGCCGTAGCTGAACAGTTGACATTAAACAGCTTAGGAAAGTCCTTTAAAAAATGTAATATTTTGAAGTTTTATACGATGTCATGTGGATTACATTTACTCTCGAGCATAATCACACACATTTACAGTCACTCACACACACACACACACACACACACACACACAGTCTGGTGTCCATGACTTCAGAGAACCTTACATTGACTTACATTCATTTCCTGGACACTTACTCACTACACTCTTAGAAATAAGGGTTCCAAAAGGGTTCTTCTACAACGGCTGAGGTTCTACCTGGAACCATTTGCTTCTGAAGGGTTCTTGGTAACACTAATGGTTCCAGTAAGAACCATTTTGATCCAGAGAACCCTTTAAAACCCCTTTCCCGAATAAAGGATTTTAAAAAGGTTCTTGGTGGAACCCTCCAAAAGGGTTCCAGGTAGAACCTTTTTATAAAGGTACCTGGAGCCAAAAAGGGTTCTCCTATGAGGACAAGCCGAAGAACCTTATATGGTTCTAATTAGCACTTTTATTTCTCAGAGTGTAATACTGGCCTAATACTAACCCTAACCCTAACCTTAACCAGAGCAATAGAAATGTCTTCACCTTAAATGTTTTTTTTGTCCCCATAAGGAACACAGGTCCCCATAATGTGAGTAAAATCCCTTATGTGAGCTTGAATGTCTTATTCAAACCATAAAAACCTGTATTTGTTGGGACATTTTGGTTGGGTCCCACAACTTTAAAGGTCTTTCTCAGGGTTAAGACTTGGTTTTAGGGTTAGGGTTAGAATTGGGTTTAGGTTAAGAGTTAAGACTTGGCACTTCATTGTGATGGTTAAGTTTAGGGGCTAGGGAATGTATTATGTCAATGAAGTGTCCATGTGTTCCCTCTGGCTTAAACCCTGACCTTGTCAGGACCAGTAGTCCTCATGGAGACCAAAACCCGGTCCCCATGAGGCAGAACCTAATTTTTCTGAGGAACTGGTTAAGATTAGGCCCCATATTTGAATTGTGCTGAGGTTAAGGTTAGGGTTAGAATTGGTTTCGGTTAAGGGTTAAGACTTGGCACTTCATTGTGATAGTTAGGGTTAGGGGCTAGGGAATGTATTATATCATTGATGTGTCCATTTTTTGTTCCATGTATGTGTTCCCTCTGGCTTAAATCTCGACCTTGTCAGGACCAGTAGTCCTCATGGAGACCAAAACCTGGTCCTCATGAGGCAGAACCTAATTTTCTATGTTTAGGCCCCCGGATTTGAAGTTTGCTTAGGTTAAAGTTAGGTTTAGGGTTAAGTTTATGGTTGGGGACAATGCTTTGTTTGAGGTGTCCACATGAATGGCCTGAGAAGAACAGCTGATCAAACGTGTGTGCTTGAATTAAATTATTTGTGACGTCCAAAAAAATGTCCAACCTTATCTTTGTGAGGACATTTTGTCTGGGGCCCAGGGTTAAGACCAAAGGGTTCAGGATATCATTGGGTTAAGATAAGGGTTTAGATAATACATTATATCTATGATATGTCCTCACTAAGATATAAAAACTCATTTGTATGTGTGAGTGAGTGCTTTTGGACTGTGTCCAAGACGTAAACACTCCAGAGGTCCAGCTGTGACAGAACAAATGCTCTGCGACGATGGAGGACGACTGTTTACCTGCTGCTGTGGGAGGAGAAGTTGATGGGAAGGGGATGGAGGGGGTGACAACATCTGGTGATATGAGGGAAACAAAATCCTGTGTGTTACTTGTGTTCCTAAATGTTTGAGTACCAGTTTGGGCGATTGCTTGTGAAATGGGGGAATATTTCATACTTCATTTAATAAGTTAAAGTAAGTACGAAGCAGAGGGAGAGTAAAACACGGCAAACACCAAGCTGGAACATTGTCGGACTAATGAGGGGACAAAGTTAACACAGAACTGAATACTTTAAAGTTGATAGATGGTTGAGAGACGCTCAGCATGCTAGCAACTAGAGGTGTTCTGGTCTGTGACGTATTTGGTCAACGGGAAAACACAGTTGTCGAGTTCGCTAGTGCTATGGCTAGCGTAAGTCAATGGTACCTGCTAGCATGGCATTAAAAACACTCATACCGACTCCACAGTGCACCCGAGACAAATCCATTGTAACGGCAGACTATCGATGTACATATCTGTGTTGATAGAATAATATTTGAAAAAAAACTAACCTCGCATCGCATGAATTTTTCAGGGACTACTTTCTCAATCAGTCCGCCGCTGTCATAGCCTAACAGGAAGTATGACGCTAATGCCATGCTAGCTGGTACCATTGACTTGCGCTCGCCATAGCACCAGCGAACTCGGCAACTAGAAGAACTGAATGAAATTTCTTGAAAACGTCTCCAGACGTCTCCATCACACCGGCTGAGTTGGAAAATAGGTCTTATGTCCATAATTCCTTTAACATTTAGACATTAACTATTATAAAAAGTGGCTTCAACTTCTACCAAAGTCATTTTTCTGGTGACATACTTGTACTTTTACTCAAGTATCCCTTTAACATACTTTATACAAGACAAGTAATACGAACAAGCTGATACGGGGCCCTATCTCCTCCTAGTGGATCGGAGGTGAACACACTTCATTTAATAAATTGATTCCCCCCCGTAAAGAGCTTGTATTCTGGCCAATTAAATGGCGTAGTTTGGGGATTTCTGGGTTTAGGTCTGGTCTCCAGTCACAGGTGGTGCAGAGACAGCAGAAAGACACAGCGAGGACACTGACAGACAACCAGCTGCTCTCGCCATTACAAAACCTCGCCGAGGGTCCGTCTGCTCTGCTGCTGCTTATGTATCTGAAAAACTCCCAAACTCCCCCACTCCACCCCCCTCCCACGTCGGAGCTTGTTTCCCTCCATCCACATTTTTTTTTTTAAACAAAAACGAATGTACACAGCAGTACGACCATCTGGGTTTTGACTGAGTTCCATTGCTCCGTGTTACAGGATGTATTTACTGACATCTGGAGCCATTTTCAACGCACACTTAATCAGGGCATTTACGGGGCCCTGAGCTGAGTTTGGGCCCTGTACAGAAGTAGCCGGTGCTTGGCTGTTATTGATACAAACGCAACACGATAAACTGCATTGGTTATAGTTGTGTTGTTTACACTAAACCAATGTCGCTCTTGTTTTTCGTTCTGAAACCTCAGAGGGCTGTAAAAACCTAGTTAAGCTGAGAAACTGATTTCCAAACCAAACTTTGTGGCGAGACCGTGTTTGGGCCAGGGAGGAGATTTATTATCCAGTAATTCTTTTTAAACTTTATTATATTTTTACGATAACAACTTGGCCTTGGTGGAGCTGAGTTTTTTTTTTTTTTTTTGTGTGTGTGTGTTTTTTCCCCTTTCTCCAATCTTTCTTATTCATTCATCAAATAAACACTTGGAAATTCACAAATGTTCCATATTTAACCGCGGTGTCTAACTGGCTCAGAACACGTTCACGATCATATCCCCCCTTCATGTTAGCGCTGAAAATAACACAGCATTGTGAAAGTGTTATTTTCATAAACATCACTAATGTGGGTCTTTTTATAAATCCCGCAGAAACCCTTCGCAGTGTGTGTCGTGACTATTCTGTCCAAGGTTAATGCACTAAAAGGTAAAACAAATTTAAAAAAAGCTCATGTGTGTTGCATGGATTGAAAAGGAGCAAAGAAAATAGAAAGAATTCTATTCTTGCGGCTGACTTTGACAAAGGTTTTATATAACAACCGACATGTTTGTGCGGCAGTGGCCTTCGTCGGGGTTACCAGATTGATGTGCTTCACGAAGGCTTCCTTCACCTCGTTGCAGAGCCAGAGAGAAAGAAAGAAAGAAAGAAAGAAAGAAAGAAAGAAAGAAAGAAAGAAGTCCTTTCGGATTTTCAACTCACTTTAATCCACTCTGCTTTAAAGAAAGTATTCACCCTCTCTTTGTGTTCTTCTTGGTTTCCCAAATATTGAGGGTTTTTTTTTTCTGGGAGGAAATCGTTTCTACCATATAAAAAAGTGCAGATCAAAAGAAATAGATGAACTCAAACAGCAAATTGGGCCACACATGCACTGCACACAGAACCGAAACCAACAGGCAAGCAGCAAACTGACATTGTGTTTGTCCTTTTGTTTGTCGTGCCCATTGATGCGTCTTCTTTTCCAGTTTGTTCTTTCTTGAGTTGGAGGATGTTGAGCCCTCAGGCCATGTACAAATCCCTGAAAGACCAAAGCTAAGAAGACAAAGACGAAATGTTCTGGACCTCACCTGGAAACAAGAGCTGTCACACTAAGTTTTTTTGGGGGGGAGCTTACCTATATATATATTAATATACTCTAAAGCCTTACATCCCAGTCCACAAAAAAGTCACGTCCTTTGTAAATCAGTAAGTAAGCATTGGAAACCAAGACGCGGCAGAAGCAGCCACATGTAGCTGTACTTTGCAGGAGCTTCGGAGTCTTTGTGATGGTTAAACGTCTTGTTGCGGGGAGATTGGAGAACTGCCTCCACTGCCTACTGCCGTTGGTGGAAAACCAGCCTTGCAAGATCGGAAGTCCTCAGAATCGGGAGGTCTCGGGAAGTCTAGGGTCTTCCGAGATACACAAATTGCAGACTTTAGATCATTGGTTCTCAAAGTGAGGCCCGCGGGCCAATGGGCCAAACATTTCTGGCGGCCCAAATGAATTACAGTTGATAGTTTTAATGCAGGAGCTACTAAGCTTGTTAAATGTTTATTGGACATAACTGGATACAGACCAATCAGTGTAAACAATAATTCTGGGTATTTACCTGGTTTCTATATGGTGAATTTTAGTGTATTATTGGGTAATAGAAATGTGTTACTTGATATTGACCTGTAATTAGAAGGTAAGAACAATGGCAGTAAATTATGAAGCGTTATTATAGTAACGCTTAAATTACATTATATTAAGGCTTATATTACTTAACGCTAAACTGTAGAACTGCAATCTGGTCATTAAAATTATTACTTTGGTGGCCCTCAGTACAATGTTGGGTTCCTAAATTGGCCCTCAGGTATCAAAACCTTGAGAACCCCTGCTTTAGATGAAATAGAAGCAGAGAAGAAGTAAGGAAGAGGAAACGACTGATCAAGCAAGGGGCCACATATGAGTGAACGTCGGACCGGCTCTTACCGAGAATTAAAAGACACAGAAGCATGTAAAACAGTCATCCATACTGTTGAGGAGAATCTGGAAGTTCGGGATGTGACCTTCTTGATCAGTGGACCAAATGCCTTGACGTTAACTTGTTTTCCTCTTCAAGGATTCGGTAAACATCCATCGACCCTTCAATCCTGACCAGCGTTCTTACACTTCCTGCGCCAGTACAAGAACATTCCCAGCGCATTCCCTGTCCTCTGAGTATTAAGGGAACATGTCGCATGTCATTTCCAAACATGTGTTTCCTGACCACTCTTCCGTAAAGCCATTGCTCGGTGGACTGTGGAGCTTAATGTGGACATATGGACGGATACGACTGCAGCATCCATCCATCCATCATCCGTCCAATCATCAACTGAAGCAGAAGCGACGATCGCGTTCCCCACATGTGGAACTTTTTTTGAAAAAGTAGGCTGGAGTGTGAAAATTCCTTCCTCCGTGTCCCTTGAGGTGATACTTGGTACAAATGTGACACCCAGTTAGAGATGCTGAGCCTTTGCCTTCATCAGGGAAAACCGTCCAATGGCGGCTGAGCCTGGGGAATTATCGACCCAACATGTCCTGAATATTTGTGTCGGAATCCGACCCGAACCCAACACAGTGAGAGCTGCAGATGAAGAGTTTGCCTACTCTAACTGTCATGTACTGTAGTTGTTAACCTTCATGTATGGTTATTGGGGCAAATGCAAGCGTCATGAACACACGCACACCATATTTTCAATAAAGCTATTTTTCTAAAAAAAGCCATTTGAATTTTGACCTGTGTTTTTAAAAGGTCTCTTAACGGTTACCATCCTGAGCTCTGAGGTCTAATAACTGCTGTGCAAAGATCTTGACTCAAAATTCAGGTGGTGATCAAGTCTTTTCTGTAGCTGCCCCCAAAGTTTGGAACGAGTTACCCAAAAATTTGGGTAGAAACTGAAAATCTGCCCCCACCATTGAACATTTTAAATAAAGACCCACCTCTTCTCCTTGGCCTTGGTCAACTTGGATACTTCTCTCTCGATCTTATTATGTTTTATACCTTTTATGTTAAGGGTGAATTCCAATTCCTTGCTTAACCCTCAATCTTAACCCTCAATCTCAAAAATGCGCACTCCCGCTAGTGCAAGTGCTGTCCCGCAAGTTTAAGGGCTGTATCGC
>NC_139809.1:16134410-16261910 GCF_963457635.1 Microchirus variegatus
TTTGGATCAACAGAGCTCTGATAGCTGACGTCACACAGCCGAGGTAACGCCCTATGGCAGGAAACTAGACAACACATCAATCAGGCAATATGTCCGACAGGTCGTCTGTTTACCAGCTGTTTTCATCATAAAAGTGAAGATGATGGATAGACGATGATGTCGGGAGGCTAACGGGAGAACATTTAGACGGTGGAGGTGAATCACTGCTATGAAGCAGAGAGCAGAAGAAGACTCAAGAAACAGATTTTGTGGGCAATTATCGTTAAATAACGGATTATATACATTAAACTGCCTGTTGCTAATGCTTACGTGATGCTAACACGACACTTAGCCTTCCAGTGACAACTTTAGCTATCTTTACAAAGCCAGATAACGGCTATTTGTTCCCCTCCAGGAACTTGTAAAGTTTCACGGACTCTCTGGAGTAAGATGAAGGGAAGTTAATCAGGGATGTTCTCTTAGAAAGTACACCGGGGCTTTATAAAAGTGCACAGTGAACTCCGACAGGTTGAATTCCAGCACTGGTCTCATTCATTTTTCGTTGATAACATTGCTAACATGGCGGCTAGTGGGCACGGAGTCGCGTCCGAGTGAAGTCCGGAGCTCTAGAATAGCATAGAAGCTCTCCAGATCTGGTTGTACACTGTATAGAGTTTAGATTGGTCCCAAAAGATCAAGCCCGACCCGAGCTCAAGTACGTTGCGTCCGAGCCGGGCCCGACCCAACACATTAACTGTAATCACGAGCCAGATTTAAACGCGGCAAATTTTTACCGCGTGAGCCGTAAACCATACGCCATAAGTCCACGCCCTCTGCTGCTGAGATCCGCTTCCATAAATGCATATGTTGCATTGAGACACTTCCTGGTTTTTTTAATGATGCGTTACAACTTTACACAATACGACGTGCTATAACATAGCATGCGAACACGGCGGGGAGAAAAAACACAAATGCTTGATCAAGGGCCCGACCCGGCCCAGGCTCGGGCAGAGAATCTAAACTCTAACACTGTATAATGACAATAAACGGCATTCAATTCTATTCTATTCTACAGACAAATGAATTAAGGGGAAAACTAAAGTAAACCACTGTATCATTGTCAGTGAGCTCTCATTGTGTCGTTGTTGTTGTTGTTTTCACCTTCCTCTGACTCGCTTTGTTTCTGGCAGGTTTGTGAATCACAATTCATGTACAGTTGACACAGAGGTGAGAATAAAAAATAAGACACGCCGCATATCAACCCCCTGACAACAGGAATGTGTTGTTATTTGATTATTTTTAGCAGGTTCACCGCAGTTCACAAATCCTGGATATAAACACCGTCATTTTAATGTGTGTGAGAGAGAGAGAGAGCACCAAGTAAAACACGACTGTCAGTTAGAAAATCAGGAAAAATAAACCATTAGCAACTTAAAGTTCACATATAGTGGTCCTGTTGCACATATATGTGAGTTATGGAGGTCTACTTACATACATTAACTTGTTTTTATGGTCAAAAACCTCCCAGTTGCTGTAAACGAGCTGATAGAAATCTCTCCTTACTGACGCTGTCCTCGGCCGCGGTGTTTCAGACTGAAATCCCGCACCCAGAAGACAGAGTGTGTTGTGATTGGCCAGCCAGCGTAGAGCCTTCCCAACTGTCTTGTGATTGGCCAATACCCGGAAGTGACATAATCAGCACACCCGCTCTCAGAAGCGCAGCTCCCCCCTCTGGAACGGTGGATGCACTGCTACTCATTATCAAAACATTGTTTTAACAGTGTTTAAAAATAGCTTCTTCACGACTCCCCGCCGCAGTCCCTTTTATGACTTTGACCCAGAGTCAGAAGACACTGTCGCTCGTGAAACACCTCCACAACGGACGTTATTCTTCTTCTGCGGTTCAATGTACGCAACCGGATGTGTCCAGACTAGTGCCCGGAGCAGGACGATCTGCTGTTCAGGAGAAATGCTGTTTACATAACCAGAAGGGAAATCTCGCTGAGCCTGAGATTACAATAAAACACAGTGTTCTCAGCAGTGACTGAACTGTGGCTTCGTAAACAAGGTAATGACGCAGATACACACTAAAAAACAGCGTTAATTGGAACTTCTGGTCTAGGTCCGCTTTAATAAACCTTAAAGTCAGCTTATCGTTTCACTCTTCCACACCAAAGCCCATAGAGGAGATCTGCATTGATTTTATTTCACAGGACACAGCAGTTGTTGGTCGACTGCTGCCTCATTTGGAGAGTTTGTGTAACACAGTTAAGGTAACTGATGGACGCATTTGAAGAATAAAAACCTCACAGGAACTCCATTAGGCTTTTGTCTCCACTACTGCAATGATGTGATGTGTTTTGTAGATCTCAGTGTAAAACACAATCCTCCCACTGTTTTTGTCTGAGTGAGCCAAACATCGTTTTTTTTTTGTGAACTATCAAAGACATGTAAGCTGTATTTTATGGAGCATGTTCGCTGTCACTGCCTGATCAAGAGCTCTTAAGTTTGCAAAAGCCTCATTCATAATGCAGCGAGGGGTTGAGTGCCGGTTACAATCCCACCGAGTGTTGCGCTGAATAACTTCTTAACCTGTCAGCTGTATTACAGTAACTTCTTCCAGTGTAACGTTAACATGGTTTTATCTGTTCCTATCTGTGTACAGTCTGCTTTAATGATTCCGGGCGCAATATCATTTTGCCGCCGCGCAAATTGCACTTGACAGATACATTGCTCTCAAATCAGAAAATCCTATTTTAACACCCCTCACACATAATGGCTCTTTTTCCCCCTTGGCCGGGAGAGGCTGCGACTTCCCCAGGAAGATGGATGACAGAGGTACGTATAAATAGAGCGGTGAGTGGAGATGACAGAGGGATGACGGATGGTTACAGGATACAGAGAAATGAAGCTGTGAGCGGGGGAAAAGTAAGGGAGAGATGTTCTGCATCCTTAATCAGTGTCATCAGGCCTCCAGCCAAAACAATGAGAGGCTGAATAGAGACCTGACGCCTGGAACTACGCTGGGAGCAGAGAAGAGGCAGTGCTGTGAGGGAGTAAGTGCTCAAAGTTAAAGTCAAACTAAAGGGCCAGTGCACGCTTAGAAATAAGGGTTCCAAAAACGGTCCTTCTACGAGGGCTGAGGTTCTACCTGAAACCATTTGCTTCTGAAAAACCCTTTCACCAAAGAACGGGGTTTTCTAGGGTTCTTCGTGGAAACCTTCAAAAAGGTTCCAGGTGGAACCTTTTTATAAAACCTGGAGCCAAAAAGGGTTCTCCTATGAGGACAAGCTGAAGAACCTTATATGGTTAGCACTTATTTCTAAGAGTGTATGCCATATATGAAGGCAACTGGTCGTAGATTTGGCATAATGCCACTAATCCATCATGTTTACATTTTTAGAAATAAGGGTTCCAAAATGGTCCTTCTACAAGGGCTGAGGTTCTCCCTGTTCTCCCAATTTGCTTCTGAAAAAAAAACTGTTTTTTCAAGGGTTCTTGGTAACACGAATGGTTCCAGTAAGAACCATTTTGATCCAGAGAACTCTTTAAAACCCCTTTCCTGAATAAAGGGTTTTAAAAGGGTTCTTGGTGGAACCCTTCAAAAGGGTTCCAGGTGGAACCTTTATAGAAAAGTTTTACCTGGACTCAAAAAGGGTTCTTCAATTAGGACAAGCCGAAGAACCGTATATGGTTCTACTTAGCACTTTTATTTCTAAGAGTGTGAAATGAAACCAATGAAATCAGATGGCTTGCATATGGCGCTTTTCCATGATGTACTTCCACGACTCGGCTCGACTCTACTACTGCAGATACTAAAATGTGACATCAACAGAAATATGACTGCTGGCCACTGATTGGTCAGAGAGTCTCGTCACTGGAAGAGTCATTAGACTATTAGAAATAAGGGTTCCAAAAGTGTTCTTCTACCAGGGCTGAGGTTCTACCTCGAACAATTTGCTTCTGAAGAACCCTTTCCTGAATAGGGGGTTTTAAAAGGGTTCTTGGTAACATAAAGGGTTCCAGGTAGAAACTTTAAAAAGGGTTCTCCTATGAGGATAAGCCGAAGAACCATATGTGGTTCGACTTAGTACTTTTATTTCTAAGAGTGTAGTCTGACACAAGAATCAAACCAAACAATGCCGAACTGTAGAGAAGACCTAAAAATCCTGAAAACGTGCGTTAATCTCCAAGATTTAGCAAAGGAAATGTCTAAAATGTCAATATTTAACAGAGGAGTCTGATGTATTTAGCAACAGCACTGCTGAGCCGAAGTTCCGTGACTGTTGCTCCGGTCATGCAGGAAGTACTGAACGATCCTGTGGACGAATCTTTTCAATGAACTGATTCTAATGATTCAGTTACAACGAAAAACAACTGCTTTGACCGTCACTAGTTTGCATGTTTGTGCCGCGTATAAAACAACGTTAAGGCAGTTGAGGAGGTAACTAGAGTAATGGAAAATGACGTGACTGATACCAAACAATAATGTATCCATCAAGTTACTTATAGCTCAAACCTAATGGTCAAAAAAACCTGTTTAATTGGGGGTTTCAACATTTTCCACCAATGGGATTGTACTTAATCTGGATTCACTCGAGGGTCAAATGACTCTGCGAGACATCCAGCTTTTCATTGCTTGATATTTATGCTTCACCTGACTTCATTTTATTAGCTCCTTGAAGCAGTGGTGTTTGCTGGTCGGTATAATTTCAAGTGCAGGTGTTTACACATAAATTCTGCCCTCTGTTGCTTTTGTAGAAAATCCACTGTGCCCCTAACCCCCCCTCTGTGAATGAAGAAACAACTGGAACAAGAAAACACAACAATATGGATGTTATTTACATTGTACAATCTGTACGAACAGAAATGAGCGTCCCTTGCTGCCTCAGAACAATCGTGTCTTCTACATAATTTACGTAACTTGTGTTTGACCCGCACAAATGCAACGTCAGCTCAGGGAGGACACAGCAACGAAAAAGTTAGTATTTCAACCTCAAACGTCCAGGTATACGTGGTCATTTAAGTGTGAGAGAGGATTAACATGAAAAGAAGGGCTAACGTTGAAGCATTTTGGATTCCTTTTGCAGTTTACAGAGCTCTTCATCGTAAATGTCGCATCTTTCAACTCGTCTGAGGCCGTTTTAACCAAAGAATGAGCTCTCTTTGGTGGTAAATCCTGAGAGTTGGATGCTTTGAACTCTACTTTCCCAACTGTGTTCTGTGAGCAGCACGTGTTGATTGTTCCTTTCAAGCAGGACGAGTGAATTCTTCAATCATGACACATACAGGTGTACAGGAAACTGAAATTTACAGCCAACAGAATCCAAGCCTGATTTATACTTTATCACGTAACACAGAAGTGGACAGAATCTATTCTCTCCTGCGACACAGAAGAACGTTCTGGTGTCACAGTATTGTTGTACAGGGTGACTGGTAATCATCGTCTGCATGTCCACAATTTCAATTTCAAACTGTGGGAACAACACTTGTCTCAAATCCCATCTGTCCTCTTTGTGCAAAGTAAATACAAATGATCTTCCTCCTCATTTATACCAAGAACTTCATCTAAGCCGTCCATTATAGAGACGAAGAAAGAGTCTCACGGACACGGATACACATAAAGGAAGCAAAGGTGATACAATGGACTGAAATCTTTCCTTGAAGCATAAAACAAAAACACGACTGATTATGCCATTTCCTGCGACAAATTAAATCAAAGGTGGCATCAAAGAACTATAAAGACGCTGCTTTAGATTTGTAGTTGGAACTAGGAATGGGAATCACATTTGATACGTGATACATGGTCCACGATATAACTATTCTGTGATAATCATATATATATATATATATTGCAAGGGGATGACATCGCTCCCAGTTCCAAATTCCGATGCCGAGGGATCACTTTGTACATTTTGTGAGGCGATGGACGCAGGTCGCCGTATTTTAAAGAGAAGTAAAGGACATTTCTTTTCAATCTCTTTTGTGGAAACGTCTGCAGAAGCAAAGAAACCGGCGTTATGGGTTGTTACCGATACTCAGAACTCCCGAGGTAAACGGAGGGAAACTCGCCAAGTTAGGGTTAGGGTGTCCGGCTCCGTATGGTGTTGTGAAAACCTCACAAGACGTCATAGAGCTCTGAATGCCCACAGAAAAAAATAGTCTGAGTCTGGCTGCTGGAATGTACATAATATGGAGAATCTTAAACGCTAATTGGCCATCGCATCAATGCAATTCTTCACCAAAGTTGAATAGTCCTGAGGGCTTACTGCATTTCACATGGACCTCTTTATATGGACCTTCACTTTTAAAATGTTGAGAAATATGCAAGAAAGTCTTGACATGATACTGATTATTGATATCACAATGAACTGTTGTGTTTTTAAGGTCTGAATATGTCACTGAAAATAAACCTGTAGGTCAATGTGATTTGCCTTTATTTCTTTTTTAAGAACACACCACTGTGACCAGGTGAGTATGTCCAGTCAGTGATTACAGAGCCAAGACTTCGATCTGTAGATCTGTGGCGAAAGCCTGCTCGCGCTGTATTGATATCAGATATTAGTCTGACATTGTGGAATTGTAAAACGCTTGTCTAAACTTTTTCTTGCAGAGGCTTTGCATACTCGCAGCTCAGAGAACGTTGCCTCCCGGGAGCTGCTGTCTGTTGTTTTCTCAACCCTTTCACCTAAAGTAAGTGAATTCTTACTAATGCCGACTTAATGGCCCTGCAGGGATCCGAAAATGCATATTCAAACGCTCAAACTCAGCAGAGCTCCCGTTGAAGCGATGAAGAGATTTCCTTATAGGCACTGACCTGCAGATGGAGTGTATCTCGTGCATGTCCTCGTCTTTGCGCGAGTTGTCTGTCAGACTGTCGCCCAGAGCCATCAGACACTGAGCGAAGCCCTTGTAGATGAAGTGACACCTTCGGGCCGACGCCGTAGCCACGGGGCGCGGGCTCAGCACTGCAAACACAGACACCACAAAACACACAAAGAAGATTAGAAAAATGGAAGTTAAACTTGTTGTGTTATTGTGAACTGGGAAATCACTTGGCGCCGTCCACCCCTCCACAGGCGACGACCGCGTCTCCGTGTTAACAGACACAGCTGGTGGACCCGGTGCGAGATGAGACAAGCGAGTCACTGTCACTTGCCGTCTACGCAGCTGCTTGTTGCCGTGATAAACTGAGCGGCAGAGCGTTATTCATCATACACACACAGAGCCGCGAGACAGCCGCCGATCCCTCTTTCCCTCCTCCGTCCCCTCAATCATCCGCCGTTTAGAGTCTGCGCTTGATCGATTGCCCACATCAAAGACGAGACGCGCCGAGCCTCGTTGACCAGGAGATGAAGATAACAGAAGAGGGAGGGAGGGTGTTTGTGTGGACGTGGTCCAACACATGACTGTGCACCGTTCATGTTTGAACACAGCCAAGATTATTACCGTCCAAAGCAGCTCATACATCACGGCGGAAATTAACTACGCTAAAAGGCCTTGGACAGAAAATCAGAAAACAATCGTCATTGTGATAAACTCATCAAATATGTGACATACACTACCGTTCAAACGTTTGGGGTCACTTAGAAATGTCCTTATTTTCTTTATAAGGAAATGCACAAAATATTTGCATTAAAAAAATGTTTTTGCAGACTGCAAATCATGTTTATGTTTTGAAATCATGTTTTGACATGTGGCGCCACCTACCGCCGTCGACCAATCATTGCAGTCAGTAGAGTCTCAGCTGCCGAGCAACCACGGGTTGCCAGTTATGTCAAAAAACGAAACCTAAAAGACCTCTGTATTTTGAATTTGAATGTAGTACCCGTTTTTGGCCACATTCTTACATATGGCGCCTTTGAATGAATCAGAAATACACTCTATACATTGTTAATGTGGTAAACGACTATTCTAGCTGTAAACATCTGTTTTTTAATGGAATATGTACATAGGTGTATAGATGCTCATTTCCAGTGTTCTAATGGTATGGATTGGATGATAAGGAAACCCTTGAAAATCCTTGTGCAATGACGCTAGCACAGCTGAAAACAGTTTAGCTGGCTCTTTGACAAAAGCAAAATCATTATTTCTAATCTTGTCAATGTCTTGACTGTATTTTCTATTCAATTTGCAACTCTTTTGATGAATAAACGTGTGACTTTTAATGGAAACCTTGACAAAAAAAAAAACGTATAGGTTACCCCAAACCTTTGAACGGTAGTGTACTGGTCAAATATAAAGGTTGCTCGGAGCTGGAGCCAATCCCAGCTGACATGTAGCTGAGAGCGTGGGGGGGGGACACACTGGACAGGTCACCAGTTCATTGCAGGGACAATAGACAGAGACAAATAAAAGAAATCCCATCAACAGGCCTTTGGTCGAACCGGCGACCTTCTTGCTGTAGAGACACAAGATACTTGTCTCGTGCTTGAACTAATCCACCATGTAAAAACTTTCTGGAGCTCCGCTCTGAGCACGTGAGCAGAGCTTCAAGGTCAAGGATTGTCGTCGTGTCTGTAAACAAACATTCTGCCATTTGCACAATCAGCCGTCGCCTTCAGGGCCGTGAAAGACTAGAATGAGCTTCCCCCTGCACGTCTTCATACTTTCTCTAGTGAAGTGTGTGAGTGTGTGTGAGTGTGAGTGTGTGTGTGGGGGGGTAAAAAATGGATTTTAAATAACCAGCCTTGACAGCATTAATGTGACACTTAGCTTCTGTTTTATTTTGACACCCGACACTACGCCTCACACTGAGGGTGAGAGCTGCTCTGTTATGATGTTGTGTCTATTTCACTTTTACTCAGGTTCTACAGATGTAAATTGCCAGGAGCTAAATCTGGTACAAAGCATCTTCCCTCTCGCTGAGATGATTGTTTTTTGTTGTCGTTGTCGTTGTTGTTGTTGTTGTTGATGTTCACTGTCCCTGATACAAATTAATTCAAGGAACTAAACTAATCTAAAGTGAACATGCAGCATCCACTGTGGCTCACTAATCTAACCTGGGAGCTGTTGATATGACTGACGTTGCTGTCGCTTCACGAAATAATTAACGCTATTAATATGATTCCAAAAAAGTGGAGATATTTTTGAATCGTTTATTTATCACGTGTGACAGATGCAGAAGGCTGGACCCATTCTGCTTATAATACACTATCACGTTTTGGGGTTCCTAAAATGTACACGTTTGACCCTAATGGCTCTTTTCCACGATACAGTTCTACACTCTTAGGGTTCCAAAAGTGTCCTTCTACAAGGGCTGAGGTTCTATCTGCAACCATTTGCTTCTGAAAAATCATTTCTTCAGGAAAGTGTTTTTCAAGGGTTCTTGGTAACACTAATGGTTCCAGTAAGAACTATTTTGATCCAGAGAACCCTTTAAAACCCCTTTCCTGAATAAAGGGTTTTAAAAGGGTTTTTGGTGGAACCCTCCAAAAGGGTTCCAGGTGGAACCTTTATAAAAAAAAAGGTTCTACCTGGAGCCAAAAAGGGTTCTCCTATGAGGACAAGTTGAAGAACCTTACATGGTTCTACTGAGCGCTTTTACTTCTAAGAGTGTAGCATTAATCGACTCAGTTCGACTCTCGTAACAGTACCTGGTGCTTTGTTTTTTGGTACCTGGTCTTGTTGATAGAATAATATTTGAAACAACACTAACGTCGCATCGCATGGATTTTTGGGGGACTACTTTCTCAGCACTATACTTCCGGCAGCGGAATCAGTCCGCCGCTGCTGGAAGTATGACGCGCTGCTGCTGCTGCTGCTGAGACATAAATCCTTCAAATTGCAAGGTTGGTTTTATTTCAAACATTCTATCAACACAGATATGTACATCGATAGTCTGCCGTTACAATGGATTTACCTCGGGTGCACTGTGGAGTCGGTAAGAGTGTTTTTAATGCCATGCTAACTTGTATCATTGACTTGCGCTAGCCATAGCATCAGCGAACTTTGAAACTAGAAGAACTGAATAAAATTTCTTGAAAAAGTCTCCAGACGTCTCCATCACACCGGCTGAGTTGGAAAATAGGTCTTATGTCCAAAATTCCAAACTATCACTTTAAACCATAAAATATGCAGCATTTAGCAAAGGAAATATCTAAAATCTCTTCAATGACCATCAGACGGAGTCTGTACTCCAGTCAAACAGGAAGTACTGAACTAATCTTTCTTTCTAAACTCTTCAATGAACTGATTCTAATGACTCAGTTAAACTGGAAACAACTGCTTTGACCGTCACTTGTTTGTGATTGTATAACGGAAAAGCACTATAAAGCCTCCGAGAGGCTAAACATCAAACGTCTCCGTATATACGGATACAATATTGTCATCCTTAGATCCTCCAAATACTCGTCTCTACTCAACTAAATGCCAGGACTCTTCAGTAGGAAGTTGCACATTGGTCAAGTCCAACAAATATGTCAGACCCACAAAAGAAAAATCTTCATTGAATAAAAGAAATTGAATGGATTCAGGGAAGTGGAACCCTGAAGTGCATTTCTCTTTGATAGTGCTTGTGGCGTATTTGACAGAAATAGACGCTGAAACTGTGGGGAAAGATCATTTTCATTGACTATTTTGCTACGACAGCTCACAGGAAACCATAAGAAATAGATGAGAGCTAAAAAACTCACATCCACATCACAAACCCTAACCCTAAACTCAACCAGATCCTCATTAGGACCAGTTCTTGGTCAGTGTTGATGCCAGAAAAAGGTCCTAAAGAGGTAAGAAACCAAGAACCCACCCACACACACCTGAGAACTTAGTCTCACAAGTCATTTGCTTGGTGCGAGGCTATTTACAGCATCTCATCACCAAAAGCCCAAAGCTGATCACTCAGTTGTGTCGTACTGCAATTTACAGAGGTTTGAATTAACAGCAAACTAAGCTTTTATGTACACACAGCAGAGCACTGGATTTCTTCTGGGACGCGCGCACCGCTGTTTGACTAAGCTGCTCCATTTTCATCTTTTAATGGAAGCAACGCCAAATGAATGTGAATCAGAGGCCTGAGAGGACTCTGGGAGGAAGGAGCGTGGCTTTAGGAAGCTGGAGTTATTCCATCACGAGCTTTTAACGTTGCTTTTTCCTATTTTCCTATCACATTTCCACACACTTGTTTCACACAGGGCTGTTAAATCATCCTCAAGGTTTTTCTTTAAACATGACATTATTTAACCACTTCTTCCCTGACCCTCTTTTTGGAGTCCCTGCTCGAAAATGACATGCCCAAACTAAATAGAGTAAATCTCTGCAGTTACAAGCTCTACGTGGATTATCTTGGTATCAAAATGAAGATAACACTTGTGAGATTCCACCAGAGGTGTAAGTTTCACTGTAGATGCCACTGTGTCAGAGTAAATGTACATGGAACACAGCATAACTGAAGGATTTTTTTTAGCAATTTAGCAAGCATAGCAATTTTAAAGCGAATATCACCTTTAAAATATGCAGTAGGAGCAGGATTTCATTTTATTTATATGTCACTACAGATCTAAAAAGAACTTGTTTTGAAAAAAAAAAAAGTATAATAACTTGCTGTAAATCGATGCTTCCTGTGCGGTGCGTGATAACAACTCTGTGACTCTGCAGCGTCTTCAGTTACACAGCGCCATAGCTCGCTTACCTTGGTCAATGAGGGTGATTGACAGCTCGTTTTAAACCTCTTAACCGGTCGAATCAGACCCCGGTCTCCAAATGCGTGTGAATCACTTCATTAGCGAGTCAAATTGTTTACGGAGCCGTACGAACCGGGGCGATTTCTCTCGTGGCGTGTCGCCAATGGCCAGCTCAACTGACAAATCTTGTAAATAAGTTATTGTTTTGCCATCAAAAGTCCTTTCTGAGTGTTGTATGTGTTGTTTTATAGAAGAAAAGCACTGTTCAGATGTTTGAGGTGTCACTAAAGCAAAAAAGACTAGCCCCAAAGTCACTGATCTGCTTGAAATGCTTCTTGTTTTCTCAGTTTTTTGGTCAAAAACTGTGTTTTTGGCGAAAGCAGACATTAGCCTTCTACTAATGATTACTAAAGAACGAAAAAAGGGAGAAACAAACGTTTTTTCCACACCAAAGAAGAAAGTCTGGCAGTGAAAGAGGCTTGACTTGACTTGTCTTGACTTTCCCAAGACTAAAATGACGACTTGGGACTTGTTTGATTCCATCAAAAACCAAAAGTCATCATGGTAATCACATCGGTAAATAAGCAGGAGCTACTGCGCTCTACAAATGCCAACTTTAATGATTTACTTTTTTTACTTTTATTTTTTACTTGGGTTGTGTTTTACCTAGTAAACACTCTTCGGTTCATGTTTTTTTTAAACCGCATTTGTGTCCTGCATTGTTTTACATCTCTGACAGACTGAGCCAAACAAGACACAGGGGAGCACAGAGACTAAAGACACAAGGAAGGCAGGGATGATCATCTAAAACAGGTGAGACCAGTAGGACACAGGTGAATCAGATTAGGGGGCGGGGCAAACAATCAACAGGTAGAGCCATCCTCACACTGAAGGATTTTTGAAATCTGAGCTGACACAGAAGTTTGTGAGGGATTTTCAATGTTTTGATCCCAAGAAAGCACAGAATAGACTGGCGTTTAATCAAAGGATTTCAGGGAGGATATTCCAGGGATTTCCCACGTTTTTCACAGAAAATATCAAACATGTTTAAAGGTGCCATATGTAAGAATGTGGCCAAAAACCCAATGTTACTACATTCAAATTCAAAATACCGAGGTCTTTTAGGTTTCGTTTTTTGACGTAACTGGCAACCCGTGGTTGCTCGGCAGCTGAGACTCTACCGACTGCAATGATTGGTAGACGGCGGTAGGTGGCGCCACATGCCAAAACATGATTTCAAAACTTAAACATGATTTGCAGTCTGCAAAAAAATTGTATTAATGCAAATATTTTGTCTGTACTGTTGTTGTTGGTGAATTCAGTTTGTTATATGAACATTATTCCTGAGTCTCTGTGACATATAAGGAGGATTTTATGGCCAGTTGCTTTAGATTTATTACATAATGCACCATTAATACTTCTGTGTGTCCAATAAATTGTGTCTGTTTACCCCTCACACTACAGGATAATTTGGCCCAGATAATCTGTTCAACTCAGCCTTAAATCTGAAGGCACCCGTGATTGTCGGAAGAACCCGATCTTGACCGAAATATGACCAATTATCCTCTAGTGTGGAGCTGAAGACAGGACAGGCAGCAAAACTCGAGAAGGAACACACACTATGAAGAAGTACACAATGTACCAGGGAACAAAGAAAACAGGAAACCAGAAACAGAACTAAAAAAAAAACCAAGGTAAAGAACAACAAAAAGCAGCCACATAATCCAGGGGTCGTGCTAAGTACTTCAGACGCATCCAAGTGCTTTTGCTATATTTAGGGAATCTGAAATGACAACAGCGTCTGAAGCTAGCCAAGGCACTCGCACCTCGTTGCTGTGGTAACGTTGTCTTCAAAACAGAGGCTGAAAAATGATGTCCTAATTGTGTTCATATTATTAGGTTGGGTTAGACCATTTTTATCAGCTGATCGATAACAACGAACAAAGTGGTTTTTAAAATGACTGGAGCAAAAGTTTATGGAGCAGGTTGGTTTTTGAGGGTCACCTCCAGGCCTTCATCCTCTCCTGAACGAGTGGTGGAGACAAACGAGGCACGGCAAACAGTCCTGGCACTTTTTCTCCCTTTGACCATCTGTTGCTTATTCCCCATCTCCCATCTCCTTGGATTCATCTGGCCTCTCATTCATCTTGAAGCTCCATTGTAATGACAGCACATGCAGACTGCCGCACTGACGGGTCTGCCTGGTGAATTACAATCTCATCCCTTTTTGCATATACGCGCGGGAGGGATAATAAAGTATAGATCTGATTAAAACTGAGATGTTGAATTTGTCTCCCGTTTCATCAGGCGTCTAATTTATCATCACTGTGTTTGAGCTGAAATCATTCAGTTATCGTGGTCATCTCATCAGTTAAAGGACGGAATTCCCTCTCGCTGAAAAAGATGATTTAACGTTGTTACTTCATTTGAATGTTCTAATGCAGAGCTTCTCAAACGGTTTACGCCAAGAACAACCTGAGAAAATATTAACTTTTCACAGGATTTACACTGGATTTATTTCCATTTCCGCATGAATTATTTTCATTCTATTGTAACTATAGCTGTATAACTTTATACAAAAAATACTGTAACCCTTTCTTTTACAGTCCCCTAATTACCAGGTATTTACCTGGTAAATTCATGGTAACACAAAAGTGTTTTACCCACTTATCACCAGTAGTTATTACCAATAACGCTTTATAATTTACTGGGTAAATACCCAGTATTTTGACCATGGTTTCATTGTTCTTACCTTCTTATTACAGGTTAATTAATACCTAGTAACACATTTTTGTTACCATATATTTACTGGGTAAATGGTTAGCAATTAGGGGGTTGTGGCTACCTGCTTATTTCCAGCTTATAACCCAATAACACACTATAATTTACTATATAGTTACCAGGTAAATTCCCAGTATTTTGGCCATAGTTTCATCGTATTTACTTTCTTATTACCATTGGTAATTACCTTGTGATACATTGTGTTACCATGAATTTACCAGGTCCCCAGGTTGGGGACTGTAAAAGAAAGGGTTACCAAAAATACTTATGGCTAGTAGAAGTTTAAGCCTAAAAGTATATTTCAGATTTTATTTTTTTTGTTTGCGGTCAAAAGTGCCGTGGTCCCTGAAGAAGTCCATGACAGGTAACAAAAACAAGTTGTACGATGTTCCTAAAGAGTTTGCGCGTCCCGGAGGAGCCTCGCTGTGACGTTGTTGACAGCCAGCTCTCCCGTGGAGCGAAATCATCCCGGAAAATTGTAGTGACCGATATTTCACAGAGCTAAGATGGCCCTCTTCGCAGGCGTGACAGGCCCAGATGCATCATGTCGTGATTAGTGTACAAGGCGACGGGGATAAAGCCTCCGAAGAGAATGCGGCTTGTCCCAGAAGTGCTCTGTCGTGACGAGTATAAGTCACACAGAGGAGCCGTGGCTGGTGCTTGGCAGGTGAACAGGAGATGCTAATTGTGTCAGACACAGAATCACCTCAACTCTTCTCCCCCACCACCAGAGACCTGCTGTTTAATATTTAATAATCCACCCACCCATCGTTTTTTTTCCCCTCTTCCCAGGAAACCTATTGATTTCAGACAGGGTCGCACACAGTGCTTGAAGATTATTGGCTTCACTCATCTCCATCAAGTTTTAATGAAGACCCGAGGAGGAGAAAGGGCAGGAGAAGGAGGCAAATAGATGCCTGACAGAAAAAGGGAATGGAGATAGAGATGACAGGGAAGAGATTGAACAAGATGGCTTGACTTATTAATGGCAGATGAAAGGAATTATGCTGGTTGATTGGACATCAACAGTGCACAGGAACCAAAGAAGCCGTGTCTCTGTGGTTAGCTGTTGTTAAATAAAAATAAAATAAAACAACTTTCATGGAAAATAACTGTTAAATTTACTGTCACATTTGTGTTTGTATGAAACAATTGAGAGACAACATGTAAGTTTTCGAGTTTTAGGTTTCCTTTATTTAAACTAGCTAGACTAGCTTCCAATTAAATTTTTTATGCTAACTAGGCTAACTAGCCCCTGTTGTACAGTTGTACTTACTTTTATTTAAGCAATTGAGAGTCAACGTGTTAGTTTGTGAGTTTATTTCCTATTTTCTTTTTGAAACTAGCTAGACTAGCTATTTCTTATTACTTATCTTATCTACTTATCTTTTGTTTTTTTTAGCTTTTTTACTTTTTGAAACTAGCCAACTTGCCTATAAGACATTTTTTATGCTAAGGTAGGCTATCTATATCAGCACGATGCTGAGTCTTACTACCGTCCATGAACATTTAAAAAAAGTTACATTTTAAAATCTTCTTTAAGTTGAAAATCAGGCTGATGGCAACTGTGACACAAGGCCAACATGAGTCCGACTGTCATTTGTTTAAAATAATTGAAGTTATTCAATTGAATTAATTGAATCACAACAGTATCTAAGTTCCAGATTACTTACTGTCCTATACTGTACAAACTATTTACTATTAAATAATGTTGTCTCATTATCAGAAGGACTGCTTCAACGTGTCCATGAGTAGTTTATCTTTCCCTATGTACACAAGCATGAATTATGTTATATTCATCTCATTGAAGTGACTAAATGAAAATCATCACAATGGCGGGAGGTCCCATGATGCACCGATCTAAATTACTGCACTTCCGTGGGAGCGCTGTCTTCCTCAGAAAAGTGCTGTATGATTATCTCCAGCAGCCACTATTCAAAGTGAAATGAGTTCTGGGTGCAGTTGGGAAATCAAGTCAGAGAGGCACATCTGTTCAACTGGCAGGGATGTGTTGTTCCAGGTTTGGCTTGTAAACTCATTATCTGTTAGCGACACTTCATTCAAATCTTCTCCACTTAATCCCGACCAACTATGGGATCTGACGGGGTAAGATGGTCTCTGGACGTTATAACGGTCCGGATAAACCAGGCTCTGGTGTGTTTTTTCCCTGATTCATCTGGGAAGGTGTGAACACAGAGTTGCTGTTGGGTGTGAGCCAAAAGCACCAAAACAAGACCCTTTCCTCCATCTGGTCCCAATCAGACCCCGGATTGGTTTGTCTGTGGTGGTTATAATCTTCATCTCACCAAACAACCAGGTGTGCTCTGCAACTTTCAGGTAAAATGGCTCCTGTAAGTGCAAAGTGTAAACTATATTTTTCTTTGTCATTTTAAAGAAAAAAGCTCTGTAGACGCGATATATTGATTCAGGAAATGTTTTCATCCCGTGAAACAGCCAAAATCAAAATCTACCGCCGTCTACCAATCATTGCAGTCAGTAGAGTCTCAGCTGCCGAGCAACCACGGGTTGCCAGTTACGTCAGAAAACGAAACCTAAAAGACCTCGGTATTTTGAATTTGAATGTAGTAACTGTTTTTGGCCACACCCCGATGTAATGTCAGTTAATCTGATATTGACATTCACGACAAACTGCCTTGTGGTGACGTTCCAGGTAAATGTCAAGATAATCACATTCGCATTAGCGTAAAATTCATTCATGAATTAAATTCCATGGCGACCCTTTTAGCAGTTATTTCAGTCTGGAACAGAAAATGATGATCGCAAAGCTGGCAGCGATGAGGAGCAACAGCTCAAAGAATGACTTCCTGAGAATGTGTGCATCAGTATAAGTAAGCCCTCCAAACTTAAAACTGCACTGTGTGCATTTTAAATATGAACAAATGTCTGTCACAGTCAAACAATTGTCAAATAAATTCCCAAAATAGTAATTAAGCCTATCATATCAACACACAACTCTCTGTGTCGTGTACGTATGGCGGTGTTTAGCGCCCGTGTCGCCACAACATTGTGCTAGTAAAGCGAGACGACTGAAAACAGGCTGGAGTACGACTGAAAGCACAAAAGCGCAAACATTTTTGAGAATAATTCTGCTTAAAAAATACAAAACTTGTTGAGCAGTTTGTTCCCACCCGCCCCTTCTCTGCTGCTGTATACACACAAACGCTCCCTCAGTCAGGTCTGCCAGTGTTTGCTTGACAGAGCCCATATTCAGATAAATAACAGCATCCAGAAAAAGTTCCAAGTTCCTGAAAAGACTTAAAGATAACTGTAGTTTGTTGCCAAGTCTAATGTAATGTACACTCAGGTTGTACAGGGTCCAACTTTGCTTCCTGCTCGCTGCATCCTCAGAGAAGAGCTCCGTTTACCTTTCAGAGACGCTACGCAACGTAAAAGAAAGCAAAATATTGACCGAGACCAAGATTTTTAATAAAATCCGGTCCACAGAGATGAAACGATCGGCTCTCCCAAGAATTTCCCCGTATTGATTAACGGCAAGTTTTTTGCCAAGGTTAATGCAAAAAGTTGCTTTCGCGTCACTGTCACTGCTTTTTAAAATAGAAATCAAAAAGTGATTAAAAATCACACACAGACACACAAAACTACACACACTACTACAACTCTCTGACCGAATTGACTGATGGCTCCAGCTGTACAGGACAAAGAGAGCGGGTCGATCAATGCAGCGGACAACTGATCAACTGCATCTCAACCTGCCTTGATTAATATTTGATATGTGAAAGACGACTGAGCCCAGGGAGGACGAGAGGAGAGCGATCGCCGAGAGTTAGAAGTGACTGATTGATAAGGGCAGCGAGAGAAAACCTGCGGGCTTTGGTGTCCTGACTGTGAGAGAACAGTGATAAAAAAAAAAGAGATGCAGAAAAGAAGAAAAGCACTTTTCCTCTGGGGTCAGATAAATAACACTGATAAATGGTATTTGTTTGGCAGAGGAAATATTGATGTCAGGAAAACATCGCTCTCACTTCACTCCAGATATAAGCGTTTATGACAAATGTCGAACGTGACGACGTTAAAGGGATGACATTAGGGCCACATTTTTCTTTATTGTCAACAAATCGGATGAGACTGTGGCTCGGTGCTTTGTCTTCGCTGTCCTGTCAGTGGCGCTCCCACACGCCCCAAACACATTTGTACCTATAGGGAAGAGAGTCAGGTGTCTAAGCTTTAAAAATATCTCTATCTTTGAAGGTATGAGGCTTGACAGCAGGCCAGAGGCAGGGTGGACCCCAGTGTACGATAGGACCAATAATAACGTACAAGCTACATCGGAAACAGAACTTTCCCTAAACAATCTTTTTTTTGCCCTGTGAACACGTCATTTCAAGAAACGTTATCCACACAAAACAACTCTAATGAGCGCAATACATATGCCAGGCCTGTATGTGACACTGTAACGGAAGCTACTACAGAAATACACAACAAAATTGGAGATTTGTTTCTATTAAAAGTTGGGTAGCTGAATTTTCAACCACTAGACACACTACCGTTCAAAAGTTTAGTGGTCACCTATACAATTTGTTTGTGTTTTCCATTAAAGGTGAAGTAAGTAGTTTATAGTGCCATCTAGAGGAGAGGCTGAAATTTACAACAAAGAACTGCTGCTCTGCTCACCCCCTCCCTTCCCTGAGCGCTACGGTATCCTCAGCCGGTCAAATGTCATCCTCGTTGTCTTTCTCCGTGTCAGCAGATGAGGTTCGTGAGGTGAGGGAGAGGGCGGAGCTATCGCGGCCGTAGCAGACGAAGCGGAGCGAGAGGAGGCGGGACTTCCGCTACAAGTAAAGAGACGCTTGATTTGTTCTCTCGCGTTTGTCCTTACAGGCTCCGGTAGAAACACGGCGTCGTGGCAATGAAGTAGCGGCCCGCGACCATGTTATTTTACATGACTTTTTGAAACACTACGAAAATGAAACAAAGAATATTATACAGCGACTAGACAATGCAGGAGCACATAATATGTATAAAAGAGTGGATTTTGGGTTATATAAACCCATAAATACTACACAGTGTCCCTTTAAAACTCAGACTTTTATTCATCAAAAGAGTTGCAAAAGGAACAGAAAATATAGTCAAGACATTGACACGATTACAAATGATGACTTTTTATTCAAAATAATAATTTTGCCCTTCAAACAGAACCAGCAAAACTGTGCTAACATAATTGCACAAGCGTTTTCAAGGGTTTTCTAATCAGCCTTCTCACGGCCTTCTCACAGCAAACACAAAGTACCAATTAGAATACTGGAAATGGGCCTCTATACACCTATACACCTATTCCATTAAAAACCAGACGTTTGCAGCTAGAATAGTTGTTTACATTAACATTGTATAGAGTGTATTTCATTTAATGTTATATTCATTGAAAAAAAAAAAGTGATTTTCCTGCAAAAACAAGGACATTTCTAAGTGAGCTCAAACTTTTGAACGGCAGTGTCGGTGATGAAGCAACAACTACTCAAGACCATCGTACAGAGAATTGACTCTTTTCACCATTTCAAAAAAATCCTGAAGAAATACAGAGACCTTCACTTTGTCAAAGGGTCTTAAATGAGCTAATCTGACAGAGCTGTGGTGGCACCAGGAGAAAAATGTCTTTCATAACAAATTTCTTAGCTAAGTAATACATGAAAAGGCTCCCAAAAAATGAGGCGACTAGCACACATGCATACCAACAAAAACATCAACAAGTGACACCATGAGGAAAAGCCTCACTCAGGAATCAGGGAAACTAAAAAGGCCAAATCCTTAACAAGACACAGGAGGGTCCCATCAAAAAAGATCTAAACTAAACAAAGTGAAACACAACACAAATCTACAAAACAAGAAATCTAAGACAGAAACAACAGATCAATGATCCAGCCAATCAAAGTCCAAATGATATATGATGATACTGTAAAATGTCAAAGTGGCCAGTGGTCACGACAAACTTTAAAATGTTATTTATGTACTGATGATAAAAATCTGTGTTAAAATAGGTCTAAGCTGCTTTAAGGCGTATGTTGACCATAAACTACATTTCCCACAATGCATGGCGATCGCGCTACCCGCAAAGTGACGGCACCGTCACTAGATCACAGTGTATCATTGTATACGCATCATGCGACGAGTGAAATTGAATAAGTAATAAATACAGAAAGTTAGTACGTTACATAGTAGTTTCAACTTTATTTTACATTATATTTGGTTACATTTGGTTACATTTATATCTGGCCCTTTGAGGGTAACTATTATGCTGATGTGGCCCTTAGTGAAAACGAGTTTGAAACCCCCGATCTCGGTGCTTATTAGCATTTATAAGTAGCATACTAGCCCTTTATTACCAATCATTAAGCACGTATTGACACCTTATTCTACCTCTGATACGACACAAATTAAGATTTTTCCTACAAATTGCGATCCACACGTATTGCTTTTCATAATTCACAAAATTTTCTGGCGATTGACAAATGCGAAATAACAATTCACAAATGCAAATTTCATTTTTTACAAAGTCACGTTATTTACAAATGACATATTTATTTGTAAAAATCAATATACAAGTTACAAATTGGATTTTTTTTTTCTTTGTGGATCTCAAAACACGCATACAAATATCAGCGGAACAAATTTAACTCCATAATAAAGGGCTATTCAGTAAATCATCATCGTGACGGTCAAGCACGAATTCAGGACAATCGTCAAGCGAAATCTCCAGTGTTGATCAGATTAGGAACGTCGGGAACGATGAGCGGACGTCTTGTGTCGCTTATTTGAGGAACATAGATTTGGCGACAAAGACATCTCGGATGTTTCTGCCATCTCCTACAAACGTGCTACTGGACGTTGACCAAATATGGCAATGGTACCTCTGCCTCTTTGACGTCGAAAGTTAAGAAACAAAAATGTTGGCCGAGAATAACGATCGTCTGGGGTCATACTTCTAGTGACAAGACACGGCAAGAATCTGTACCACTGTGACTGATAATCTGACCATCGTGAAAGACAAGAACTATCGTGTAGTCTGATCCCGGCATAAAACTACCCTCAGTTGTATAAGTGGCGCCGTCCAAGCAGCCTGGAGGTCGGTGTCACTTTCATTTGCTCATAAAGCGCGTGATTAAAGCGAGTGTTTCTGCCTGAGGAGATTTACTCTAACTTGTAGCAGCAGCAGCAGCAGCAGCAGCGTGTTGTGTTTCACAGCAGACCGACTGAGCGGGAGAAACTCAGCAGTCAACCTGAGAATTATCTCATCCTGAAGCATGTCAGCGAGTGGGTAAAGTGATTCACCAACAAAAAATAACAACAACAACAACAACAGACACATGGTAGCATTTTAAAAAACGCTACGCATGATAATGTCACACAGCATCAGGCGCGGCAGTGTGTCACTGTGGCAGCGTTTTCTGGAACGCAAAATGTTTTCAAATGTCTCAGTGAGCTGAGCTGTGAACGCTCCAGAGTCTCAGCTGTCAATGCTCTGTTTTTGTACAAATCACAAGGTTTAAAGGCAGCAGAACTTCCACAGACACCTGAACATAATATGTAATGCACCAACATGTAAGAGGTCAGAGTCTATGAGCCATGTTTTTGGGAACCACCAATGGACGATCCATCAGGGGTTTGTCTATCTTTAAATGTAAAACAGCACCCGTACCCATCTTAAGGCTTTTTCAGATGGAATTAGGTGGAGTTTCTCTGTGAATTTTTTTAGTCCCGTCTGAATATGCTGTATCAGTAATCTTTACTGGACGATGTCAGTAAAGATTACGGCTACTTTTATGCCGGGTAAAAAGGCTTGGGAACAATTACCCCAGGTGACAATAACAGACCAGAAGTAAATATGTGCGTAAATATTCCGTCATCTCCTATTTCCAAATCAAATTCAGCTTAGGGCCCCATGAAGTCTTGAGCCAGCCCTGTACATATATATCTATACATTTATATAGATCCATATAGATATTCTGAACAAAATGGAGTAATGTGAACATAGCTCACTCACTCACTCACTGCCATGTGACGCACTCAGTGACTGGCAGATGTGATGGCGAGTGTGTGCGGCCGTGATAACGACACGCACATTTGCATTCTATCTCCCGAGAACCCCCGCAGATATCACGGCGACTGTGTGCATGCTGATCTATTCATGAGTCTGTCCGTGCAGAGGCTGGCGAGTTCACTGCTGACTGGACTGAAATGCTGCTGATGCCTGCTGCTCGGCTCACTCACACACACACACACACGCGCACACACACACACACGCGCACACACACACACACACACAGGAAAACACATACATGTCCCAGGAGACTCACATTCAGATTGATTAGACCTGCAGCTATTTTTCCTCAGGTGTCAATCCATTCCTGAATGATGCACATGGCTCCTGATGAGCCTACACACACACACACACACACACACAGACACACACACACTACACAGTACACACTCAGCAAATGTTTTTCACATGACGCTATGGTAACTTTCACCATGGACGTTTTGACGTGCCTCACCATGAAAATACATGTAGGACTAATGATGCTACTAAGGGTGACGGGCCTCATCGCGTGAGAACCAACATCCCACTGAGACTGTTTACATCATGCAGTGTGTGTGTGTGTGTGTGTGTGTGTGTGTGTGTGTGTGTGTGTGTGTGTGTGTGTGTGTGCGTGCGTGCGTGCGTGTGTGTGTGTGCCTTCCCACCTATCCTCCCAAAGGAAGGTAAATTAATGTGTAGTTAATGTATTAATGTGCTCAAATGTATTTGCAGTATATCCCTGCATATTCACTAATGTCATTTACTATATATAGACAGGGAAAATACTGTAAATTTGAGCACATTAACACATCAGTACAACTGGGGACTTTGGTGTTGTTACACACCACAAACAGGGGACTCCATGTTGACCAGGGTATTTTAAAAAAAAAATTTCAAAATCCCATGTTAGTCATGCTTTAAATCAAGCTAAAAATCATGTCTAAGACGCTCTGGTGATTTTGTTTTATTTTTCTTTAAATATTAAGCAAAGTGGGAAGTGTGTGAGTGTTAAAGCCCATACTCAGTAGTGCCCCTGCTGGCTGGAGATTGGATTTTAACACCTCATTCACAGGCAGAACTCCATTTCTGGATTAAATGGTGAAGTTTGGAACTAAGACTTGAATATTTATGTAATATGTATGTAATAATGTGTATGTAATATGTTATATGTATGTGCAGCATTGTGAGGACACATATTAAACATATAAACCACATAGGGAGCGAGGACATTTTGGGAAAGAGAGGACATTTTTTTACGCTTTGGGGGTTAAGACTTTAGTGTTTAGGGTTAGGGATATGGTGAGGATTAGGATTAGGTATTTAGTTGTGTAGGGTTAGGGTGCTTGGGAATGCATTATGTCTATGAGTGTCCTCACTATGTGTGTGGGTATGTCCGCATATGTGAGAGGTTTTTTTCCACATCATTAACGTAAAACAAAAAGAAGGTTAATTAGCATAGTAATGTGTAACTGACAGAATATACGTTATGCATATACACACCTATTAAATCAAAGGTGGGTCAATTAATGTATTAATGTGCTCAAATGTACAGTATACGCCTGCATATCCACTGATGTCATTAATTATGTATCTGCAGGAATATACTGTAAATTTGAGCACATTAATACATTAATGTATGCGTGTGTGTGCTTGTATGTGCAGCATTGTGAGGACCATATAAACCATATAAACCATAAAGGGAGTGAGGACATTAATTTTTTTGCTGGTCCTTACATCTTTAAAGAGCTTTTTGGGGGGTTAAGACTTGGTTTTAGGGTCGGGATTAGGATTAGGCATTTATTTGTGATAGTTAAGGTTAGGGTGAGGGCCTCGGGAATGAATTATGTCTGTGTGTGTGTGTGTGCATAAAACAAAAATAAAGTGAATTATCATAGTAATGTGTAACTGACATAATCATGTGCTCAAATATACATTATGTTCCTGTGTGTATAACCACCTATTTTATTCAAAGGTGGTTAAATGAATGTATTAATGTGCTCAAATTTACAGCATAACCCTGCATGTCATTAACTATGTATGTGCAGGAATGTACTTACATTTGCATATGTTAACTGTGTTTGTGTCACTTTTTCACATAATTAACGTCAAACAAAAAGAAAGTTGATTAATAAAGTAAATTGTAACTGATATAATTAAAGTACAAAATGTGTGTGTGTGCACGTGTATTATACGTATACCCACCTATTCTCAAAGGCAGGTAAATGAATGTATTAATATGCATACATTTACATTATTTACAAAAATACAGTATATTCCTACATAATACACGTATGTGCCTGGCCATCAGGGCTGAAATGTACATTATTTGCATTGAAACGATGTTCTCTTTAGTCTATAGAATAAGATGTGCGTAGGTAAAGGACAATAACGAAGTCTAAAATGATATTTCGACACATTTTGGATTTAAAAAATATTGCAATTTAAAAAAAAATTCAATAGGCTAAAATGCGATTTCTATAAATTTTCTAATTCAAAAACAAAAAGGTAAGTTAAATGATGTGTACCTGACATATGCAAGTGCTTATATATATATATATATATACAGTATGTTATTGCATACACATGGATGACACAAGTGTGTGTGTGTGTGTGTGTGTGTGTGTGTGTGTGTGTGTGTGTGTGTGTGTGTGTGTGTGTGTGTGTGTGTGTGTGTGTGTGTGTGTGTGTGTGTGTGTGTGTGTGTGTGTTCATGGGAACACGAGTGAACAACAACACCTTCTAATTAGAGCAGTGCAGGTCAGGTGACTCATCAGCGTGACTGGGAAACCTGCTCTACAGTAGCGTTCCATTAACACCTCAGTGTGTGCTCTGCAGGGGAAGATCGCAGCCCTGAATGAACTGGGGACTGAAAGCACCAAAAGGGAAAAATATGAAAGGGAAGAAAGGACCTGCTGATAAATACAAGAAAGAAAGAGAAGCAGCAGGGCCTTCATTAGTGAAAGGCTTCAGGTAACCAGGCTTGAAGGAGTGTGTAACCCGTGAAAAGAGCCTCTGTGGACAAGTTCACCGCTTGTTAACATGAAAAACCAGCACGAGAGAGGAGGTTCTTCATCAACTTTCATTTTCCGGGGCCGTTTGAAGCCTCGTTCTGAAGTGAAGTGCCTCCCACACGCGACACTTTGAAGCGCTTGGTTTTATCCACCTTGAAATGGTTAACGTTGTTATGCACATACACTCCTCCTGCCCAAAAACCCCGGGAACGAGCCGCGCCGAGAAACGCTCTAACGTCGCCCTCTCGCGATCTCGGCGGCTTGATCTCCGACAATTCCGTTTCGTGGCTTTCGGCGCCCGCCAACGAGATGAAAACATTAAATCTGCGCGGTTACGGCGGTAGCGTCTCTGAAATGAACACATTAAAAACAGATCAATCCGTCCATGTTTTTACCTCCACACTTTGAGGTTTTCGACTGGTGTTTAATCTTTCAATTACATCATCTGTTGGCACCAGTTTAACGGTGCCTGTCCAGAGAATTACCCCCAACAGTTGTTTATGAAACTTGTTATATTCATCATATGCCAGTCTCATGGGCAACCCATGGCCAAGTGGAAAGGGAACTTGGCCTGTAATCGGGAGGTTGCCGGTTTGAGTACCCAACCCCCAGTGCTAGTAGAGCAGGGGTCTCAAACTGGCGGCCCCCCCAATCGATTACATGCAGCCCCCCCCCCCACACTTAATATCATGTTATAATGAAAACATGGCCCACGACCTCACCGTCTTTTAAACACAGTGTAGCTGTGCATTATTATAATATATCACATGCATTCAACATTCACTTACATATATAAATACACTTGTTAGGGCCCGAGCCATGAATGGTAGTGTCCGAGAAACAGCTCCTGGTACAAATTTGAATTACAGGTGTCCACACTATTATTTATGTAATTGAAAATAAATGTCTGTTTTTGATATTAATGCATTATTTTTGCATCATGAATAGAATTATTAAGTATACGTGTGATATCATCTTGCAATATTGCGAACAGTTCTTCTCTAGGCCGGCCCCCTCTTGACCACAATAGATGAGCATTGGCCCCCAGGTCATTTGAGTTTGAGACCCCTGTGGTAGAGGATTCAACAATGGTGGATCCTAACAAGTGTTAATTCAGAGCTCAAAGCTCCACCAAGGCCGCTCACTTTCCCACAGCCCCAATACACTCCCCTATCTCACAAGGTTGTTATAAAAATGTTCATTTTCTCAATGGACTTTGGTACAAATTTCAGTTTTCAGCCCAGGGTTCACACACACCTCGGTTAACATAAAATTCAAGGACCAAATTCCCTCACATTGGAGGACAGAATGTGCTTGACACTTTTGATGAGACAGAGATCTTGGAATGTCATGTCGTCATTTGCTCTCTCTCTCTCTTGCTTAACTTTACTCGATCATTGTTCTGCACGGAATCTCACATCATGGCCTAGCCTACGTACATCAAGGGCGTGAAACAGTAAGTGGCGTCGTAACAAACTAGGGAGACATCTACTTAAATATCAACTGAACTTATTTCTTGCAAAGATATCCAGCACTTTCGATGACCCATGTCTATACAGGCAGATTTTAAAGATGTTAAAGTGTTTAAGGTCACTGACGCAGCGAGGATTGTAAACCCTTCCCTCTCTCCCTCAGCACATGGACATGTTGGTCTCGTTTACAGCTCACTAAATCTCCGTTAGTGCGTCTGTCAGAGCTCATATTTACCACGCTGAGGACAAATGTGTTCACAAATTGAGTGCAGCGATTTACGGTCCGACATTATTCCTGAATGAACAGCCGTAATAAAAAAAATCAAACCCGACATCACTTCATATGTAAGCACATAAATAATTACGGGTTGGAGTCAGATCATGTCATTGTGACAATGACCCATTGAGGTCCATTAAAAGTGCCATCACTGCCGCCTCCATGCACTCAGTCCGTCTCCATAAAAACCAAGGGCACGAGGCAGTGATGTTGGCTCATGTCTCGTTTTATAGACGCTATAAGCTGCTGTTCTACTGTTTATTTTGTGAATTAACCAAAACTGTAAAAATGAAACTAACTGCAAGTGACATTAAACTTCCACTCGAAATGAGAGTATCACACACTCTCAGGTGTGTTTGTTTTGTAGAAAATGGTGCACAGCGGTTTAATAGTGAAACAAATTTGAACATAAAGCAGGTTGAAATGGTGTTGGTAATGTTTGAAGAGGGGCTGTGCAGTACGGTATGGTACTTTGGTACAAGGAGTGACACAAAAGATAGATAGATAGATAGATAGATAGATAGATAGATAGATAGATAGATAGATAGATAGATAGATAGATAGATAGATAGATAGATAGATAGATAGATAGATAGATAGATAGATAGATAGATAGATAGATAGATAGATAGATAGATAGATAGATAGATAGATAGATAATTTACTATTGGAGAAAAGCTGAAAATGTTGACTGTCATAAATCAATTGAGAAGAAGAAGACGCTCATTTTCCCAATTGACTTGTCATGTCCATTTTAGTTGACTCTGTTTATGATGGTACATTAGGGTTCATTAGGATAAAGCCCTTACTCACCATTGTCTTTCACTGATTTGTCTTCGTGCAGACGTAAACTCTGGCTCATTTTAATTTAGAAATGTATTTTAAGTCTACTCCCACCATATCTATTGGTTTTTATAATTCAAGATAGATAGATAGATAGATAGATAGATAGATAGATAGATAGATAGATAGATAGATAGATAGATAGATAGATAGATAGATAGATAGATAGATAGATAGATAGATAGATAGATTATAATACAATTTAAGTGCAAATCTCCAATAGAAAATGCAAATAACCTCCCTACAGAGGCTATGTTTGTTTTGTTTTTTAAAAGCGTGGTTGACATAATGAAGTTATAATCCTCCAATATGAAATGTCTATTTTTTCCTATTAAATCTAAAGTTCACACTAAATCTTTGTCAGTGGCATAGTTACAGCAAATTAGATCCATTTAACAGAAATGAAATACATAAATAATGAGCCAAATAAAAGGTCAGGTCTTCGCAGTACTGTCGAAAATTAAACTTTCTTTAACCCCTCTTATGATTCTAGGTCAAAATACTGTATGATATAAATCTCTCATTTCTGCTTTTCGTCAGCAACATTTAAGTTCTGCAGGAAACAGCAGGAAGAATTAATTTTTTCACTGTTGGTCCAACGTTATATTTATAACCAAAGTCATCACCAAAACTCTGGCGAAGTTTCTGCACTTGCAGACGGATCCAGCTCTGATATCATCATTATGTTTGGTGCATTCGATATTTGGCAGCAGCGAGTGTGAGTGAGTGTTAGTGATGTTCGGCGGACGAGCGCAGTGTTGCCTCTAAAGCAGAGATGAAATGAAATCTCAGTCTCAGAGATTACGCCGGGCTTTTAAGTTTGATCAGGCCTCGTGATCGGTGATTGAATTGGCTTTAATAGCGGGGAGGTCTGAGCATGTGTGAGTGCATATGTGTGTGTGTGTGTGTGTGTGTGTGTGTGTGTGTGTGTGTGTGCGTGTGCGTGTGCGTGTGCGTGTGCATGTGTGCGTGTGCATGTGTGTGTGTGTCCTCTGGTTTGATGTAAATTGTTGAAATTGCAGCTTGTAGCTATACTTATGCATCTCTCTGTCTCTCGCCACGCATTGCAGGGCAGGGGCTCAAACATGGATTCGTATTTGAGAGAAAGACCTGTACTTGATCGCGTATATCAATCCTCTTCCACAAAACACTCTAGAGCTACTGGAGTTACCGCTCAGTGGTCGCATGTCTGCAGTATTAGCCTACAACCCATGTTTTGTGTGACCACAGACTGCTAGTCATCCAAGGTCATACTACAAGTCTTTCAGAGTTCCCTTCACTAAGGGGATCCCGCACAACCTTCTGTCCCAATTGGGAGGTGTGGACACAAATGGAATTTTCCGAATTTTAAAAACAAGGTTGGGGTTTTTGACCCATCAGGGAGTTTGTTGGCAGGTCCACTTGATATTTTGCAACTTCCAATCATGTCCGAATTGGGGGCAATTGGCCACCCATTATCGGCAACTGGATTATCAGTGTGGGTATTAACTCATTGTGATGGTTAAATGTCTTGTTGCAGGGAGATTGTGGGCTGTCTCCAGCTGATAGCGGAAAAAGCAGCTTTGCAAAATCAGGGTTAGGGTTTGGGTCCTCAGAGTCAGGAGGTTTCACAAAGTCTCATTTTCGATGTTCACCGTGTCAGACTACCACACCCAGATAACCAGGGATTGTTAAAAAAAATGCATTAACCTGGGTTTGGGAATTGTGGACACATATTGAATTTTCAGTATTTTGAAAATGAGATTGGGGGTTTGGCAGGTCTACATTTCACACTTTACAACTACCAATCATGGCCGTATTTGGGGGCAATTGGCCACACATTATCAGCAACTGGATTATCAGTGTGGATATTGTGAAGTCGACTTAAAGCAGAACTATGGATTTTTATCCTAATTTAACATCTCTGGAGATGCTTAAATATCTCGGGGTGCTGTCTCCATTCCTTCTAACGTCTTTTAGCGAAAAAAAACAGACAACTGAATAAGCATGCAAACTGGATGTAGACCCTATATTCTAACCATTGCACTTGTATCTTTTGGATAAACCCTCTGTTCTCGATAGGGTCACTTTGAGGAAGCAAGACAAAAGGCCACAGTGACCTTTGACATTTGACCACTGAAATGGAATCAGTACTTGCTTGAGCTCAAATTAAAGGATTCCCTTGGGGGCTTCACGAGATGTTATCAACCCGACCTTTGACCTTTGATCCCCAAAAGGGAATCAGTTCATCCTTAGATGCCAGTCAATGGTTGTACCAAATTTAAAGATATTCCATTAAGGACTTCTTGAGATGTATTCTTCAAAGGAATGGAACAGACAAACAACAGAACCATAGACTGTCTATAAAAGTGGATGTAGCCCATGAGTTATGACGGAAGTAGCTACCACTAGGGGGCACTGAGCTGGTTGCACAGAGACATTTGAATGGAAGTGGAAAATTAGAAAGATAATGTTTTCATTTAGTGGAAAATACAGAAATGGTCAAATTGCAAATCTCAAGGCTTCAAAATGGGTTTATTTTGCTATGTTAAGATGACGTCCATTTTCTATACAGTATTATCTACCTCTGTCATCGCAGGCCTTGGATGCAAGAACATTTTGTCTCTCCAATCTTTTTCTACCTCTGAACGTGAAGGACAAGATAAGAAAAGCGTTGGATATCATTTTTAACCCCTGCTGGCTGCTGCTGATACGTGACAGTGGGTGGATGAATATTCATGGGAACACCCAACACATCCGAGGTCACAGCAGGAGTTCATCGCGAAAACACAAGCTCACATTCGTCCTCCACTGAAATAAGGCCCCCGTCTCTTTATCCTCCTCATGGGACATTTAAATCCTTTGCACATGGCCACTGAGCCAGAGTGACAACCTGTACCATCAGGGCAAACATGAAGTGCTGACACTGATCATTTCAGCAGAACAGCCACGGACGACTCCAGCCTCTTCACCGCTCTAGGCCAGATTAAGATTCCATCTTCCTGTGTCGCTTATGTCCCCTATGAGCCGAGCCGTCCCGGGGAACATCAATGTCCCCGGCTTAACTGCCTCACATGATAATGTGACGGTGTAATAAAACACAAGCTTTATGATTAACATCGTTCCCCACCTTATATGTGTCGGGCAGGTCAACAGATAAAATCAAATTAATTTTAAAGCAGTACATTAAAAAAGCAGCCATTTACCATTTCTGGTGTGTAATAAATGTTGCTATGGTTACTGCATGGTTACCCTGAATACTCAATGTCAGCGTAACATCCAAAACTTCCACTTTGTATGCCGCTGGAGTCGTTTTCCTCCCATGTTTCGCTGCGATATTTCCACAGGAAAATCAATTCCACTCCACATCAGACAATGTCCACCTCCTCAGCTGCGTCTGTGCAAACAAACTGAGTGGCAGCGACTGTCAAAGGGCAATAATCAGCCAGAGGGAGAGCAAAGAGGAGACGATCTGCCTATAAAGTCCTATACAGAGATCAGGGGCCTCATCACTGAACGCTGTTTGTCAGAACCCACATTTTTGTGTTAATCTGACCATGACAGACATTTAAAATACATGTAAACACAGTAATCTGAAAGAAATTGTACTAAATTGAATCATTAACCTTTGAGAAATTATAGGCATTTGGTGATGTCCATGGGCTTCCAGACTTCGTTGACCGCAAAGGATTTTCAACCAAGTATTAAAACAAGCTTTTTATTTACCATGATTGCATTTTGTCCTGGACAATAATGTATGAAAAATGCTTATAATTCCTCAACGTTTAATCTGATTGTTTTGTTCAATGCCTCAAATCATAACTGCGAGTACCACTGAGAGAGTGGGACTGTAGCTATCGGTATGTCGTTAAACTGACTCCAAAATAGGGAAAATGTTTTTTCTCTACAAGGGTTGAATAATTTTCCAGAAGATTAGATGTATTAGCCCTCTTAATTTCCTGACTGTAGATTATTGACAGGCGTCCAGCATCACTGACCCCCAGGAAATCCCACTGACAATGCAAACTTCATTCTTAGTTGGCTCAACGTGATACGGACGATAATATTTCTTCCTGTTTCCCCAGGAATTGTGATGACGGGTCCTGGATTGGATTCATTCCTATTCCCACCGTGTTTCTTCAACAGGTGGTTTGATTCCAAAGCGTTTGTGTTAATATTCTGTACAAACTCAAAACCTTCGCCAAAATTCTAGCTTGCTTGATAGCTGTTTGTTTTGTGTAAATTTAGGCTAAAGTTAGCTAAACATGGTCTATCTATCTATCTATCTATCTATCTATCTATCTATCTATCTATCTATCTATCTATCTATCTATCTATCTATCTATCTATCTATCTAAGATAGGTTAAAGTTAGCCAACATTCTAGCTAGCTAGATAGCTGTTTGTTTTGGGTAAATTTAGGCTAAAGTTAGCTTAACATGATACGTGGGTTTTCTCCAGGTTCTCCGGTTTCCTCCCACAGTCCAAAAACATGGGAATTATGCAAATTGGACACTAAAAATTGACCATAGATGTAACCATGAGCCTCGTGTAGATGGATAACCGGTAGAAGATGAATGAATGAATGATGATGGGATGATTCAATGGAACGCAAAGTGCTACCACCTAGCCACCAGGAACCACTTGATATACTAACAAAGGGCCGAAAGGGACATATCGCCACCTAGTGTAGTGGAGGCCAACACACTCCATTCCATGAAACCCTTCTCTGCTCGTGTTTACAGACTGGGACAAGGACAGACGGCCAATTAAACTGCTGTCAATGGGAAAGTATTGAATCAATATTGGAATCAATATTAACTGGAATTGTAGAATTCTTAAAGACATTTCACCTTCATCCGGGAGTGGGTTTTTTTCCAGTTGAGAACTAAAGAAGCCTCTTGGGGCAAAAGGTGAGACATCTTCAAGGAATCTACAAATCCAGCTGCTACTGATTCAATTACACTGTGGAGACTGAAAGCACTTACGTGCACATTTAAAGAGTCGAGACTGGGAAAACGGATCGCACGGGTGCCTCATTCCCCCGCTACCAAACATCGATCGATCCGTGACAGTCATGTGAACCAAACATGCACCCGACAGACAGCCTGCTCAAACCCTGCAAACTCAACACAGCGCTTCTGCACAAGAATGTGCACTCACTCATCTCCCGTACAGCATTTATCTCACATGTGAACCCCCCCCAGACACCAATTACCACCACTGTACTGCAGACCCGCTTTCAGGCATGCACTGAACTCTGGAGATTCTCCTGAGATTCTTCTCAGATCCTCCAGAGGAGAGATGTGTGTGTATGTGAGAGAGTTCAAAATGGCTGCAGATATCCAGAGTATAATCTTCAATTAACGTCCAAGAGAGCTCGCGTGAACTCTCGAGGAGCCACAGAAAGTGAACGGTTGCCTCATTTATGATCAATCCGAGCATCGAGCCTTCATCTGGAACCTCTGGAGATCCTTCCTATTAGCGTGGAACGTGTCTCACCTTGACAATGTCCCGCATATTATGAACAGCACACTCTCGAGTACGTCTAGACGCAAATCTATAAAATAAAAAAATAAAAAACAGCCTGAAATTCATGTCGGGAAAGCGGCTCATGTTGCGTCTCAGGAGTGATAAAAAGATTCTGGATCTGTGAGCGTGGTGTGTGGTGTGTGGTGCATGTAACTGCTGCTGCTGCTGCAGCGGCTCTCGCTCGTACAGTATTTTGGCAGTGAACTGTGACTGCACTTTTTATAGTTGTGTATAAGGAATCGTTCACACTGCATCACTATCACTGCATCGTCCTCTGCAACGGGCAACGAGAAAACACCGGGGGAGACGTTAAAGCTCGCTGAAGCCGCGTGGAATCTAAAGGACTGTGAAATAATTAAAAACGAATGATTTTAGACGGATATAAACTGGTTGATTGGAGCAACATGTGACTTTTTGACCTGTTTTTCTTTTTCCTTATTTTGTTTACTCTTCATTATTATTTTCAATTTAAAATATACTAAATAAAAAACGATATTTAGCCATTCTGGGCAAAAAGTAGCATTTATATTTGCACTTTTTATCCACAGCAAAGCACAGAGGCTCAGACCTCAAAGTAAAGTGCAAACTGTTCGATAAGACGAAATGTCTTAGGAGCGACAATAGTGCACTGTAAGTGCTAGTCAGGCATGTTCAGGTGTTAGCGGTGTTAGGAGACAAGGTGCTTTTCTCTGCTTAAAGCTGCTGTGAGTCATTCTGTCTTTTAGCGTCTGTACACGCGAGCACAAATTTAGCAAAAAAAGTTCTGTATCGCATCCACACAGAACCGGCATTTCGTAGTCTTGAAAGATTTTTATCCAGAGTAAAATAATCTCAAAATGATGACCATTCATGTTTTTTTATTGTTGTCTTCTTGTGTTGCCTTATTCTTGTCGTTACAGTGCCACATACAGGCCTGGCATATTTATAGTACTTAAAAGTCGCCTGAAACAAGAATGAAGAAGAGAATGACAGTATCTATGGAAAGTTCTGTTTCTGTGTGGATAAGCCCTTAGCTAACTTCCTGTTTATTGAGACGGTGAGTCATTTATTAAACAAACAGTTAATCAAACTTCTGAAAACTCACAAACAGTGAGCTCCTAATTGGATAAAGAGTATTTTGGAAAGGTTTGTCCTTAATTTAAGCCACAGACTATATGTTATTACAGTCTTATTTAACCAGGATAAGACTCATTGAAAGTAAGAATCTCTTACAGACATCAACAACAACATTACAACAGCACCCCAATCATCATAATTGTAAGAAATAAATATACTAAATAAATTAAAGTATAAATAATGTAGGCTTAGTGACATTAAAACCAGTTAAAATCAGCAAAAATCTACAGCCAGAAGTTTGCACCTCCAAGTCATTCAGTTGCCCTTTAAAAGTGTTCCGTGAGACCAGCTGCTTTCGTTTTAGCTCATTTTGCAGAGAATTCCAGTAAACTTAAAAACAATATTTCCATATTTATTTCTGACTAAATGGAACTGACAATAAAAACAAGAGCATGTAAACTTGCTGTTTGAATTATAAAAAACAATAGATATGGTGGGAGTAGATTCAAAATACATTTATAAATTAAAATGAGCCAGAATTTTCGTCTACACCAAGACAAATCAGTGAAAGACAATGGTGAGTAAGGGCTTTATCCTAATGAACCATCATAAACAGAGTCAACTAACTTAAACCCATATTTAAAACCCATCTCTGGGTTTAAAAGTCCAGGAAGTAGGACATAAGATAGATAGATAGATAGATAGATAGATAGATAGATAGATAGATAGATAGATATATAGATAGATAGATAGATAGATAGATAGATAGATAGATAGATAGATAGATAGATAGATAGATAGATAGATAGATAGATAGATCTATCTATTATAGGTTAAAGTTAGTCAAAATGCTATCTATCTATGTCTATGCACTCTTCACTCTTTACGATCTCTTCACTGCACACTAACTTTAAGTTTCTCAAACTGTCCCTTAATGACATCACTCCATGTTTTTCTCTGTAGTTGTTGAGCGTGTACAGATGCTGCTGCTGCTGCTGCTCTCACAGCGACTCACAGCGCAGTCTGCTGCTGCAGTGACACTGCAACATCGTCCAAAACTCTCTCTCTCTCTGCTTTTTTAACGCCTCAGACTTTTGCCAAACGGAGCTGCGGCACCGAAAAGAGGACGCAGCGCACTGTCGTCTCCGTTCCAAAAGAACAGGACACCACTGGGACTCCAGTGGACAGAGTGGAAAGACTGTAGTGATTGCTGCAGTGCCGTGGTGTTCAGTGACTGCATGTCGCTGATTGGTGTACAGTGTCTCCTCCAGGTGTTACAGTATCTGTCTGTGGCATCACGGTCGATAAGTGAGTGGTGGAGGAAAAGCCTTTTACTACAGCACAGCCTCTTATGTTCTTTTGTCCATTCAGAAACTTGTTAAATTACTTTTTCTTTGCTGTAATTAATGCACACACACACACACAATTTAGACAGAAGTTGTCTATCTATCTATCTATCTATCTATCTATCTATCTATCTATCTATCTATCTATCTATCTATCTATCTATCTATCTATCTATCTATCTATCTATCTATCTAAGATAGGTTTAAGTTAAGCAAAATTCTAGCTTGCTAGATAGCTGTTTGTTTTGTGTAAATTAAGGCTAATATTAGCTAAACCTGATCTATCTATCTATCTATCTATCTATCTATCTATCTATCTATCTATCTATCTATCTATCTATCTATCTATCTATCTATCTATCTATCTATCTATGATGGGTTAAAGTTAGCCAACATTCTAGCTTGCTAGCTAGCTGTTTGTTTTGTGTAAATCTAGGCTAAAGTTAGCTAAACATGATCTATCTATCTATCTATCTATCTATCTATCTATCTATCTATCTATCTATCTATCTATCTATCTATCTATCTATCTATCTATCTAAGATAGGTTAAAGTTAGCCAAAATGCTAGCTTGCTAGATAGCTGTTTGTTTTTTATGTAAATTTAGGCTAAAGTTAGCTAAACATGATCTATCTATCTATCTATCTATCTATCTATCTATCTATCTATCTATCTATCTATCTATCTATCTATCACGATCGATAAGTGAGTGGTGGAGGAAAAGCCTTTTACTACAGCACGGCCTCTTATGTTCTTTTGTCCATTCAGAAACTTGTTAAATTACTTCTTCTTCTTTTTTTTGCTGTAATTAACGCGCTCACACACACACACACACACACACTTTTATTTATGCACAACACGAGCTACTACACCCACTAACTATCGCAGGATGAAATAGGATTTAGTCACAAATATAGCTGCATAATAAGGCTCAGTCATGGCTTTAAGTTGCTGGTGCATAGCCAATTACACAGCCTCACTGCCAGAGCCATATTGCACACTGACAAACCAACATCCAGAGTGTGATTAAGGTGGTTTGAAGCCCAGACGAGTAGTGCTGACAGAGGTGGATGGATCAGTCTGAGGGGAAACGGCGTAGTGGAAAACTGGTGAATATTGGACGAGTGACTGTTGCTCGGCCACGTAAATAACAAACAAGTGAAGTGGTGGAGGGGGAGTGTGAGTGTGTGTGTTTTAATGATTTAAAGTCAGGAGTCAGACGGATTTTTGGATGATTAAATCAGCTTCAGCTTCTCTCGGGGATAAGTTGTGCAGTTGCTCTCAAACATGCATGTTTAAATGTTTCAAACCACAGACTGTGTCGAAGAAATGGATGCAACCTTCTGCTCTGAGGAGTGAACACAAGGAAGGAGCACTTAAGCCCAATTTATACTCCTGTGTAAAGTGCTCTACGTAGGTTACGCAGAGCCCTCTGCGTCGCCTCCGAGCGTCCACGGCTGATTGGCGTCGACAACGTCGCTGCCAAACTATAAATATGTCATATCTTAATACACAAACCACATGTTTAGACTCTAAATGGCCAATTTCTCGCCTCAAATTATCTTAAAACTGCGTTCCGCGACACAGAAAAGTGAGAAACTGCCACTGTTTCAACAACAACAACAGTCTTTCTCTCTCAGACGCCATTGCTCACTGTAGCCAAAAGCACAACAACCTTGCGTAGCGACCCCTACTGATCAGGACAGGAAATTGCAGTGCGCCCCTGAGGTGATTGGAAACCATAGTTCTTAGGTGTAAAATGTCCTCTATTGCTAGTTTCAGCTCTTCTTCAATACAACAAGATCAATTTAAAGGAAACTAAAACTCCGGTGTGATTGACAGGTGGTGTCCTCCAGTAAGATAAAGGTGACCTGTGTGAATGACGCCAGCTAAATTCCAAATCGTGAGGCTTTACAACTTCATTTTGTAAATTTTTTACATATAGGAATATGGTTTAAATTAGCATACATGCTCACAGGTGGTGTCACACCTTCAGGTATATTAAACTATACTCATTTCTTTAGTTCTTACTATTGTAATTAGATGAAAGTAAGACCCGCGTTACCCTTTGGACACTTTCTGCCAAAAATCATTGTTATTACATCTATTTATGCAAGTGTAGTACGTTAAAGGTGCATTATGTAATAAATCTAAAGCAACTGGCCATAAAATCCTCCTAATATGTCACAGAGACTCATGAATAATGTTCATATAACAAACTGAACTCACCAACAACAACAGTACAGACAAAATATTTGCGTTAAAAAAATATATTTTGCGGACTGCAAATCATGTTTATGTTTTGAAATCATGTTTTGGCATGTGGCGCCACCTACCGCCGTCTATCAATCATTGCAGTCAGTAGAGTCTCAGCTGCCGAGCAACCACGGGTTGCCAGTTATGTCAGAAAACGAAACCTAAAAGACCTCGGTATTTTGAATTTGAATGTAGTAACCGTTTTTGGCCACCAGAGACCAAATGGCCTGAGTTGCAGGTGTAAATTACTTAATTGTGATGGCCCAGGGTCTATGTTAAATGTGGGAAATATTGTTTTATTGTCTTTGACCATAACTAACTAAATAGACATCATGCCATATGAGGAAGAAAGTGTTAAACTAACAATTGGGACCATAAACTTCTCCATAAATCAGTGGCGTCGCCCTCTGTTGGACATTCAAGTTAATACAGCTTTCAGGAACGTCCACATTGGCATTACTTTCCAAACCAGGGCAACATCATCTCCACCATATCCTGCCCGTTCATCTCATTTAAATCTGTTTACCAAGTCAGAAGGCTTTTAAAAATATACCAAAACAACGTGCCAACACTTCCTGTCACAGATTTAACTGGATCATGTGATCATGTGATAATTCGCTGACTGTCGACCTGAAGAGAAGTGGCCTCAGGTACAGTATCATCATATCAGCGAATATCCCCCTGCTACCAACGGTGGTGGAAAAGAAAACTCAGAAAAGCTCTGAGGCTTATGAGAACTTGCACAGTAATAAAGTTGAGCACATTTTAATAAAAAAGTGTGGAAAAGAACCTTCTTCTCTCTCACAAAGCAGACGCAGATCTAAGTCAGAGACTCAAAAGCCCCCCCACACATCAGCGTGTGAGATAACCCAGTTTGTTACTGCTATACAAGGCAACGTCTTCAGCTCGCCTCACAAATCCCACGACAGAGACGGAGACAAAGGTATGATCACATTTCATTAGACGACGCTGAAAGTTTTTAAAAAAAATAATCAAAGGTGAGAGAACATTTCCTGTAGCTAGAACTTTGTAATGAACACTCGTTACATCAATCTATTTAATCCATTAAAAATCATTAGAGAGCAGTTTCTCTCTTTTTTCCTGTTTCACTTCCAATGATGATAAACATCCATTAAATCACAGTATTTCTAAACTTTCACTCTGAAATGTTTCCCTAAACCAACTGAGCTCAACTGAACATCGAGCAACTGGTAGTGGACAATAATTAAGTGATATAATCCATAAAATGTTAGAAAATGTTGAAAAATGTTGATTAATGTTCACCAAACTTTGAAATGATGATGTTTTCAAATGTCTTGTTTTGTCCACAAACATAAAATTATTCCGTTTTAATGATGTTTTTCTGATATGGAGCAAAGAAACTATTCATATTATAAATAAAAATATAACATTTTATAAATAAAAATAAATATAAAATATTCATATTTAAGAAGCTGAAAAATCCCCAAATCCTTTAATTATGAGTATTAAAATTACCCAAACTAATTATTTTATCATCAAAAGAGTTGACTGAGTTAATTTAGTTATTGATGAATATAATCAATTAATCTAATGTTGCAGCCCTAGGCAGAAGTGAATTGAATAGAGAATTTTTACATGGATTGAAGTAAAAGATGTAATGTTTCTCCCGTGCAAACATAATCTACTCTGACATTTATTAAAAATCCACATCAGTATTTTCCACATGGGGCAGAAAAACCACTCCGTTCCTGTGGTATAACAAACATTTGCTTCACACAGCGCCTTCACAAATGAGCTGATCCGGTTATTGATTGTGGCCTGAGGTGATAGTGAAGAAATCTTTGTATTTAAAGATGCAAAGTATACAAACAACAAGACAAGTCACTACAAAGAGACATGAAACATGATTTATGCATCAATAACATGTACAAGCAGAGAGTCTAATGCTGTATTTCCATCATGGTCCAGTTCAGCTTGTTATAGTATAGACCAGTGGTGTCAATGAGGATCTAGTCTGGGCGATGGGGGCCGGAATAGAATTTTTTTTAAAAGTGTGAAAATTAGCATATTTTTCAGAAATTCAAAGTAAAAGTACTTGTTTTGATATGGAAGGATGTATACTTCACAATAATAACATATTCATGGTGCGAATAATAAAAATTTCGCTTTAGGTGAATAACAACATTATTACCTTAATTAAAACACCAAACAAGCTTATATATGCAGTACATATATGTCATTTAATGTTGAATGTAATACATTTAATCATGTGTTAATTAAATGTCTTATTAGTAGTATTATTTCAAAAAGTACTGTTAGCAAATATAAAGTATTTAGTATTATATTCTAGCTATATTATTCACACTGTCCATGTTTTCATAATAACATGATATTGAGGGGTGGGCCTCGCCTAGTTTTCCGCTACAAAATAGTATCTACTCAACGTGGCAGGCGGAGCTAAAGCAGTGCAGTCGCTAAATACACCATACGCTCCCCTGTTAAATATTGAGATTTAAGACATTTACCCTGCTAATTGTTGGAGATTAACTGACATAATTTAGGTATTGTTACGTCTTTTTAACTGATCTAAAGTTCAGCATTGTTTGGCTTGATGCTTGTGTCGGAATGGCGCGTTTCCATGACGACTGGCCGGAAAAAGACGCATGTTACGTCACGTTTATGCATATCCTGACTGTTAAAATGAGTCTCTAAAGCACACGTGTCAAACTCAAGGCCCAGATGTGGCCCGCCACGTCATTTTATTTGGCCCGCGAGTGATTAATTGGTCTTAAAAATCTGTGGTAAAATAGGTCTATGCTGCTTTAAGGCTTGCGTTGACCATAAACTACATTTCCAACTATGCATGGCGATTGCATTACCCGCAAAGTGACGGCATCCCGCCACTAGATCAGGGTGTATCATTGTATATGCATCATGTGGCGAGTGAAATTGAATAAGTAATAAATACAGAAATGTATTTATTATTACTTTATTTTACATTATATTTGGTTACATTTATTCTGTATTACAGTTACATCTGGCCCTTTGAGGGTAACCATTATGCTGATGTGGCCCTCAGTTAAAATGAGTTTGACACCCCTGATCTAAAGTAACGCTAACCTTTAAAAACAGAGGCACACATACGCAGTACACAGGTACGCTGGTTATTTGTAGCCCTGCTCTTTTCGTTTAATAAACAGACCGCTCCAGTTCGACTGTAGTTGTGCTAACCGGCGCTAAAGGAGCTAACAGAGCTACGGAGCTAACACAGCTAACGCAGCTAACAGAGCTTACGGAGTTAATTGGTAAACGGTGCCTGGACTCCGGTGCCACAGCACGTAAACATGACGTCCCATGCGTCTTTTCCCGGGTCACTCGTCATGGAAACGAGCCATGCTTTAACGGGGGTCGTACCTATGTTTCCCGGGTCCTATGTTCCCAGTTTTTCCCAAAAAAGGTCCTATGTTCCCCACTTTGTATGTGACAGGGGAGCATGGGACCCTTTTTTTGAAAAAGGGTAGGGTTAGGGTTAGGGTTAGAGAAAGGGTCCTATGTTCCCCGGTCACATACAAAGTGGGGAACATAGGACCCGGGGAACATAGATACGGTCCCGCTTTAACGTTGACGCGGTTAGCGCCGTTAACATGCCCAGCACTACTTTTAACGGCATATTTGTAACCCCCTAATATTATTTAAAATAGCTACAGCAGCCATTGCCAAGAGATATTAACACTATAAATGAGTCACAACTTCATTTTATGTGTTATTCAATAAATGTCACGTTAAAGGGTGGGAAAAGGAAATATAACACATTTATTTGCCAACCTCCCAAAAACATCTCACACAACCATCTGTGTGGAAAAAGTCATTAAACATGGTGGTGGTGGACAAAAATAAGAAATAAGAGAAGTCCTGGACTTTAGTGGCAGCAGCAACAACGTGATCAGGTGCTTCCTGTAGCTGTGAATTAGACCTGAACGCCCAATGTTTTCCTTTCACTTCTCACTGTACGTGACATTTGTTTCCTGACGTCTTACACGGATTAATGTTGCATTCAGGACCTATAACTCTTTTTTAGTATAAAAAAAATAACAGGTGAAAACAAAAGTGTTGTTCCTCTCGAGTGTGGCAACAACATAAAAATAGTTTCCAGGAGTAAAAATAAAGTTCTTTTTTTGTCTGTGAACTCCCGGGTGTTTGTTCCGCATCATTGGCGGCGGCACGTAATGCAGCCTAATAAAGTTGGACGGGAACACAAAAGACTTCCTACGTACGCCCGGGACGCGTGGATGAATATGTATCAGGTTTAAGTTTGAAACAACTGCACGGCACCGGGCGGTGGAAAGTGAATTCCTCCAGAAACTACAGAGACTCCGGTGGGAGCGAGAAGTGCAAGCGAGCGAGTGATGTACGTTCCATGAGAAACAGGAGGAGGGGAAATGGGGAAGAATTTTAAGAGTGGACAAAAAAAAACATATAATGGGGTGAGATTGAGAAGATGCTGGGGGGAGAAGGACACCGTGACACGGAAGTATGTACGCGACCACTCATCTGAGGCGCAAGTTTAGCTCCCTGAGTCGTAGTTCTGACGGGACGTCGGAGGGAGAAGACGCGAAGAAGTGACGGAACGCGACGGGATTGAGACGATATAGAAAAATTAGACGGACACAAAGTGGTTCTGCTGCGGTAAATAACTGTCAGAGTCTTCTGTAGAAACAAAAAGAGGGCAGTGATGTGTGGCCATGATTGTTCTCTCTGATTTCCCAAATGGTTTCTCCCTCCACTCCTTTTCGTAACACACACACACGTTTGTGTAGCATTCATAGTGAGGACCCTCATGCTTAACCCTTATCTAAACCCAATTCTAACCCTAACCCTCAAAAAGCTCTTTAAATCAAACAAAAACAAACAAAATGTCATCTTTCCCAACATGCTGGTCCTCACAAAGCTACACAAACAAGTAAATACACACATTCCTGTGTAGAATTCTTAGTGAGGACACTCGTAGACGTGACATAATCCATGGCCCCTTTACCGTAACTGTAGTTATCAGATATAAATGCCTAAACCTAAGCCATAACCCAACCCTTACTAAGCCTGATTCTAACCCAAACCCTAAAACCAAGTCTTCAGCTCCCAAAAAGACTTTGAAAGTTGTGAAGACCTGACAAAAATGTCCTCACAAATCTAACTACAACCCTACTACAAACGACCCTAACCTTAAAGGTGCATTATGTAATAAATCTAAAGCAACTGGCCATAAAATCCTCCTAATATGTCACAGAGACTCAGGAATAATGTTCATATAACAAACTGAACTCACCAACAACAACTGTACAGACAAAATATTTGCATTAAAATAAATCTTTTGCAGACTGCAAATCATATTTATGTTTTGAAATCATGTTTTTGCATGTGGCGCCACCTACTGCCGTCTACCAATGATTGCAGTCAGTAGAGTCTCAGCTGCCGAGCAACCACAGGTTGCAGTTACGTCTAAAAACTAAACCTAAAAGACCTCAGTGTTTTGAATTTGAATGTAGTCACCGTTTTTGGCCACATTCTACCATATGGCACCTTTAACTATCATAACTAAGTGCCCTAAACTAACCCTTAAAACCAGGTCTTGAACCTCAAGAAGCACCTTTAAAGTTGTGGGTCAGAGACAAAATGTCCCCACAAGGTCAAAATGTCCTCATAAAAAAAGCAAGAAAGGACAACACACACGCTTACCTGACTTCCAGTCCCATTAAAGCACTATGTTGATTAAAAAGCCCATTTAAGGTGGGACAGAACTTGAGGACCAGTCAAATTGTCCTCACTTTCACCAAATGTCCTCACTGCATTTATTTTTAGTCCTCACTTTGTCCACACACGCAACATTCGAAGTGAGGACCGTCGTAGACATAATGTATTCACTAACCCCTTACTCTTATCCTTACCTTAACCATCACAACTAAGTACCCAACCCTAACTAACCCTAAAGCCAAAATGTCCCCACTTCCCCAAATGTCCCCACTCATATGGCTTATTAATGTTTTTTGGTCCTTGCATAGATGTATGTTCGAGTACACACACACACACATACACACACACCTCAGTGACTGCTGCGCCTCAGGAGGTGGAGGATCTAATCATTTTGGCAGGAAGCTTTTAACATCAGCGTCTGTGCTTTATTCAGCACACTTGCTCCCATCAGCCCCTTCCTCCCGCGTCAAGATGGAGTCTGACAATAAAACAAACGCGCCCGACCACAGGAGAGGAGGGGAGGGAGCGGAGAGGAGGGGGGAGGAGTCACATGAGGTTTCGCTCCAAAAGCACATAAAAGCGTCAGCTGTTTGTCGACAGATGGACGTACAGTACCTGAACGTCTCATCGGCCTGTTTTTATACGCACCTTTTTAAATGTTGTGTATAACAAAAACAACACCTGAATGGAAAGGAATGAAATAATAAAAAGTATGCGTATAGATGTTTTTACGCTTGACGGAGGTGGAAAAGTTGTTCATTAAAGGTAAAACGCACATGAGAACAATGGTAAACTGATTCAGAGAATAAAGGACTTTGGTTGAGTTGTTTAACGCAGCGTTACTTGTCCAGACTTCATCCAGGAGACTTGGAGCCGCGTTGTGAAACAAACAGCAGCAGCTGTTATTGGTTCATGGTCAGGCAGTGAGTTGAGGGAGCGCTTGATTTGCTTTGTGGCCGAGCACACGTGATATTATATTTACTGTGGCAAACAGTCGACGATAAAAACCCACTTGGCCGAGCTATGACCTTAAAAAACTCAGTTAGCCAGGATTCCATCGCTCGCCTTCAGATTGTTGAAAAAGCTGCTGCTGCTGCTGCTAATGCTGCTGCTGCTAATGCTGCTGCTGCTCGCCTTTGAACAAGAACATGTTCCTCACATCCTGGCTTCTCTCCACTGGCTACAGGATCCATTAAGGGTTATAATTGTATATAATATATAACGCAGAGTCTTAAGGACCTCTCTGACCTTCTTCAACTCTATTCTCAGTCCAAGCCCTGAATACGACCGTCTTTGTTACTCGTTACTAGCAAATAAAATCAGAAGAAGAGTTCGTATTATGGTCTGTATCTATATAGTGCTATACACTAGAGTATACACATGCTTCAACATGGGGTTAAGTGTCTTTCTCAAAGACACACATAGACTATAGCAGAGCCAGGGATTGAACCCACAACCTTCCAGTTGAAAGACAACTGAGCCACCATGGCTCCTCACTTTTTTAATACTTTTACTTCTAAAACTTAAGTACATTCTATATCAGAAAATGACTTTTGATTATTAAAGGTGCATTATGTAATAAATCTAAATCAACTGGCCATAAAATCCTCCTAATATGTCACATAGACTCAGGAATAATGTTCATATAACAAACTGAACTCACCAACAACAACAACAGTACAGACAATATATTTGTGTAAAAAAAAAATATTTTGCAGACTGCAAATCATGTTTATGTTTTAAAATCATGTTTTGGAATGTGGCGCCACCTACCGACGTCTACCAATCATTGCAGCCAGTAGAGTCTCAGCTGCCGAGCAACCACGGGTTGCCAGTTACGTCAGAAAATGAAACCTAAAAGACCTCTGTATTTAGAATTTGAATGTAGTAACTGTTTTTGACCACATTCTTACATATGGCACCTTTAATATTTGTAGTGATGTTTTCTTGCCTTTAAGTACAGTAAATGTCATATACTTTAAGTACTTTTACTGAACTAAAGTGAATTCAACTTCTACCAAAGTCATTTTCTGGTAAAGATACACCTTTAAGGTACTTTATACTAGTGCTGAGCACGTTAACGCACATTAACGCATGACGAATGACCGGAAAAAGACGCGCGTGACGTCATGTTTACGTGACTCCCGCTCCAGTTCGACCGTAGGCGCACGCTAGCGGCGCTAAAAGGAGCTTACGGAGCTAACTGGTAAACGGTGCCTGGTGAAACATGACGTCACGCATGGAAACGCGTCGTGCGTTAACCTATCACCCAGCACTACCTTATACACAACTGTAGTGTGTAGTAGGCCTGTGAGGACAGGACAACGTTGATTTGTGAGGACATTTTTGGCTGCTCTTCACAACTTTGAATGAATCATGTGGCATGTTCCATTTTGGCAGGTGCCCAAAAACCCCTGCTCGTTCAGTATATTTAGACTGTCAGACCAACTGAATCAATCCCAGATCATAATGCTCCCCCCACAGGCGCGTACTGTAGACAGTAACCCAACTATGTGAGGACTTTTTTAGTACTTTATATATATGATGTATAAGAGTTTTCCTCTCCTTGTGCTCTGGACAGTTTGGGCTGCACAACTCTCATGAGCTCTGTCTCTTCATTCTCCAGGTAATTAAAAATAAATTAGTGAACTTCCCCTTCCCGACTCTTTGTGTTGTCTTGCCTGATGACTGTGTCAACTCCATGGGTGTTTTTTTTTTAAGTGCAACCTGCTGGGCAATTAACTTAATTCCACACGGTGGCATTAAAAAAAAGAAGAAGATAAGAAATAAAAATCAGGGGCAAAAAAACATAAGACGCTTGCAAAAGTCGAAGTATTCTTTGCGCCGCTGAGAGCGACTCCCTCTCTGGGAGGTCACTGTAGTCAAGAGCTGAACACAAAGTTATCGTCTGTGAGCAGAATCACTTCACTTTAAGAGGATTCTCTTCTTTATTTTTTTTGTTGTTTTTATGCCTTCACGACAAACTCCGAGATAATTACTGTGTTCATAATCCACTGTCTGTGCGGCCGTTTGTCATTTCTCCTCAAAGCTTATGCAAATGTATCTGCGCTCCAACCATAATTAACACAGATTTTTTTGTCAAAAATTGCACACAGCTACAGTGGGTGTGTGTTTCGCCTGTAAGTGCCCATGCGGCATAATGAGGTTGTTGCGTGCGGGGATGCACAGCGGCGTTATATAACAGCCTATCAGAGAGCAGTGAAATGGCACAAATGATGCCCTCGAAGCCGCCGCGCCGCACAGAGAGGAAACTTAATCTGTCACTACAGAGAGCAGATTTAGCTACGGCGACACAAACTGGCTTCTCACATCAAAAGAGACTGTGATGATCCTCGCTGTCGCTGAATTATTGTCACAACCAATATTGAAGCGCAAATCAGAGGAGAGACAGAGGAGCTCGGGAACATCAACAAGTCCATACAAGCTGAGGCTGGATTAGAAAGCTCTAAATCAATTGATCAGTCCTTTCATTCATTCATTCATCTTCTTCCACTTTATTCTACACATGACCCTGGATTTCCACTGGACGCGTTCTATTTTTTGCCGCTGCAGAACCGCGTAAATTCAAACGGAGCAGTTCGCACCAGACAGGAAAAGCGACACAGAATCACAGTAAAACATTTCCGACCCCCATTCAAAATAAAACACAATACGCAGGTCATATCGCCTGTTACAACTTCACATCAACATTACGTCGTGACCGGTGCTACCAGGTCAACAGTCAATTAATCAGAGCGTCTCAGAGAGTCATAATGTACGACGAGAGACTGATTGTTAAAGTGGAGAAACATAAAATCATTAATGACACCAGATCAACAGTTCTTCCACGTCGGAGAATCAAAAGAAGTTGTGTTGTTGATTCCTTTATACACACAGTCTATCGCAGGATCTCGCGTCCGTTCAAGATTATCGCACGATCTTCCGTGAATACCGCTGGCTCCCAAGGCTCCGCGCCGCTGCCGTAACGCGCCCGGTGGGGATTGCCGCCGGGCAGTGGACGAAGCAGAACCGCTGACGTTCCGCGGCTGCAACGCGTCCAGTGGGGTCCGGGGTGAGGGACGCGGGGGGCACCAATCCTAACTGACATAGTGGGAAAGGTGAGGTACAGGTCGCCAGTAGTGCCACTCTCACACTCACCATCAATTAAGAGTCCACATTTTTTTGTGGGAGGAACCATGAGGAACCTGCAGAACCAGGAGAACCTGGAGAAGCAGGAGAACCTGGAGAAGCAGGAGAACCTGGAGAATGTGGAGAACCTGGAGAAAGTCCACAGCCTTTTCTTCCTGCAAAGGCAAGAATGCTAACCATTCAATCAATCACACTTTACAGAGCACTTTCCAGAGTTAGCTCACAGTGCCTAACAGGAAACAACCCTAAGTCCATATTCTTAAGTTAGCTGTAGGTGACTGGACTTGAGATGTTTCACCTCTCATCCAAGAGGCTTCTTCAGTTCTCCAAAAGAACTTAACTCAAGCTTAGTCCAGTCGCCTACAGCTAACTGCAGACGTTGACGTGTTGGAGAACCTTCACCAACATGTCGGAATGGATTCCCTCTGCCACAACTGCGGGACTATGAGTGTAGGACACTTGCAGGTTAGAGGAACCATCTAACGACCCGCTCACACCTCGTCTCAGGCGAAAACCAACAACCTGAACCTGGGAGGGGTGAACTGAAGAAGCCTCTTGGATGAGAGGTGGAACGTCTTCAACTCAACTCAAGCCAAGTCCATTCGCCTACAGGAAACTACTGAAGAAGAACAGAAGTTGACCACTGCCACGATGACTGAGAACTTTCACAGATGACCTTCTACCCTGTTCCAAAGACATAGGAGGCCTCTCCAAATGTTCTAGTTCTAACTTTACAAAAATAATTACCTGAAGACCTGAGGGTTCTTGAGGCGTCACACCTTTAAAGACCAACCCTACACCGTCTTCATCGTCTGCAGCAGGTGCAAAATGCAGCAGTTCGTCTTCTGACCACATCACAGACACTGTGTCCTCCCTCCAACAGCGGCTTCCTCCTGGTCCAGGATTGATTTTAAGATTCTGTTCCTTGTTTTTAAACGGACCGGCCTCAATTCATTTAAACGTGATTTGATCCGTCTCCAAAGCCGTGCCGGAGAAACGAGATCCTCGGAGCAGCTGCTAATGAACAAGGTATAATAAAGCAGAGGTGATGGAGCCTTTTCAGTGGCCGACACACGATTCATCAGCCACGTAAGATTATAATAATATATTTTTTTTTTTTTTTTCAAAGAACATGCACTGTTTAATTAAGGAATCCGAGCCCCCTGGAGACCCCACTGTGTTACACACACTGTCGACTATGAGTTCACTTCCCGACGGACTCGCGTTAGCAGCTCCTTTCAAGAAGGTTTCACCTGGATCTGACGCGTTTTAATGAATTACTTCTCCCCAAAAATATACCCACTCTGTGCCTAACCGTGTGGATCTGACCTATTTCCCCACGAGGCAGCGACTTTATCGATTTACAATATGTTTACCGCGTGTTTGAGGAAACAGACCCCGGCCTCCTAATTTAGCAGGATATAGATCACAGCGCTGGTTTTGCGGGCGTCGGCGCGGTCGCATGTTAATTTGATCGTTCGCACTCGACCGAGCGAGACGGCGCCTCGCGGGAGATCTTAACAAGGGGGCGGCCATTTTCCCCGCTAATTGAGAAAATGCCCATGTACGTGTCCTTGAGCAAGGCGTTTAACCCCCGCAAGGCCACCAGCAGATGGGTCAATGACTGCACACACGGCTGTGGAAATGAATCCAAGCAACGAGAAAGAGAAGGATAACACACACACACACACACACACACACACACACACACACACACACATACACAGTCACACACACAAGTGGTGTTCAGTCGCTGGCAGCCATTCGGTGCATTATTCAGCCTAAAAGCTTGTTAGGCAGCACTTACAACACAACGTAGTAATGAAAGATTGATGTGGGGAAAAAAAACTGTTAAGTTAGCTGGAGTTATGTAAAGCAATAAAGCAGACAGAATGGAAGAGGGTGGTTTTTAAATAAAGGACACAAACGAGACACTGGACGAGCAAAGAGCGAAAAGAAAGAGTGAGTGACAGAGAAAAATGATTGGTAAGAGACGGAGAATCGCTGAGAAACTGAGGAGCTGGAAACGACAGCGAGCAGAGAAGCAGAGAGAGTGTGTGAGAGAGAGAGAGAGGGAGAGAGAGAGAGAGTGATGTCAGATGAATTAATGAAGTTCTCCCTGAGGCACAAGCTAACTTCTCCAGATGAGACACAAGTTACAACCTCTCCACACCAAACGCAAGTCAGCAGAACTCTGCAGCCAGATATTAGCAGCAGCAGCAATGAGCTGCACTCACAACAACACAATACCACACACACCAGAGTGATACCACACACACGACTGATATAACACAAACCAGACTGATATAACACAACATTTGAGAGTGACACTACTCACACCAGGTGTATATGACACACACCACAGTAATACAACACAGAGTGATGACCAGAGTGATACGACACGCACAAGACTAATACAACACAGTACACACACGACCGATATGACACATACGACTGATACAACACACACTAGACTCATATGACACACACAAGACTGATATAACACACACACGACTAATACGACACACACACAAGACTGATACGACACACACAAGACTGATACGACACACACACGACCAATATGACACACACAAGACTGATATAACACAAATGAGAGTGATACGACACACACACGACTGATACGACACACACACGACCGAGATGACACCAGACTAATACGACACACACACACAACTATTATGACGCACACCAGCACAAACCAGGCCACGATGTGTATTTAAGTGTATTTCAGAAGTCCAGCTCTAGTTGAACTAACACAATAACTGTTGTTCAGCAACAGCAAACAGCAGCAGCTACAGCAGCAGCACACACACACACACACACACACACACACACACACACACACACACACACACACACACACACACACACACACACACACACACACACACACACACACACACACACACACACACACACACACACACTAAAGCAGAGCAACAACACGTAATGCAGCATTTTTCCATGTATTTCCCTGAGGAGCGAAGGACTCGGGACAAAAAGTGAGCAGAAAACTCTGGAATATTGGACTTCCATTCATCAGGAGGACAGAGACACAGACTCCAAACCAACGCTGCTGTAGCTGCAGGCGAGCGTGCAGATGTGTTATTATTGTAAGGTCATTTATAATAAATCATTAGCTTTTCACAGCCACAATCCTCTAGATCCAGGAAAGGACTTTCTTTGCTAATGCAGCATTTGTAAACTGGAATATAAAGTTATTGGATCACATTTGCAAATGATGCAGGTGATTTTCAATTGGCTACCTTTAAAAGCAGCAAGACCATATTATTATTCATATGAATCTTGATTTTATGAAATTACATCATATATGACAACATTTTGATAATTATTGAAAACAAACTTTGCACATATAGGAAAGTACCATAACTGCATCAATACAACAAACATATTTGTGCTGACACATCGTTTTGATGAAAACACAAAGAGGTGAGTATTTTAGTGAGCTGAATATTGTTTTTAGTTAAATAACATATATATAATATATAGAAAATATATAGAAAATTAGTAAAATAAAAGTTTGAAAAAGTTACACACCTATGTTTTCCGAAATCCCTATGTTCCCTAAGTATTTTAATTATTTTTTTTATTTATTATTTTTTAATTCCAAGTGCATGCAACATGGATATAATGTTAATGTAATGGAGCTCCAGAGTGTGGGGCGGGAGGTGGTGGTCGTAATCCCCGCTCTGGGGCTCCAGGGTGGTGGGTAGGAGGTGGTGGTAGTCGTCCCCGCTCTGGGGCTCCAGAGGGGCATGGAGTGTTGTGAAAATTGAGAAAATAGAATAATGAAAATAATGTAAAACAGTTAATATTAATGTCAATAGTGTTAAAAATGTGTAAAAAGGTGAAAAAAGTATTAAAGTGAAGCTCCAGGAGGGGGTGCGTGTGGTGCTCGTTGTATCCGCTCTGGGACTCCAGGGCGGCGGGGAGGTGGTGCTCGGCGTCCCCCACTGTGGAGCTCCAGAGGGGCACGGAGTTTTGTGAAAATTAAGAAAATAGAATAATGAAAATAATGTCAAACTGTTAATATTAATTTCAATAGTTTTAAAAAGGTGTAAAGAAGGTGAAAAAAAGTAAAGTGAAGCTGCAGGAGGGGGTGCCTGTGGTGCTCGTTGTATCCGCTCTCGGGCTCCAGGGCGTCGGGGAGGTGGTGCTCGGCGTCCCCTGTTGTGGAGCTCCAGGGATTTTAGAACATAGGGCTGTCCCCGTTTGAAAACATGGAGTTTGATTCTCGGTCAAAACTTAAGTGACATCGCTGCGACAAATTTACGTCAATTATCACAGTTATTGTTTGTCATTATTTTGTGTATCGCTGTATGAGCTCCGCCGTGTGTTTATAACAAAAGTCAGAGGAAATGAAGTGTGTGTCATCTCATTGATCCACTCACACACACACACACACACACACACACACACACACACACACACACACACACACACACACACACACACACACACACACACAGCTGCCCTGTGAAGAAGACAAAGTGGGAGGTATATTGTAGTGGACTGAACCACTGACCCTCTTGTTGAGCTAATGAGCTTTTATTGACTTCAGCACCTGAAGCTGCTGCTGTAACTTATCACCGTTAGCGCCTCGCTCCCCTAACGCACGGCACACAGGGGAGAGAACACACACACACACACATATGCAGGGATAAGCAAACACACATAATATCTGTTTGCGTGTCAGTGTTTGTGTGTAAAGATCCCAGGAGACGTCAGAACACACAAAAAAAGACACAACTTCAGTGCCGTGTGTGTGAACCACCTCCTGGGATTATTTCACATTTACAGCGTTTCAAAGCTGTGCGGTGCTTAACTTTTTAAAGGCGCAGCAACAATTAAGTGTGTACAAACGTTCACTAGCGCCTCCCGCACCAAAGCGACAGGAGTTTCAGTGATAAAACGTCGCCTGTGAAGAAAACTCTCTAAATTTATTTCACGTTATCCGTCTAATCCCATGGTTCTCAAAGTGTGGTGTGTGTACCACCAGTGGTACGCGAGCGTCCTTTGGTTGTAACTTGGAAGAAATTCAGAAATACTGTTTATACTAGAGATTATTTTTGTAACAGATTAATCTGAATGAATCTCGAATAATTCGATTAATCGTTTGGGCCCAAAAATTTCAGAAAACTTTTTAAAAAACACACCACAAATCAAAATAATTCAGTTGTAATGATTTCTTTGTGATGTGGAGCAAAGAAATGAAGCAAATATTCACATTTGAGAAGCTAAAACGATCAGAAATCTCATTTAAATTTAAATTTTAAATCGATTAATTGTTTCAGCTCTAGTTTATACTGTAAGTACACTCTTAGAAATAAAAGTGCTCAGTAGAACCATATAAGGTTCTTCGGCTTGTCCTCATAGGAGAACCCTTTTTGGATCCAGGTAGAACCCTTTTGGAGGGTTCCACCAAGAACCCTTTTAAAACCCTTTATTCAGCAAAGGGGTTTTAAAGGGTTCTCTGGATCAAAATGGTTCTTACTGGAACCATTAGTGTTACCAAGAACCCTTGAAAAACCTTTTCTTTGGTAAAGAGTTTTCCAGAAGTAAATGGTTCCAGGTAGAACCTCAGCCCTTGTAGAAGAACCCTTTTGGAACCCTTATTTCTAAGAGTGTAAGTAAGTTAGAGTCAACATTATCACTCACTCCCTCTTAACCCTAGAACACCAGTGCTGGGTGGTTTTCACCCGAGCAAATATATCTATGTGATTTTCATGAAAACCAAGTTTTCATCTTCATTTTTATTTTTTTATTTTTTAGAAAAAAAAATTTGTTCCCAAATTCTTAATTTTCCAGTAATTTTGGAGCATTTTCATATGGTCCCCTCATGATGCTTTTCTTTCATTTTGTTAGACATGACACCATTTAAAATAAAAGAACGCTACTCAAATTTGTCATGTATTGTCATGTTTTGATATAATATATCAAATTAAAAATCTAAAATTATTTTGATGACAAGTACTTTTTATTGGGTGTATTTATTATCTCGGGTAAAAATCACCCGGTGTTAGTGATGGTGTTTTGAATTTGAGCGATAGTGTGCTAGGGTTAATCTAATGTCACTACACCAGGGCAAATTATCTTATTGGGAATAAATCTGCCTCGTGTGAAAAGTCGCTGTAGACTTTGTATTTTAACTTTTTCTCTGGTGCTACTTGGTGTAAAAAGTTCGAATCACTTAACTCTACTGGTCTCTGTTCGTCTCAATAACCGTGCAAAAAGTTCAACCTCAACTAGCTTCAACAACAAGCACAACAGTGAGCGTCGACACTCTCTGCTCCCAAGTCCTCCTGTGTTTATGTTCCTCGTGCCAATAAGCGAGCCTGCATGTGTCTTCATGCCTGTTTGTAAATGTGTTGACCGACCGTCTCCTCCTGACCAGCTCGCTCTAACCCTCCCCGGGGGACTCGTTTGCCTGCTCGCCTGTTTCCCCCACTGTAAGACTGCTCTTCAACAACTATTCTGAGTCAAGTCAAACGTTGTACCTGCTCACTGTCAGTGTCCTCTGTGCTGCCTTCAGCACAACCAGGAGCAGGGCCGGCTCAAGCCTCTATGGGGGACCCCCCCATCTCCCACCACCTGAATGTAGTAACCTTTTTTGGCCACATTCTTACATATGGCACTTATATTGTTGTTGTATTATATTATTATACATATTGGTATCGTCCCATAATGCTAAAAATCACAATTGTGTTGTTAACAGCTTCATGGTTTAAAGCAGAGGTGTCAAACAGGCGGCCCGTGGGCCACCAATCCATTACATGTGGCCCACCACTTAATATCATGTGAAAACATGACCCACCAACAACGTCACCTTCTTTGAAACATAACATGTTTGCTAGCAATGTTTTCACAACATGCGGTCATACATTAATTATCACACTATTCCATTTTATTCAATTACATAAATAATAGTGCCGGGGCACGTTAGCGGCGTCAACGTTAACGCATGACGCGTTTCCATGACGACTGACCGGAAAAAGACGTGTGTGTGACGTCATGTTTACGTGACTCCAGATTGTTAAAACGATCTCTAAAGTAACGCTAAACTTTAAAAACAGAGGCACACATACGCAGTACACAGGTACGCTGGTTATTTGTTAGCGCTGCTCTTTTCCTTTAATAAACAGGCCGCTCCAGTTCAACTGTAGGCGCGCTTACGGCGCTAAAGAAGCTATAGCAGCTAATGGAGCTAACTGGAAAACGGTGCCTGGACTCTGGTGCCGTGGCACGTAAACATGGCGTCACGCGTGCCTTTTTCCGGGTTAGTCGTCATGGAAACGCGCAGTTTGTTAGCGTTGACGCCGTTAGCACGTTAGCGTGCCCAGCCCTAATGAATAAGCTTGTTTGGTGTTTTAAAATTACAGTTGGCCACATTATTTGTTCACGTAATTTTAAATAAATGTCTATATATATTAATACATTCAGTTTACATTATAAATATGTTTTTAATTGTGAAGTACACATCATTCCATATCAAAATAATCGACAGCAAAATCACAAACATTTCCTGTTGCGATTCTTCAAAACTCCATCCTCCCTATTTTCCTTTACGCGTCACCTTAAAAGTGACATTTGTACGTTAAAACTATAAAGATCTTTAGTGAGGACTTACAGAGGACGCGGCCACATGGGGGCGCTCTAATGTGACAAAAACTAGTCAAGGTAATAGTAACTAAATAGCAACTAATACTAAAGTGATAACGCCCAGTTTTCTATTGTTGTGACTGAATCTTGGAGAAAAAAAAGCACTTTTCATGATAAAATGAAAGTGAATTCTGAGATGTTGTTGTTGCTCTTTAGCTCTGAACCTTCACTTTCTATTCCCCGTAGACCACTGTGCACACACACACACACACACACAAATACATAAACAGGAAGATGTAATCCTATAGAGAGGAAAAATAACAAACACCGTTAGCATACATGATATGGAAATCCTACTCCCGCTGCTTCTTCTTCGTATCCCTGGGGCTGCAGCTCCGTGCTGTGCATTGTTATGTATCCTGTGTGTGTGTGTGTGTGTGTGTGTGTGTGTGTGTGTGTGTGTGTGTGTGTGTGTGTGTGTGTGTGTGTGTGTGTGCGTGTGTGTGTGTGTGTGTTCACACAAATTACTACACAAGTATTAAACGTTTCGCAGAAGGTTGATGTGTTTGTGTTAGATGCTGCTGCTCACGGCGAGGACGACAAAATAAAACAGTGGTTCTGGGACGGGTATTTTTTTTTAGTATCACTGCGCTCATGAAGTAACGACATTATCACCGACGTTAAAACACGCCGGTGTAAATAAGTCGAGCTAAGTCGGCTGCAGAATTTTCACAGGAAGCAGATTTATTCCTCACATAAACTCACATTAAATTAAGATGGAGTGAGAAATAAAGTGACTTTTTTTTCCACCAGAGGAAGCTCACGTAGCACATGATGCACTTTCTGCATAAAAAGTCAAGAGCAAAGGGTGAACTCTTAATGATGCACTTTCTGCATAAAAAGTCAAGAGCAAAGGGTGAACTCTTAAAAGTTGAGATGCTTTTAAGTTTATTTCCGGAGAAACGGAGAGTTTCCCCCGTTGCCTTTGTCCTCGTCCATCTTCTCACTCGTGTCTGGTTTACCTTGACTGTCTTGTTTCTTGTTTCTAAAGGGAGTCGAGTTGGAGCTGTAATTTATGTTGTATTTTCTAAACCTCAAAAATCTTTAAAAGCCTCAGCTCTGCAGCCACAGACCTCAGCTTTGTCCAACGCAAACACACAAAAACCTGACTCACACACACACACTGTCGGTGCATGTTGATTTGAATTCTCTTACTTCACATCCTCACAGGTTCATCAGTGGAGGAAGTGCTGCCAACAGGTGGCGCTATGCCCTTGACTTAGTTTTCATGTGCTGTTGATTTCTGACCGAGTCTTTTGTCTCACATATGAAGTTTTGCGCAGTTCGGTCAATGTACAGCAAAGTTACAGGCCACTTCCTGTTAGGAAAACGCCACCTAAATTCAAAATGACTGACTTCCTGTTGGGTGGAGTCCACAACACAACCCTCAACACAACACAATACAACTCAACTCAACCACAACACAACTCAACTCAACTCAGCACAATCACAACTCAGCACAACCACAACCACAACTCAACTCAACTCAACACAACACAACTCAACTCAACGCAACACAGCTCAGCTCAGCTCAACACAACAAAACACAACCATCAACTCAACACAATACAACACAACCACGACTCAACTCAACTCAACCACAACTCAACACAACACAACTCAGCTCAGCTCAACACAACCACAGCACAACTCAACACAACTCAACTCCACACAGCTCAACACAACACAACCATCAACTCAACACAATACAACACAACTCAACTCAAACAACTCAGCACAACCAACCACAACTCAACACGACTCAACTCAACACAGCTCAACACAACACAACCATCAACACAATACAACACAACCACAACACAACCACAACACAACTCACCTCAACCACAACACAGCACAACTTAACACAACTCAAAACAACTCAGCTCAACACAACCACAACACAACTCAACGACAACACAACTCAACTCAACCACAACTCAGCACAACCACAACAACACAAGTCAACACAACACATCTCAACACAACACAACACAACCACAACACAACTCAGCACAACCACAACAACACAACACAGCACAACTTAACACAACTCAACACAACTCTACTCCTTCCATCCTTCCGATCTGTCTTTCTCTGCATCATTTATATGCTTTTATTGTGACGTGCACATCGTTCCATAGCAAAACATGCGCTTTTACTTTGAAATTCAGTGAAATATCATCATGAATATCTTAATTGTGATAGAATAACTGATAGTTTTTCTGCTCTTTGACCTGCAGGTCATTAGAGTTTGAGGTCTCTGATGTAGAGATTGTTGGTCGACGGCGAGGGTAACGTCCACCGTAAAATGGAACGAACCATTTTACTGGCTCTTTTTTTCCCCCTTTTATTTAACAGCATTGCGGTGATAATTGTGTCTGCACATCACAGACACGGTGAGAACGTCATCCATCTGAAGAGGGAGGCTGGACATTTATTACTATAACAGGCTTAATCGCATTTTCTGCCCATTTAGAGCGACGGCAGATTACATTTTGACTGAGTACGACGGCGCACACACACACACACACGCTAACACACACACTTCCCCGTCTACGCCGCTAATGGCCACATCAAAGCTGTCTTCCCATTAACCTGTGAGGGAAACAAATTCCCACCTCATTTGTCTTTAAAAAGAGGACGAAGGCAGTGTTTTTGTGTGTTTGTGTCTCTGTCTCTGTCTCTGAGGACGCTGGAGTTTGGAGAGCTTTTCTTTTCTCGAGGTGTCTTGTGTGTTGGATTCAGACCATGTTAAATGAAATAGTCCAGAGTCTCTGGTCAGTGATCCATGATGGCCTGGTCTTCTCCTGACAGCGCTTGATGATAAATACATGGTCCTGATCAGTCTCTGTGTCTCTGTGTCTCTGTGTCTCTGTGTCTCTGTGTCTCCTTCGTCTGTCTCTGTCTCTGTGTCCACTCACCTCCTCTTCCCTCTTGGATTGTGTTCCTGTAAACTTCATTGCACTTAAACATCTCTCTCTGACTCACTTTTAGACTGAAAGTCAACACTGGCTGTGTGTGTGTGTGTGTGAAGCTGGTATTCCTTATGTTGTGGGGACATTTACACACACATTACAGGGACTTGTCTTCCTTACGGGGACAAAAAAACAAACATTTTAAGGTGAAGATGTGTTTTAAAGTAGTAAAGGACAAGTAAAGGACAGTGACTCCTGACTATACCCATATATATACGTGTGTGTGCGTGCGTGCGTGTGTAAAGATACAGCATGATTAATTCGGATGTGTGTGTGTGTGTGTGTGTGTGTGTGTGTATGAATATTCATGCTCAGTGTAGTTTGGGGATAGAGGGAAAAGAGTCATGCTCCACAAGTACTTCATTACTGGGTCTGTGTGTGTATGTGTGCGTGTGCGTGTGCGTGTGCGTGTGCGTGTGCGTGTGCGTGTGTGTGTGTGTCACATATGCTGGTTTTGCATTCTTTGTGTGGACACTCGCAGACATAATGCACTAACCTTAACCATCACAACTGATGCTGCTTTTCCAATACAGTTCGAACCCTAACCCTAAAAACAGCCCTTTAATGATGCAAGGACAAGCAAAATGTCCTCACTTTTACTAAAATGTCCTCACTTTGTCAAAATGTCCTCACTTTTACTAAAATGTCCTCGCTTTGTCAAAATGTCCTCACTTTGCCAAAAATGTCCTCGCTTTTGCCGGAATGTCCTAATTTTTACCAAAATGTCCTCCCTTTGCCAAAATGTCCACACTTTTACCAAAAAGTCCACACTTTTACCAAAAAGGCCTCACTTTGTCAAAATGTCCTCTCTATGGTTTATTTGATTCTTGGTCCCCACAAAGGCACAAATACAAGAACACACAGACTGTTTCAATGGTCTTAATCCAGCTCTATACGGTCAGTGTGTTTGCTGGAGTCACTGTGTTTGTTGGAGTCTGTGTTTGTTGGAGTCTGTGTTTGTTGGAGTCACTTTGTTTGTTGGAGTCACTTTGTTTGTTGGAGTCTCTGTGTTTACTGGAGTCACTGTCACTGTGTTTGTTGGAGTCACTTTGTTTGTTGGAGTCACTGTGTTTGCTGGAATCACTGTGTTTGCTGGAGTCACTGTGTTTAAGTCGTCTTCCCACTGTACATTTCCCAGAGCTCATGGACTATAAATAGCATGTGTTGGTTATCGATTGGAAAGAGGAGCTGAGATTATTGGGAGACACAGAGACAGATGGAGAGTAAACGTGACCACAGTGTCCTCCATCGTCACAGTGGACATAAGATGATGACAGAGATAACACAGATGATGATGATGAGCCTCCAGCAGATGGACACTGGTCAACATCCTGTTCATATGGACATTTACTGTGACTCTGTCTCACATTTGACTTCCTCTGATTTAAAGACACGTAAAACAACAAGGAAGGGAGAATGGATGGAAGGAAAGAAGGAAGGACACAAATAGGAGGCAATGAAGGAAGGAATAAAGATAGAAAGGAAGGAAGATGGATGGAAGATACAGAAAGGAAGCAAGGAAGGACACACAAATAGGAGGCAATGGAGGAAGACAGATGGAAGACAAAGGAAGGAATGAAAGGAAAGTAGTAAGGACATACAAATAGGAGGCAATGAAGGAAGGAAGGGTGGACAGAAGGAAGACAGAAAGGAAGGAAGGAAAGGAGAGAAGGAAGGACATACAAATAGGAGGCAATGAAGGAAGGAAGATAGAAAGGAAGGAAGGACATACAAATAGAAAGGAAAGATAGAAGGAAAAAATATGAAGGAAGGAAGAAAAGAAGGATGGATGGATGGAAGGAAGGAAGATAGAAGGTAAGGAAGACAGATAAGGAAGGAAGGAAATAAGGACAAATGAAATGGAAAGGAAAGGAATGATGGAAAGGAAGATAGAAAGGAAAGATAGGAGGCAAAGAAGGAAGGAAGAAAAGGAGGAATGGAGGTAAGGAAGCACTGAACGTAAAATAAAGTAAATTCACCTTTTTTTAAACTCAAATATGAGACGACTTCACTGAGGCGTATAAAGTTAAACAAGTGTAACGTTAACATTCAAACACTAGAAACTAAATAACTCTGATTTGACGTCTTCATCAAATAATAAATAATAAAATAATAACGTGCTTTTACTACTTTTCTTTAAAAAACTCATGGACAACAATAATAATATTTATATTTATATTTTTGCATTAAAAAATAAAATATCATGTTAAAGAGCGTCTTCATACTGATGTGTTCACTGTGACAGAAACATATAAAAATAACATAAAAAAGTGACCTTCTAAAGTCTCACAGTTCAACAAAGACATTTGTCCTTCACTGAGGACGTGAAGACATGTCTCCACTGTCCTCTGGGTCTCTTAGCGTCGTGCTTTTATTTTGTTAATCATGAATAAAAACCTTGAAATGTGCTGCGCTTTGATTTGAAACATTAGACGGCAGGACCTTCACCGTCAGATTTATCAATATTTGTGAATCCCTAATGAGAGCGAAGGGACGTCGGAAGAGAGGAGGAGAGGAGGAGAGGAGGAGGAGAGGAGGAGAGGAGAGGAGAGGAGGAGAGGAGGAGAGGAGGAGGGGAGAGGAGAGGAGCAGAGGAGGAGGAGAGGAGAGGAGAGATTAGAGACGCATTTAAAGATGAAAAAAGAGACTGGAAGGAGGGATCACAGAGGAGGAGGAGGTGATTTAAGAGATGAGAAGTGAGTGAAATGAGGATGTTTGCTGGAAGGAGAGAAGGAAGGAAGTGGGGATGAAGGAGGGAGGAAGGAAAGAAGGAAGGAAGGAGAGGGTAGAGAAAAGTGTGTGTGATCTTTGTGAGTTTGAAAAAAGAGGAGGAGGAAGGAGAAGCATGAGCAGTTTTCCTTGAGACTTTAAAATCGGTTTTAATGAGGAATCTTCCACTTCATGTGTCTGTGCTGCAGTTTTTTAAAATATAAAATAAAATATATTTATATATATATATATATTTTTTTTTTTAAAAAACACTGCAGTGAGCCCACTGAGACGAGGGTTAGGAGGGAAGTGTTTCCTGAGGAGGAGAACAATTAAAATCCAAATATAATCTCCCTGCTCTCGCCCATGGACTGCTTTTAATGGGATTATCAGGGATGATGACGCAGAGAGCAGAGGACAGGAGTCCAGGGGGACACCTACCTGTCTCTGTCCCTCCTAAATACATGTTAAAAGTCCAGTTTTAGTCAGACTAAGACAATAATTCAGTTTCCTTAATGTCATGTAAACATAAGTCTGACTAAAATCGAGCTGTTGTCTTAGTCTGACTAACATAGAGCTTCATAGTCCGATTTTAGTCAGACTAAGACAAGGCTATTCAGTCAGCCAGTGGGCCGGTCAACCCCTGTACTACTATTTTGTGTTGCATGTACAGTAAACAGATACAAATAGATATAAAATGTTATAAATTATTTAGCACTTCTTTATCGCTAGTTTTGAGCTAAAAAGGTAAGTAACAAAATCACCAACATTCAAGTACAATTTGCGTTAAAATTTGAATTAAAATAAATATTCAGAATTATTAATAAACCTGATTTGAAAACATCTCATTTTGCTGTTTAGACTGGTTTAGACCACTGGTCAGGACAATGTGGGCGTGGCAGATAGCGCTCTGATTGACGGCGCCTCCTCCTCCTCTTCTAGTGCTGTGCAATAGTTTAATGCGCATTAACGGATGACACGTTTCCATGACGACTGACCGGAAAAACACACAAATTACTTCATGTTTATGTGCCGCGACACCGGAGTCCAGGCGCTGTTTACCAGTTAGCTCCGTTAGCTGCGTTAGCTCCTTTTAGCGGCGGATAACGCGCCTACAGACGAACTGGAGCGGTCTGCTTATTAAACGAAAAGCGCAGCGCTAACAAATTACAATAGCGTACCTGTGTACTGCGTATGTGTGCCTCTGTTTTTAAAGTTTAGCGTTTAACTTTAGAGACACTTTTTAACAATGGGAGTCACGTAAACTTGACATCACACGCGTCTTTCTCCGGTCAGTCGTCATGGAAACGCATGCGTTAACGTTGACGCCGTTAACGGCCGCTCTCAATAATATTACTAATACTAATATTTTTACATGTTAAATACATAAGACCATAAATTACATAGTTAGAAGACTTTTGTGGATTTGGGTTTCCAAATGCTTTAAACACCGAGTGTGACCCTGACGTCGCGTTAGCACAAGCGCACTTTGCGTTGCCGTAGTTAGGCTACAGTTTGTGCTATCGGGAAAAATCCAACTGTGTCTGGAAGCAGAGGAGTTTGCACATCAAAGCTAGCGTTGGTGGTTATTACGGTAATTGCACTCGCACTGTTTCAGGAAACCAGCTTTGGAAGAACGCCTTATTGACCTCCAGCAAGGAGGTGTACGTGGTCGTCTGAGTTTGTTTGTTTGTCTGTTAGTTAGCAACATAACTCGAAAAGTCTCCGACGGATTTGGATGAAATTTTCAGGAAATGTCCGCAATGGGACCAGGAACAACTGGTTCAATTTCGGGCATTGACGCTATCACTATTTTTATCCTTTTTTTTTTTTTTTTTTTTTAACCTGTCCTGTCCAGTACCTTGGGCATGCACTATGGTTGACTGCATGTCTGTTGGTGTTGAACAGATTTTGCTGTTTGCAGGGCGAGTGATTACAGCGCTGTAATGCCCGTCCTGCTATTTATGTTTTTATTTATTAGGTTGTGTGGGAGGACCGGGCCAGACAGGGGGGGTGGGGGTGAGGGTGGGTAGACAGACAAGGGAGGTGTGAGAGAGATGGGGAGAAAGAGGGAGAGATAAGAGAGGGGGAGGGAGGGAGGGAGGGAGGGAGGGAGGGAGAGAGGGAGGGAAAGAGAGACACTTGATAGAAATTAGTAGCATAACACACTAAGGCAGTAATGACAACATTACAACATTAATAACACTGATATGCATTTGTATTACAGTACCATTAGAATTTGTTAACAACCACATATAGATAAGGTGATCTTGTCTATAACGGTTGTATCAGTTTATATTGGTTCTATCATGAACCAGAGTTTGTCTGTGTGTGTATCTGTATGTCTGTGTATTCGCGCATCCATATATATGTATGTGCGGAGGTTGTCACTTGGTGTGGTCGGGAATCGGTGGTGAAACCGTGTCGCCGCCCCCAGCCCCCCGGAAGGAGACCGGCGGTAACCCAGGCACACGGGGCGTCCACCAGCCCCCCGGGCCCGGAGATACCCGCCACCGCCCGACCCAGGGCCAGCCGCGAGTCCACCCCGCACAGGACCAGGGCAGGGCGCCGCAGATCCGGCGCCCCCCACGCGCAGAGCACGCCCCGAGGGGGCAGGAGACGACGGCACCACGAGCACAGACCAGCCCACCACACGCCGAGGCAGGTCCTGAGGCCCCAGGTCCCCACACCCGGGACCCACCCGGGCCCCCAGGGCAGCCCAGCCCATCACCAGGGACAGTAGAGCCTCCCCCAGAACGCCCCCCCAGGAGGCAGGCCGGAGCCCGCCACAGCTATCCCCAACGCCTACCCCGGAGCCAACCACACGACTTCCCCCCCAGAGGGGAGCCGGCAGAGGCTCATGTAGGGATCCCAGCCGGGGGCCCCCAAGGAACAGGAGGCAGCAGGGTCCCGGATCAGCCCCGGGCAAGCCCCCTCACGCAGGTATGGGTCAGAGGCCGTAAGACCTGTCACAGCGGACCCCACGCCCACCCGGGAACAGGGACCCACCGTCCACCCAGGGCAGGGCGCCCAAAGTCAGCCCCCGCCGAGCGACCAGCCCGTCGCCCACCATCACCCTTCCCAGGAGTCATGGAGAGCCACGGCCAGGTCCCCCGGGGCTCCCCCCGACAGACCGACAGCCGACCCAACTACCCGCCGCAGCCGCCAGCGCCCCGGAGCTCCACAACCGCCCCCCAGCCCAAACCACCGACCCCAGCCCAGCCGGGAGGCGGGCGGGACACAGGTACCCGGGAGGCCCCCCCCACCCATCCCCCACCCCCCCCCACCAGGATGTGGTGTGGTGTGTATGTATGTGTGCTGTGGGATGTGTGTATGGCGGATGTTGGTATCTAGTATGCTTTAAAAATGTGGGGGGGAGGATGAGGTGACAACACCCCGCTGCTTGCTGACAGCGGGGTAGTCGATATGCCCCACCCCACCCCCAGGCCCTAGTGTCTAATATGCCATAAAATATTGGGGGAGAGCGGAGACCCCTGGAGGGGAAGATGTGGGATAGGCCCACTACTTGGTGGGCCCGCCCCCCAACCCCCCCAATGGTCTTCCTGTATCTCCCCCAATACCCTAGTTGTGTGTGTGAGAGTGATATACCAGATCTGGTGGGGGAGCACGGAGGGCAGGCAAGGTTGGCCACCCGGGCCGGCTGCTAGCTTCCTGACTAGCAGACCGTGTATCCCCGCCCACCCAGCCCCCCAGCCCAGCAGAGGCCAGTACGCTCAGACCGGGGCGACGCCGCAGCTCTCCACAGGCACCACCGGTGCGGCAGGGCCAGGTCCGCCCCCGCTCCCCCGGGGGGGGAAGCCAACAGTGAGCGCCGCACCCTGGACGCCGGCAGGACCCGTAGCCAGGTCAGCACGGCATCCGCCATGACAGTCCAGGCCCCCGCCCCACCCACCGCTCGGAGACAGCCCAGGCCGGGCCAGGCCCCCCCCCCCCCCAGTCCCCGGGACCCCCCATGCCAGGAAGCCCACCCGCCTCTACCACCTTACCCGCCCAGGGGAAAAGAGACGCGTCAGTCCACCCCAGGGCAACGCCGGGGCGCCGCAGCGAGCGCCCCCCCCACCTCACTGGGGAGCAATTCCAGCGGGGCCCCCCCGCCACCTGCAGGGGCCAAGCCCACCCATAGGGGCCCAGCGAGCCCCAGCATACGAAGGCCTAGGGCCCCCCCCCCACCCACGACGCAGGACAGTCCAGCCCACACCCGCAGCCCCGCCGGCCCCAACCCCCCCCCAGCGCCCCCCGCGCGAGGGCGGCAGCCGCCCAGCCACCCCCCCCCCCAGTCCCCACGGGCCAGGCCCACAGCCACCGAGAGACAGCCGGAAAGCGGGACCACCAGACGCCAAAGGCCACCAAACAGCCCCAGTACCCCGGACCCCCGGCCCCCACCCCAGGAGGCCGGCCAGCATACTTATTGTTTGTTTGTTTTTCCAGTTTAAGAGGATTGTTTTCTTGGCGATGCTTAGGCTAGTAATTAGCATGCGTTCTTTTCCTGTTTCTATATTTATTTGACTTAAATCTCCCAGTATACACAGTGCAGGAGAAGGTGGTATAGTGTGGTCTAGGCATGCTGATAGGTCCTCACATATCTAATACCAGAATGTATGTACAGGTGTGCACATCCATATAGCATGCATGTAATTATCGGCTTTGTCTTCATTACAGTTTAAGCAGGTGTTTGATTGTGAATACCCCATTCTGAACATTCTTTGTCCTGTGTAGTGTATTCTGTGTAGAACTTTGTATTGTATGAGTTGTAAGTCTGGGGTTTTAATCATTTTAAACATGTTAGCTGATATTTGTCTCCAAAAAGTTTCGTCTGGGCTGATGCCTAGGTCTGTTTCCCATTTTTTAGTTGGTAAGGAGATTATTGTGTCATTTTCTGTCAGTAGAGCATACGTTTTTGATAATCTTCTGGGAGATGTGAGGTTTAGAAATTGATTTATTATTGGAGGTAGTTCTAGTTCCCATTTACTAGTTCTAAACCTTGTTCTAATTACAGATTTAATTTGCAGGTACTCGAGAAACTTACTACTGTGGAGGTTATATTGCTCCATCAGGTTCTGGAACGGGATGAATGTATTATGTTCGAGTATTTGTTCCAGGTGCCTTATTCCTTTTTCGTGCAATGTTGAGAAGTTTAACATAACTTTATTTCGCAGGATGTCAGGATTGTTCCAGATTGGGGTAAGTTTACAGGGTATATGTGAGGACTTAGTGATTTTAATAAATTCCCACCAGGCTGAGAGGGAGCTACTTATAGTTATGCTTTTAAAACATTGGTGCTGTTTAATGGTTGTACTGATGAAAGGTAGATCACAGATTTGGATATCTTTGTATTTTTTTATTTTTATCCTTACTTCGTAGGCACTATGCTGCCTTGGCGGAGGTCTGCGCTCTCCGAGTGCTTTTCTAGTTCAGTTAATGATTTCTTTGTCAAACGGATTGTTAAAAAATCCGAAAATTGCTTCAATGATTGACAAAAAAAGCACTCAAATCGATTGTAAGAATAGTTGAGTTAATCACTCTCCCTCTCAGTATTTAATGTGTTGCTGCCTGAGTGTGTGTACAGCCAGAGGCATTTTACTACATTTACATACTCTGAACGTGTTTTTTATCAAACGTATCTGAAAAAAAAATAGAGAAAAACAAGTAAAATACAGGATTTGGATGGCATGGGGGGAGAGGACATGCTGCTATGCTGGATTAAGCTTTGATACAGTTAATAATCCTGCAGCAACAGCAAATGAAACGACTTCCTAATTAGGTTGTAACCAAAGAACAAAAAGGTCATGTTAAATGGATGAGTTAAGAAAACCCAACAACGACAGAGTCTCAGTCGTGTGAATGAACACTGTCTCAGTGTCTCTGAGTGTCCCAGTGTCACGGCTGACACTTCATCATCATCTTCATCATCTTATTCATCATCATCATCATCAATCACCACAAAGTAACAAACGTCCGTGAGGAAGGTCTTTAGAGCTCAGTGAGCTGTAATTACACACACAATTATCTCACACTGAAGACACATTTAACAAGTCGCAGACGTTAAATATTCATGAAGCAGCAATTACAGTCTCGAGTCCAGAGGAACGATCCAGTCGGACCGACTGACCGCCTCAGAACCAGCAGCGACTGAGACGCGAGCGTGCGGTTCTCAACGCGTGGCGCGTTGGACCACCAGTGTTACGCAAGCTTCGACTGGTGGAGGAAAATCAGAAATCTTGTTTCTACCGTTAATATCAGGATATGTGAGGGAGAGTTTTTAGAATCTATGTCCTGCGATGTTTTGTGCGTTCCAGTTGTAGTCGGGAGTCGGAATTTCAAAGTTGAGGGGGCGTGTCTTCGAGAACGCACCAAAAAATGTAGACACAAAGTTTCCAAGTCTGAGCAACTTCACAAACACCACAATTAAACCGGTTTTGAGACCAATTTACCACTGCGGAACCTTTGACGTCTAAATTTTGTCGGAAAGTCAAGGGGCGTGTCTTCAACTGGAATGCACAGTGTTTTTCAAAGTGGTTTAACCTCAAACAGCGACAATTTAGAAGAACCCAAATGATCTGCAATTTTGGTATGTTCCAGATGTAGTCAGAAGTCAAAGTCGGATTCCCAACTTGGAAACGCCCCCCTCAACTTTGAAATTCCGACTTCCGATCGACACTTTTGGCTCATTCCGGTTGAGGGTGCGTTTCTTCAACTGGAACGCACCAAAAAGTGTAGATCGTTTGGTGTTTCTCCAAGTGGTTGAACCTCAGACAGCAACACTTTAGAACAACCCAAACTATCGACAATTTTGGTACGCTCCAGATGAAGTCAGACGTCAGAGTTTCCAAGTCTGGGGAACTTCACAAACTCTTATTTATTATTGTCTTATTTGTTTCACATTAAACGGGTAATTAAACACATACTGTTAATTTTTTGATCACCGTCTTGGTGCGCTCCAGTTGAAGAAAGAAACATCCCCCCAAACTTGGGAAATTCTGACTCCCTACTACAACCGGAACAGTGGTTCTCCACCATTAACCCACTGTAAATCTCCCTCTTCTTCAGCCAGGTAATCTCTTCCTACTAAATTAAAGGACTCTTTACTTTAGAGCATCAATATTTGACCCGTACATACCCCGGTTAATACAGAAGAACAGTATTCCTGATTTTACCACCAGAGGACGCTCACGTACCACTGGTGGTCCACGCACCACAGTTTGAGAACCGTGGACGTAGAGTGTTTTCAATGAGATACTTTTGCATTAACGTTTTCTCGGCTGGAATGTCGTCAAACGTGGAGGTGACGTCACTGCTCCCAGTTCCCACATCCGACATACGGTAAATGGAACGCAACCACGCACAGAATCAAACGCCCAGAATATGATAATGATATAGAACAAGCTCCGTCAATCAGTCGATCAATCAGAGGGATAGACAGAGGACAGAGGACAGAGAGGAGAGCTGAGCTGATCCCTGGAGACGCTGCTGCTGCTGCTGCTGCTGCTGCTGCTGAGGACGTGGACAGATGTGCTTCATTCATCATTCATCTCCATCAGTGGGACTTTTTTTATATATATTTTTATTTTTATTCTCCCTCCCTCCTCTCTTTTCTTTTCCTCTACTGTGTCAAACTCTCCAGGGAATCCTGTCCCATCTATTCCCTCATCATCATCGTTCTGGCATCTGCAGCAGCTCATCATGATGATGATGATGATGATGATGATGTGGTCGTAAACCTTATTTTAAAGTATAATGTATAGTAATAGTATCACAGTTCATTTAAATAAAGGGACATTATTAACTGTGACGGACAGAGGCTGTGGCAGCAAAGAAGACAGCGTGAATGATGTCACAGTGATGTCATCACGGTTGTTTAAGCTCCCAGAGTTTGTCTCAGTCCTCGAATCAATCAGTCAAACTTTATTGGTGAAGCAGTTTCTGTACGCGTCATAAAAACGTGGTGGAGTTTATGACACAGAGACACACACACACACACACACACACACACACACACACACACACACACACACACACACACACACACACACACACACACACACACACACACACACACAGGTTCTCCTCAGGACACTAACTCCCATTCATTTGTACAGCCCAAACAAAGAGTTATCCCTAACCTTAACTAACTATAACCACAGTTCAAATCTTATGGAGTCCTAAACTTAACTAGTCCTTCAGTAATGAGGTTCTGCCTCATCAGGGACCAGGTTCTAAGGTCAGTAATTATTAGAACCTGACCCCAGGTTCTAAGGTCAGTTATTATGTCAGAAAAATGTCCTAAAGAGGTAATAAATACAAATAAACACACATTCTCATGACACTGCGTTGATTTCTATTAATTTCAACAGACTGAATGCATCTTACTTTGTCACTAACTTTAATATAGAAAAAGAAGGAAATCATATTTATTGTCGTTATACAGCCGACAGATGGGCCAACACGCAACAACTCCACACAGAAAAGGTCCCAGACCGACCTGGGAATCAAACCCCACACCTTGTTGCAGCGAGGCAACAGAGCTAACCGCTGCTCACCACTGTGCTAAAGAAGAAGTACGGAGCCCCCGAAGTGATATGAGAAAAAAAATAAAAATTAAAAAAAAAATAATAATTATTAAAAATGTTCGAGGTCTCGAGTTTCCAAAAAATGATGAAAAAAAAATTCAATTTTTTTTGGAAAGTCGAGATCTCGAGTTTAAAAAAATTATCTTCAAAATTATTATTTCTTTTTTCATATATTTTTTGAAACTTTTGAAATTTCAATTTCTTTTTTTTTTTTTCGCCATTTTTTTTTCTCTTGTCACTTCGGGGGCTCCGTAAAGAAGTGATCATTCATGAGAGAAAATAACAACTCTTTTCAACAAGACTTCCTCAATAAATCATGATAAAATAATAATCATGATGATGATGGGCTGTCAAGTTGCTTTCTGGGAAATGTAGTATTCAGTGGTTTGAGAGCGTCTCTCACACACTTGGGATTTAAAGAAGAAAAAAAAGACTGTTTTTGACCTTTCAGTCATTCACTCATTCACTCATTCATTGATATGAGCGCTCAGATTCCACGTGAATCTGCCGCTGCTGCACTTTTTGTGCTGCGTGGAAGAGGAGAGTCTGCGTGATTCTCAGCTCCAGCTGTTCCACAGCAGCTGTTTCTCAGTGTGTGTGTGTGTGTGTGTGTTCCCAGAGGTGGAGACAGGATGGTTACGCATGCACACACGCGAACACACACACGCGCTCTCACACACTCAAACTCACACTCACACACACACACACACACACACACACACACACACACACACAAGGTCATGTCATTCTTATTCTAGTATCTAGTAATATCGAGTCACGGATGCAGTGAGTGGGAAGCACATGTTCCGTGGGTGGATGCTGATGCTGCTTCTGCTGCTGCATGGATGAAGATGATGATGATGGTGGGGGAACACGCGGGACCTGCCCTCCCTAAATTAACCGCGCACAGACTATGCAACAGATTATCACCCCCCGCAGCATCTGATAATCAGATTAACACCACGACACTGTGGGGTTAGAAGCTCCTGACATGAAGAACATGAAGAGCCGCTTTTACGCACCGGTTACGCACGCGCGTCACTCGCAGCGCACACACCGCATTGGGGAAGTTCCGGCGCGTTTCTCACACAGGTTTATCCACTCATTCATTCACTTATTCACTCATTCATTTAGTCCAGTACTTACTCAGAAGCAGAGCAACAGGCACGAAGAGGAGACGCGCACAGTTGAGCAGAGACGCCATGGTGACCCGACACAACTTGTCCTTGGACCTCGCGGAGTTTCAGTTCTGGTGCCGGGATTTTTGCCCTCCTCCTCCTAAGTTTGTTTTTCTCCTCTTTTCTTCGCCTCAAATGATGCGGTTCGGGTTTTTTGTATTATTATTATTTCTCTACTCCTCCAAAGTCCCGCTCCTGGAAGAGTCTCCCTCCTCCTCCTGTCCTTGTTGGTGCAGCTCTGTACTCCGGCGTTCAAGCATCCACAGTGCGCTCCCCCCTGCGCTGGAGGGAGGGAGGAGGAGGAGGAGGAGGAGGAGGGCGCGTCCGTGCCGTGGAGAAGGAGGAGGAGGAGAATGAAGGTGTGCAGTCCTACATCAGATCTGTGTGGTCAGAAAAAGTGCATTGTCTCTTATTTCATTCACTGATATGATCATTTAAATATGAGCTGGAAGTTTTCAAACAATAACAACAACCAGGAGGAGGAGGAGGAGGAGGAGGTGAGTAATCAGATGATTAAGTTGGAAAATATCCATGTCATTTAGTTTGCACAGCTGCAGGAAGAAGAGGTAAAAATATATTTTCATTATTAATCTGTCAACTATTTTCTAGACTAATCAAAGGCATCGTTCGGACCAAAAAAATGTCAGGAAATGTTGGAAATAATGAAAATTGAGGATGTTCTCAAACGTCGTGTTGTCCACAAACTAACATGATCCAGTCTTTTATGATTTATTTGTTATTTGGAGCAAAGAAACCAAAATAATACCAAAATAACTCATAATTAATGTAATAAAAGAGTAATTGCTACAGCTCTAGATTTGCGTTTCATTAGTTTCTGTGTATATTGACAGTAAAATACTGTTTATGTGAATAGAAATACAAATATTGAGCAAATGAAAATGGAATCCTGAACATTTGTCACTGTTACTTCACAATATACGTTAACAAGATAAAGAAAAAAGATAAAAACCTAACATTTAGTCACGTTTCATTCTTTCTTCTGTGTATTTGTGTGGAACATAAACATAATCAACAGAACAGTCAGAACTACACCTGTACCTGTTGACCAACGTAAATATACATATATCTATTTCTTACCAAACAAAAAGTGTTATTTGTATTATTATAAAGCGTATTTAATGTTAGTTTTTTAAGTGCAGTGCTGTGTAAAAGTCTTACCAGTTGAGTTTCTGTGATTGAAATGACGTAAACACACCTGAATCAAATGAGCGGCTCCTCAGTGAATCACAGTTTGATGAAGAGCTGATCAGCTGAGCTGGAGCAAAGCAACATGGAAAACATGGAGCAGCAGGTCCCTGAGGACCAGGAGTGAGAGAGAAACACACATAGATATGTATATACATATACATATATACATAATTGTAAAAATATATATATACACATACATACATACATACATATATATATATATATATATACACATACATACATACATACATACATACACATATATATATATATATATATATATATATATATACATACATACACAAATATACATACATATATATATATATATGATATAGTTTGCACAGTCTTTAAAAGAAGAGTAAGCATCTTCACTTCAGGCCTGTTTTCTGGAGGAACAAGATGATCATCATCATCATCATCATCATCATCATCATCACCAACGACAAAGACAAAATAAAAAATTGAACAAGCCTTTTTTTATTCCAAAAATGTTCAGGGTAAAACAAACTGTAAAAGATACATAAACATAAGCAACAAACAATGGACAAGAGGAGACCAAGGTGACGGAGTGAAGCCTGACCTTCACAGTCAAAACCTTCCATCTCTTTAACTTCCTCTCTTTGTTTTCCATCCACTGACATGATTAGCATTCAAATATCCGTCAAGTTTCCAAACAAAATCAAAAAACAGGTTTCTCTTCTTAATGCAACTGTGAACGCCTCACCACACGTCTTTATAATCTTTATTATTATTATTATTTCCAATGGAACTAAATGTAACGCCTTCAAAGTTAAATGGAAACTGCGGCTGGGACGTTAAAGGCCCTGAATGGGAACAGAAACAGGAACAGGTTGAATAATACAATAAGGCACTTGCTACACAAATCCACCTTATCCGAGTCTAAAATGCAACAAAGTCAAATGAACGTCTATTTTTCTTCTTCTCCTTTTTTTTGTTCCTTTACAATCAAACGTGCGTCTGAACCCTGTGTTTAAAACGACGCAATGATGAGATACCGAGAGAGCAGGAATGATTTCACTGAACTAACGAGTGAGTGAGTGAGTGCACAACTTAATCAACAAGGCAGGCTTTAGAGGAGGATGATGTGCAAGTCCAAATAAGTGCTGCCCCCTAGAGCGTGTGAGACGCAACTACACCACTTTACTTGGAATATCCTGATAATAATAATAACGTGTTCAATAACTAGTTTTGACAAGCTGTTTTTTTTTTAAAGCAAGTATACAGGTCTTACAAATACTACATGTCATTATATGTATATATTTATATATATAAATGAAAAGTGGGCCGTCACATGGAGAAAACATGGAGAGCAGAGTGGAAATCTACCGATTACTTTGAAGGGCCGTCGCACATACTTATTAAACTTATTTATCAGCCTTTATTTGTATTTGTTTCCATCGGGGAACAATGATTTAAGACAAAAATGCTATCGACGTTTGAGTAAAAAGTAATCTTGACCCTCACAGACAGATTCTGGCTTATTTTTGCTCTGTTTTGATATAAAACTGAAGACGTCGAAGGTGCCTGCATGAACTTTACTCCGAGGATAACAGAAGAAATTACTCCCTTTTCCTTGTCCAGTAACGAAAAAAGATTTTTGTTTTAAAAAAAAGGTGAAAGGATGACATCAGAAGGTGACGTGCGGTCTCTAGGACCACTCAGCTGTACGTTCTGTTGACGTGAGGTCAAACACAAGCAATTCTGCAATTCCTGTCCAGGAGCACAGTTACCAGGGCTCCCGTCTCCGAGACAGTCTTTAACTTCACCAAAAAGGGGAGCAGCAGAAGCAAAGGAGGGTTTGAAGGAAATCTACAGTGAACTTAAAGAGTCTCCTCGACAAACAGCAACCATCTCTGTGTCCAGACTTCACCGTCTTGCATGTGTGTGCATATATGGGGGGAACAAAAGTAGTCCACTATTTAAACGTGATGCCTCACTGGTGCAGTAGGACATGATCTGAAAGGTACATGAGGAGGACGTCATCTTCAACCAAGTGAAAAGTTTCAAACTTGTTCATGGAGGAGCCTCCGTCGTCCTCGTGCTCCGGCGAAACGGCTTTAAAGTGAAAGTTTTGAACAAAAACTGGACAAAAACGGTGGGAACTTACGTTCAGACTCTAAACGAGGAGAGGGGGGGAGGGGGAGGACGACTAGTGGGTGACGAGGCCCTGCAGCATCATTATCAGGCGCCGTGCCTTCTTACTGAGCGGGCTGTGAGGGTCCTGCTGCAGGAAGGTGAAGAGCTTGGGTCTGACCTGAGCCAACATGGACGACATGTGGTCCCTCGTCAGCGTGTCCCTGTCGTCCAGGTGCATCACCGCGTCCTCCAGGTAGCTGCGCGTAGACACAGAGAAGTTGTTAGAAGAAGAAGAAGAATCATGATACAACTTCCAACACAAGCTTCTTCTCAGACACACACCAAAAGTCTGGACTATTTCAGGAAACTGTCCACAGGGACAGTATGTATGCGAGGACGCAAATGTCCACAAATGGTTGTTCCAGACATTTTTATATGACTTTTTCCTGCCAGATCTGTCTCAAATTTCCTCATCACATCCAAGCGAGGACATATGAGAACCCAGCAGGAAAAGCTCCAGCCTGCTGTGTGTGTGTGTGTGTTAGTGGACTACCGTTCAAAAGTTTGGGCTCACTTAGAAATGTCCTTATTTTTGGAGGAAAAGCACTTTTTTTTCAATGAACATAACATTAAATGAATCATAAATACACTCTATACATTGTTAATGTGGTAAACGACTATTCTAGCTGAAAACGTCTGGTTTTTAATGGAATATGTACATAGGTGTATAGAGGCCCATTTCCACTGTTCTAATGGTACATTGTGTTTGCTAATGGCGTTAGAAGGCTATTGGATGATTAGAAAACCGTTGAAAACAGTTTTGCTGGTTCTTTATTTTTAAAAATCATTATTTCTAATATTATATTTTATATTATATATCTAATATATGTCAATGTGACTATATTTTCTATTCATTTTGCAACCCTTGATGAAAAAAAGTGCGACTTTTAATGGAAAACACAACAAAAATTGTATAAGTGAGCCCAAACTTTTGAACGTCTAGAAACAGAGACGGCGTCAATAGTGGTTCCACAGGTAACTGGAGTCAGGAGAAATGTCACCAGCAAAATCTACAAATTTCTTTCTTGGACGATAATCTACATTTCCCCACCGGGGGAAGGAATAAAGTAAAGTGATTCAATTCAATTCAATTCAATTCAATTCAATTCAATTCAATTCAATTCAATTCAATTCAATTCAATTCAATTCAATTCAATTCAATTCAATTCAATCCCCAGATTGAACCAGAATCTGTTCTGTACATTCAGTTACAGAAGTCTCATTGGTGGACATAATGATTACACTTCATTACACATATCGGTTCATGAAAGAGGCTAAGACAGGAGTTAGCAGGAGCGATGCTAAAAGCTGATGAGGGCTGTGATGAATTAAACAACAACAACAGGTGTATGATCGTCACAACAGATAAAAAATGTCGCTTTAATTTGTTAATACAGATATCGATATGTGCTCTGGCGTATCGATTATCGTGAGGAAGGACGACGATATATCACCAAATAGATATAATGTCCCACCTCTACTGTAAACACTATAATAACGGAGCAATAAGAGCATTAGAAGATGCTGGAAAAGGATCATTTGCATATTTCCTTCACTCTTTAAAAGATGATGATTTATCTCGTCGCTGGTTCCAGGCTCTTTTTGTGAGAAGATAATGAAAAAACTAATTAAACACAACAGGCCGTTGCCTTTATTCTACATAGAGCTGTATAATAAATCTGAGACTTAATTCATTCAAATATAAAAGCAGTGTATTTTGACCCTTGGAGCAGCTGCAGAGAACGGGTTAAAGTATCACTCTCTCTCTCCCTCTCTCTCTATTCCATCAGTCTTTCACTGTCTGCATCTCAAACGCTGTCCTTGATCGTCTTCCTAGCTGCCGGCTCAACTGTGCGAGTGCTGCTTTCTTTCTTAGCTCCTGTGCCACATCAGACATTTAGTTCTTCTCACCCTTACCTGCACCTCCTTCCCCTGACTAATTATTTTCGTCACCTCTGGTATAAAAAAAAGAAGAGACTTTATTCCCGCCCCTCATTGTCTCTACAGCTCCTACTGCTCATTTCCATGTCAAATTTGAGGACAACAGCACATCAGAAAGAGTTACAAGAGCAGACAAAGTACTGGAGGGGAGAACGGCAGGGAAAAAAACAAGACGATTAACGACACAAGGACAGGGAAGGCACGGAATGGTGAGCATCAAAAAATTGCAGAGCTATTCAGGAGATGATCTGAGCTCCCCCGGCAGCCATGAAGCCCGGGCTACAGACAGAGCCGGGTGATGGGGTCAGCAGTTTAGCACTGTTTAGAGCCCAGGAGACGGCGCATAATGGACGCACAATGGATATGAGGCTGGGAGCAAAAGTTTAGGCAAAGACCGACTATGTTATTGATGGAGGGAGGCGCAGGACTCAGCCTGTGTGGGAGACGTGAAAACAGCACAGGAAAAAAAGAGTTCGTGCTATCGCTTTGTGAGGAAATGGGACTAAAAGTAGGGTCAGAAAGGTGGGAAAAGCTAACAATGCCAAGGTCAACATGCCATCGACACAAGCCTACGCCTCCTGGAACACAGGATGATGTGTGTGTCTGTGTGTGTGAAGTAGTGTGTGGTGTAAATAATATTTAAATATTTTTTTATGATCTACGCAACAGACAGTCCATACTTTGTGTTCATTTCATGATGGAATAGAGTAATAACGCCGGAAATTGTAGAGATCCACGTGTTCGATTAGTCAGGAAAACGACAAAGAAGAGAGAATCTCTGCAGAATTAAATGCCTCTATTCTATATGACGTTAATGGGACGACTTAAATTCAATGCTTTAAATTCCACAACTGCAAAATCTGCTTGCGTTTCTGTTCATTTCGGATCAAGCACAATAAAATAACCTCTTCCACGGTCGCCATGTTTCTTGCTTGCCTGCAACTTGGCAGTGCCCTCTAGAGGAAGTTTTGCGCAACAACTGTACCAACGCAAAAGAAGCGTCGGGGTACAGAGGTTTTAAAACAGCAAACATCCAGGAGGAAGCAATGACTAAACGGTTTTCCTCACCTGATCTTGAGCTCGGAGCGCGTGGACAGGTTGGACGAGAGCTGCTGGATGAGCGACAGCAGCACGGGCTGGCTGAGCGGAAAGGGCTGCTGACCGAACACCTGCTGAGAGTCGATGGTCTCGCACACGTACAAGACCAGGTTCAGGTCTGTGGCTGACAGAGCCTGGGGACAGAGAGAGAGTGAGAGAGAGAGAGGGGGGTGTTTTCCTTCAGTCTCAAACAGTTACACAGACCTTTGACTGCATCTTGAGCAAGAGCAAGTTCAGGTATAAAGTTATAAGGAAAACATTTATATGGAGAGAGGGTTTCCGCTTCAGGACCTGTGATACAGTAGCGATATAGTGGCTTTCAAAGCTATCATAGCCATTTATGGATTTAAGACCTGGTTTTAGAGTTAGGGTTAGAATTAGGTTTATGTCAGGGTTAGGCATTTGGTTGCAGTGGTTAAAGTTAGGGTAACTTTATTTACACCTCCAAGCATAAACACAATCCTTGTCTGGACCAGAGATTCTAATGGGGACCAAAACCTGGTCCTACACAGAGGCAGAACATATACGTTCATATCACATTTACGTTCAGAGTGTCCTGGAGCTGTTGCAAATGTCTTCTATTTTCAAATAAACAATAGTTGGTTAGTTGTACAGTAAATAATGGAGTTACAAAAAAATAATAAAACATTGTAAGTTGTCTATGTCTTTTTAACTGAATCAGGACCATTTTGCATAGCTGAATCCAAAAATTAATCAGCCATTTTTCTCAATCAGGTCAGGTTTTTATGCTAATTTGATTAAGAAAAAGCCAACCTTTTCATTAAATTGATTACATTTTTGTGACATCAGTTGATTATCGTTAATATTTCACATCCAAAAAAGGTTTTGGGAGAAAAAAAAGCTTCCTGTTCGAAACAATGGTGTATTCACCGCAGATGTAGCAGAATATGTCAGGCTTATTTTTGCAAGATCTTCTATTTGAATGCCATTTCATTTACTTGCAATTATATATATATATATATATAAAAAACAATTAGTCATAAGTTGGCACATGCAAAATCTTCAGAATTTGGAATTGCAAGAAATATAAAAGAATTTTGCATCATATGACGTGAAACTACCCGTGTACATGTAAACAAAAACGTTAAAAAACAAATATGAATCTTTGTTCAGAAAGTTGACCTGATTGAGCAAAACCAATGTAGGGCCCTATGAAATCCGTTTTATTTTTTTCCAAATTCCGTTTTATTTTTTTCCAAATTCCGTTTTTTCCGTTTTCATTTTTTAGAATTCCGTTTTTTCCGTTTTATTTATTTTTTATTCTGTTTTTTATTTACCTTTTATACTTACTTTACCACCATAGAATGTGTGCTTTTTGTGTCGGTGAATAAAATGTCCACTGAAATGCAACTTTCTTCTTGAATCCACTAACTTCTCAATTGTTCAATTGTTTTGACTTAAGTTAAATCCTAATTAAGTAAATGCCAGTGAATCTTAAAACAAGCCATGCAATGTTGGTCACATTTAAAAGTAAAATAATTAACATAAATAAAAAAGTGGTAGTGCCCCCTCATCTGGTGCAGACGGATTTCTGCGCACCGCCCCTGCGCTGTACTTTTCTCCCTCTCCTGCGCCCTGCGCTTCTCCGTATCCGACTGGATCGTTTCTCTACACGCATTATTACCCATACAACTCTGCAATTAAGGCAATAACAGATGCATCAGATGAGCCGATGTCTTTAGTTAACTGTTCAAAGAGAGAGAATGTTCTCTGGTGTGAAGTGAAAGTCGCGGGGAGTTCATAAGTTTCACTTTTGCGCAGAGACTTTCCAGCATTTAACAGACGATGTTCCACAGTTTACTCGCCATGTTTCGGCCGCCGAATTATCGGTGCATTCCTAAATATAACATCTTTATTGACAATAAAAATATAACCGTAATAATGGCGTATTTGATGGTGTGACTTGAGTTTCAATCGGCACCTGGACAAGGAGACGCTCGCCGGTTACATGCGGGCGCAGCACACTTGTTCCGCGGTTTAGAAAAAAAAAGTGTATATAAATTAAATAAACAAGCAACACGCACTGGGGGAGACCCTGGCCGGGTGAGTGTTTGTGAGGAGATGCACGGGTGGTGCCACGAATGAGAGTTCCCCGGAAGATTTCTCCAGACAAACGTTCCTTCTCCTCACGATGACAGCATTTCAGTCACATTATGTCAATTTCCGCGATATTCCGCGTTTAACATTAGATTCCGTTTTTATTGGCCAATTCCGCGATTCCGTCCGCGATTCCGTTAACACGGAAATCATAGGGCCCTACCAATGTGATTTTTGGATTCAGCACATCAAAATGATACTAAATCAGATGGGAAAAAAACTTTAACAATAAATTTGGTGTTGACCAGTGTTATGGAGCCATATTTGTAGACTCTCCTTAAACTTAGTTAGGGCTAGCCATCAACTAGTTTACAGTCAAGTACGAGGCTTTGTTTGAGTCTGTCCAAATGAATGGAAGTCACAGCACAAAAATAATAATGTGTGTGTTGGTGTTTTTGTTACCTGCTGGAAAGCCTGGTTGACCTGCCCCTGCTGGAGGAGCTGCAGGATATTGGCCTGTTGGGTCTGGTAGTCGAGGTGCGCTGTGGGGACGGGTGTTCCGGCCGCTGACCTCATTGCCTGCATGATGCTGGAGGTGACCACTGCCTGCTGCTCCTTCATGGCCATGCTCACCTCCCCTTTGACAATTCTCTGCACGTGGCTAAGAATAGACTCCTGCAAACTGTGGAGGGGAAAAAAAGAAGAAGCATATTTCTAGTATTTCCCATCACAGACTTGTATTCGATTCATTCTACTTTACCAGTGTAGATATTAATATCTGTGGCTCAGCTTAGTCAGGCCTTGTCATTTCTTTTCCCTAGATTTTGAAGTTTTAGTTGGTCAACTACTTCGCCCACGACAAACATAGGTACAACTCTAGAGGCCAGAAAATTAATTGCAGAGGGAACAAGAGACTTGATGTTTTTACATGAGCCGCAAGATTAAGCTTTGCTTTGTTTCTGCTCTGCAATCCATTACACAACTGCTAGACAGGCAGTGAGTAAGTCCAGGACTGCTGGCATAGGCACATACACGCTAATATGCATATCTGGTATTAAAAGCATCAGCGTAGAATATCAATCAATGCTGTTGCATCAGTTACTGAGAGTAGAATGAGTCAACAGCAGGATTCTTTTGCAGCTGTTGAGTGACAGCTCATAGTAGACTGTAGGAAACGGCAGTGATGAGATTAAATAACCTGTTACAGTGAGCGCTCAAAGAAAAGATTATGACTAGAGGAAGAAAAACAGGACAAAACGTGGAGTCTCAAAAAATCCTCGCACATTCGTTTAATTCCAATCTCGCACAGCCTGTTCAGCTCTGGGATCATTGTTCCACACGGACCGTTTTAGCAGACGCACATCCGGATTTCAGCAGGCACAAGGGTGGAGCCGGAGCCGTAAAAAGCACGTCCTCAGTGATTCAGTATCTGAGCCGAAAGCATCCAGTTGCTAAAACTTCCAGCACAAGCTAACGTAAACATTGATGTTAGCGTATTTAATGGAGCTTACTAGCAGGGATGGGGCCGATAAGATTCAGTACTGGGTTCCGATACAGACGTAATTGACAGATCGGAATCAAGTGATTTGCTGACTGCTCTGCTAGCTGGCTGCAAAAAGTGGATTGGATTTCCTATACGGAGGCGTGTCTCAATGAGGCGTGGTGTAATGATGCACGATCCCTTCAGGAACTCCATTTCACCATTTACAGCCAGCTAGCAGGTGAGCATTATTGTCCAGGAGTTAGCCTGCTCGCCGAGGAGAACAGTAATGACCTTGGTATACGTTAGCCAGAATAAGCCGGTGTCGCATGAATTTGGCAGGTAAAAAAAGAAAAATATCACCCCGCCGATTATTCCTCGGTTAATCGAGTAATCGGATTAAAACAATACATGAATAAAACAAATAATAATAATTTTGCGTTCTCGATTAATCGAAAAATAATTGGTTGAATACTCGATGACATAAATATTGGATAGCTGCAGCCGTAGTCTCCATTCTTTTCAAGTGAGACCACAGACGTTTCATTAGCAGCCATCCAACCCCAGGTGTGATCAATGACGGATCGATAGGATACATACTTTCCCACCATCATCTGGATCTGGTGCTGGACCTCAGCCCGGACGTTGGCCGTGATGTTAATGGCCAGCTGGTCGGTGGAGCTTTGGAAGCTGTCAATCATCTGCTGGAGCTGGCCGACCATGGGGTCCCGAGTCTCCTGCTCTCTCTGCTTCCTGCTCTTCATGTGAGTCTCCAGCTGCTGGATGTCTGCAGTGACACACAAAAAAAGAAGAATCATTTCTCTGCCTCACATGAGCAAACGCCTCATAAATGCAGTCACAGCTCCACTGAGGGCTACTTTTAACATGAACTTTGAGTCAAATGGCTGAGTGTAATGTGAAAGGGCAGCAGTGATAATTCTACAGAGCTGCAGCGCCCTACGGCTTATTTATATATAGTGCTGGGCACATTAACATCGTTAACAGCACTGTGCGCTAACAGTAACAGTATATACACACACATATATATATACAAATATATATACACACACACGTATATACATATATATATATATATATATATATATATATATATATACACACATATATACATATATATACACATACACACACACACACACATATACATATACACACATATATATACACACACATACATATACACACACACATACACATACATATATATATATACATATATATATATACATATATATATATATACACATATATATATATATACACATATATATATATATACACATATATATACACATATATATATACACACACATATATATACACATATATATATACACATATATATATATATATATATATATATATACACATATATATACACACACACACACACACACACACATACACACACACACACACATATACATACACACACACATATACGTACATACATTTAAGAGATGAGAAGCAAAAGGAGTTGATTTTAAATGTGCTGCATCAATAAACCTGACCTTTAAAGTACAAAAACATACCAATTAATATTGTTTCAAGTTCAGTTGTAAATAAATGGAAACATGCGATGCTGTAGAAGTGGAAATTTGGCCAGATAAATCAAGATTGTTAAGAGACTGTTTTGGTTTAATCACAAAGACGTAGGGGAAGTAAAAAAAATTGATTTCATGGAGCAGAGACTCATGAGTTTTGATTTTCTTACTGTTTGTTTGTTATTAGTGCAGCCAAGGACAGCACAGTCCAGAAACATATTGCTAACTGGTAAAATAGACCTTTTTAAAAATCAATAATGAACCTTTTTTCTTAATAGAATCCAAAGACAAACTTTACCCAAAGGCACAACACAGCATGGATGTGTTTCTTGTTCCCTGTTGATCATAAACTTAACATCCCATACCAAACAGAACAGCAGGAATTGTGAACTGTTACTCGATACTTTCAACATGTAAAACCCACATTCATCTTCAGGCTCGGTTTCAGATCAATATCACTGTTCTAACCTCAGATAAGCTCAAGTCGGAGCACTCCCTATTTACTGCACGCTGTGTTTGCTCGAGTGCGTACAGATTATGACAGGCTCGGTTAAATTTGAAAACATCAGCTTCCTGGGGTGGACGTGAACGAGTCTGAGCGCAGACAAACAAACAAGCCGCTTATCAACAAATCAACACTGTGGAAAAATCAACGTTACAAATGATTTCCCTGAGCTTTCTCGAAAGAGAGAGCAATTTAATCAGACTTCAAAAAAATAAACAGCCACTGATGTCGACAAAGAGGGAACAACCAACACAGAACAGAGGATCATTCCACCAGGAAATGCTGTCAGGAGACAATCTGACAACTTAAAAGGTCTGAAATGTGTTAGAATTAGGGAGATCGAAGGATAAAACTACTGATTGTAACAAAAGAGGGACTCATCTGCTCACTCCTGCCTTTTCAGGAAACTACAACAGCCTTCACATATTAACAATGACATTATTCTTCATCTGCACAGTACGCCTCTGTTAAAGCAAGGCCTTCACCCAGACGACATACTTATATAAAACGCTTATTCTAACCCTAGAGAGACCAGACTTTTTATACACTACCGTACAAAGGTTTGGGGTCACTTAGAAATGTCCTTATTTTTAAAGGAAAATCACGTTTTTCCAATAACTGTAACATAAATGTACTTATGTACATAGGTGTATAGAGGCCCATTTCCAGTGTTCTAATGGTACATTGTGTTTGCTAATTGCGTTAGAAGACTATTGGATGATTAGAAAACCCTTGAAAACCCTTTTGCAATGATGTTAGCACTAGGGATGGGGTCGATCCGATTCAGTATCGGGGTTCCGATACAGACGTAATTGACGGATCGGAGATTTCCGATAGAGAGAGAGAGAGATCTCCGATCTGATAAGTCTGTGCTTTAATGTCTGCTGAAATGTCTCCACAGGTGATTCCCTGACTGCTCTGCTAGCTGGCTGCAAAAAGTGGAATGGATTTCCTGAACGGAGGCGTGTCTCAATGAGACGCACGACTCCGTTTATATACCGAACGGATATATATCCGTTCGGTATATATATGCCGGCTTTTGGCCATTGTCACGTGAATTTGGCCGGCCAAAAAATGTCACCGGCCAAAATGTCCGCTGGAAAAAATGCCAAATAATTAAATCAATGATTCGCCAGAGGTCTATTAAGACGCTGTAAATATCGTAAAAGTCTTACATATCATACTTTCCTGTATAAAGGAGTTTATTAAAGCCTTATATAAAATCAACACTGCTGATAATAATATCAAAACATCCTGAGCAATATTATCGGTATCAGGAGATATCCAAATTCAGGTGTTGGATCTGAAGTGAAAAAGAGTGGATCGGTGCATCCCTAGTTAGCACAGCTGAAAACAGTTTTGCTGGTTCTTTGACGAAAGCAAAGTTTGAAGGGCTAGATTATTATTTTGACTTGACTATATTTTTCTATTAATTTCGCAACGCTGTTGATGAATAAAAGTGTGACTTTTAATGGAAAACACAAAAAAAATTAGACTATAGGTGACCCCAAACTTTTGAACGGTAGTGTATATTAAAGCAGCAGGAGTAGCATCTTCTGGCCTTGCGTACACATTTCATTTCTTATATTTCTTTGTGTTTATTGTGCCTTACATTCTTGCGTTCCTTGTTTGAAGCTGTCGTTGATTTGCTGAAACATGGACTGGCAGCCTCTCTCAAACACGGGCAGGACGATGCTCTGGAAAGCGTCTTTATACGCCGCCTGGATCGGGCCCTGCATCGCTTCGGCCGCTGCTCGACCGATCGCGTCCGTCGTGTTCTGGACAACAAAAAAAAGAGAAAGATTTGTGTGATGAGGTGAACGAGAAGGAAACTCAGACACAGGTGGTGTTGGAAGTTAGTCAGACGGCCAACCTACCTTGGACTTGACCACCTTGCTGACGTTGTCCTTGAGGGTGACCTCCACGGCAGTCAGCTTGGCAGCAATGGTGTTGCTCAGCTGACCCGTCACAGGCTCCAGGCTTTTAGAGATGGCTGCAGAGGACAAAGAATTATTAACAAGACAGATTAACAAGAGCCATCCCATAATAAATATGCCTGTGATCAAAGGAGCAGTAAAACGTCTCATTTTCTATTTAGAGGGCAAGAGAGGCGAAGCAAGAAAACATCTCTGAAAAAGACAACCTCATTTCAGTGTCTCAGTCCAGCAAACTTCAGTTGTAATGTTTAATTTAACTTAAGCCCGAGATGATCTCAAGCACAGTTGATTTATTAATGAACAATCTGGCCTGCATTTTGTCCATTTCTGAGCAGCCAACAATATGAGTGTCGCGCTCCTTTAATCAGGTCATGTCTCCCGTTCCACTGATCAAACTGACACTGACACGCTCTTTCACTCTGGAACTAAATATAAAAAGTTCTGTGTCAAGTAGGGCTGTGAAAAACAATTGTTTTCATTATTCAAATAATTTCAAAACTTTTAAATGATGCTCTCAAATGTTGTGTTTATGTGGGATTTTTTACTCTAGTTCCACAGCTTTGGAGTCATTTAACTCCTGGTTAAATGTCTTGTTGTCGACTAAATCTGAGGTCTTGTGAGGAACACAAATTGCTATACGGCACTTAACACACAATCTGGCCAGGTACTGGCTATGAGATCAAGGCAGCGAAAGTTATTTTAGACGATTGGTGAAAAAGAAGTGGCCGCATTTTTGCCGTTGCACTTTTAAGTATGTTTTAAGTAAGTCGGCGGGGAATTTCTACGACAGTGAGGATAACAGGGTAGACACTAGGGGGAGCTCTGGAGAGAAAAACTTGCAAAAGTTCCGCATTAAGAAACTACTTCAGTCGAAAGAGTTTTCTTTTATGAATGGAATGCCACTCCTCCTTCTTTCACCTCCTCAAAGTACAACAAATTAAAAGTCTGGACTGAACTGAAGAGGCAGTTAAACATTTAACCACACAGTCTCATTCTTCTTTAACTGCAGATAAGGATGTTGTCTGCAAACTGTAAAAGCCGGATGTTTTTAAGGTAATAAAATGTTATTTTACATTGTGTATCGAGTGACGAGAACCTGCAGCATATAAAAACTGCACGACGTTATCGAGCTGTTGATTTAACTGCATTATTAAATTCCTGTATGATAAGAGGATGCTTTTATGTCTCATGAACTATTCTATAACACCTCCAGTAACCTTGATGCCTTCCTGGATGAAGACTGTAGGACGGCGTTAGCCATAAGGACGGGGATTTTTAGCCTCGTACGTGAATAAAGCTCTTTCTGATGAACAGATCAAGAACCCGTCTCTGGTGGTCACTGTAAGTGAGCTGGAACTGAATGTGAATGAGCAACGCTTATATTCAGCACGGGTCGTGTTTCCTCCACCTCTGAGTGTCGCAGATATCCCATAGAACCTCTGTAAATATTTGAGCCCTCTCAGTGAACTGTCAATGTAATTAGCAAATTCAAATAAGGCATTTTAAGATGTTTGGTTTGTGCTTGTCCTTACTCTGTGGGACGGTTTTCTTCATTTCCTCCCGCAGCACTTTGTCCATGCGGTTGGTGAGGGCGGAGCTGAGGGCATGGCTAAGCTGCTGGCTGAGCTGATCCTGGAGCTGCTGCTGGTGATTCCGACTTTCTGCCAAAACTCGTTCCAGTCTGCGCTCTGAGGTCACCGAGGGTTAAGGCTCAAAAATTGTATACTGTAAACACGAGTCTTTAGCTTGTCCTTCAGAAGAAGCATAGATATTTAGACATAAACATGTTGCTACTACTCATGACACTTTCATTGCTGCTGCGTCAGGATACGTTCTTGTTCCTGGTGGTTGGAGAGGACGTGATCCACCTGGGCCATAATGGAGCTCTGCATGGCTTCCAGCTGCCCACGCAGTTCAGTCAGCTCCCTCTGCTGGCTACGCAGGAGCATCAGCAGCTCGTCCTGCACCTCGGCATTCATCTACGAGCAGAAGGAGAATGAGCAGGCATTTATCAATATATGTGGGTAAAAAAAAAAAAATGAATGACTACATTTATTTAGTAAAATACTAGGAAAGTATTAGTAGGAGTAGGTTTCCAAAAACAAGTTGTCTTGTTTCTTGTTTGCGCCTTACTTGAGCAGATTCCATTTGTCTGGACTGAGAGGATTCACTGTGTGGAAGGAAGAAAGAAACACAATCAGCAATTGAATCCGGAAATGTATTTATGTGCATTTAAGCTGTTAATAAATGCTCAGAACCATCTCAAAATACCCATCATCTTTCTTTGACTTCCTCTTTACTTTGGGCGAGCCTCGTGGCGAAGACTTCCAGTCTTTCACTGGGATTCTGTGAGAAGAGCGAGAGCCACAGTTCCCGGAGGAAGATGCCAAGCTGGCCACCTCATCATCAGGGTCACTGGGAGGGAAAGAAACAAAAAAAACAGGCACATTAAGCATATGGTTTACCACATGTACTGTAACTATATAAACAAGTGTTACCTCTGCTCTGGACCAGTGTCCTGACTGTCGTTCTGTGTGAGGTGATACGAGCGGCGGTGGTAAGGTGAACTCAGGTGTCTGTCCTTTGACTCGTCTCTTGAACTACAACACAGCAGATGCATAACAGAAACCTCTTTTTATTAAATGCTTTTCTTGATTTTGTTTCACTATTTACTTTATTTTAAAGCTTTAAACTGTCTCGGCAGGTTATCCCAAAACCTCTGTGTGGCAAATGGAGATTTGCCATTAGAGACACAACAGTCTCCATTAAGAGGAATGAAATACCAACCTTTGTTTAATATGCACGCTATTGCTCTGATGGTTCACTCTTTTCATTTCGGAAAACATGATACCTAATAAGACTTAAGAGTTTCTGTATCTATTGGTGTCGCATATGTCATAACCAAAACATGTCCTGTTCCTGTTTCCAAAGTTAAGTTTCACTTCCCTGATTCCATAAATTTTTTCCAACAAAGTTTTACCACAATATGTGCAGCACCAACAGACACACAATACTCAACACTGACAAATACTAGTATTTAGTCGAGTACTTAAAGGTATATTCAATGATTTCCAAAGACACATTCTGTGTAAAACAAAGCAGTAGCTCTGCAGCATCTGTGGACGCGAGACCGATTCCATAATATCTGCGCGCGTTTCTCGCGGATATAATTGTTATCACAGCTGAAAACAGTTCTACCTGTTCTTTGACGAAAGCAAAATAATTATTTTGGATAAAAGTCATTATTTCTAATCTTGTCAATATATTTTCTATTCAATTTGCTATTTTGACGAATAAAAGTCTGAGTTTCGAACAGTAGTGTATGTTTGTCATTGTTAAATGTGTGTAAATGTGTATGTGGAGATTCTTACCAGTCTCCCAGACCATTATCCCTGAGACTGTTCCTTGTTTCTCTGGTGATGTCAGGTGCAGCAGGCCATGGTGTGTGGCTAACGCCGCCATCTGAAGAACCTCCGCCCACTCCAGGGTTCTCCTGTGACAAGGCATTCTCCAATAAAGATGGAGTGTGGCTGAGTCTGGGCTCTGTCTCTACAGACCCACCTACTGGTCCATCTGCACCGCCGAGTTCCAGGGATAACAAGCTTAAAAGAAAATATAGTATTGATTTAATTTAAGTTATTGATAAGAATCAATAAGCACCATTACTGCTGGTCATCGGCATACCTGTTGGCTGTGCGTGGCGACGTGAGGAGGTGCAGAGCAGAAGCAGCCGAGGCCATGCTGTCCGTCTGGAGAGCAGAAAGCGGTAAGGGCTCCAGGCTGGACACCAGTCCACGCTGAAGCTGCAGGGTCTGGGACGCAATCTCCGGCATGTCCTGGGACATGGCTGTGGACGCCGAGGAGATGACGTCAGGGGAACGAGCCCTGGTCGGAGAAGCCAGCGGCGGCAGGAGGAGGGGAGAGTCCAGAATCTGAGGGTTGTCAAGTCCAAGAGGAGCACTGGGGGATGTCAACGCCTGCATATGGAGAGGAAGAGAGCACTGGAAAAAAAAATAATAATTCAGTAAGAGCACACACGTTTTCGGTGTAGGAGAATGAGTCGGTGCTCACCTGTAGGTTCTCCAGTCCAGGCAGCAGCACAGAGGAAGTAGCTCTCGGGGTGCTGGTAGAGGCAGAGAGTGTCACGCTGCTACCACTACTACTACTACTGCTGCTGCTGCTGCTACTACTGCTGCACTCTGCTCTGTTTGGACTCTGACCGACATCATCCATCCCTCTGTGCACACAGACACGGACGTTCAGGTTATGTGATAAAAGATGGAAATATCTTCAAATTACAGCTTAGTTTTAATGACTGTGAGGCTGCAAAGGAGAACTGACCTGTTAGTGGAGTCAGAGTTGCTGCTGATGGCGGTGACAATGGTCAGACTGCTGCAAGTGCTGCCAGGGGAGGGAGGTACCTGAAGGACAAGAAAAAAGGTGACAGTGAGGGTTACATTGCATATCATGTTAACTTAAAGTCTCCAAAGGCCGTCTATTTACAAGATTTTGGTTGTGTCTTAGCACTTGACCATTAGGTATTCGTAGAACTGTTAGCTTGACAGGCTTTGATAAGAAACGCAAGCGAGATCAGCAGAGATGGCGAAAAGTGCCGTTTCCATCTCGTCCACACAGTGCAGAAGACATATTTGAAGCGCAACCTGCATCGGCTGAATTGTTTTTGACCACTTAGTGAAAAGAAAGTCAGAGGCCACGTACCGAAGTGCTCGGCGTCATGAAGGCATCGGGAGTCATCAGCTTGGGCATTGGCCCGGTGGCGGAGTTTGACAGGAAGTCGGCGGGAGCAGGAAGAGACGGGATCTTCCTCAGGTCATTCTGGGAGCCGCTTCCCGATTCCTTGTCAGAGCTGTGGTCAGTGAGATGGTCTGAAAACCCTGCAGGAAACACACACACACAAGGACTTAAGCTTTGTGGAGATATTTGACCAGAGTGCAGCATGTGGACCCAGATATTTCAAATAATTTGGCACCGATAACTTTTTTATTATTTAACCAATTAAACAATAATATATCAAATTTGATATCAATATCTATATATTAGTATCTATTAGTTGTGATTCTGAAGTCTTGGAGACCGTGACGCACCAAAACCATCCTGAGAATCTGAATGAGGCAGGAAGCCTGCAGAGCTTGAGAGCATGTGAGGCTGAAACCAGATCTGTACATCCTGCAGAGTCCTGAAAACAAACCACAAGACACACAAAATACACAATTTTACGACAAATCACGTTAGCCCGCAATGTCTTTCGTAATTCGGCACTTGGTTGAGTGACTGGAAAAGTGTCCGCCTTATTCTGCTGGGTGAAAACTTACTTAGTGTGAACACAGTAGAGTTTGATCTGGATCCCAGACTTGGACTCTGTGGGTCCTTGAGTGCCCTCTGAAAGAAAATAAGAGTAATGTTGTGTTAATTAGATTAACAAAGCGATCAGACAAAAGCAGGGTTTTGTGTGTCTGTGTGGGTGTAGATGACATTCACCTGTACTCATGCTCTCGCTCTCCTCCTCTGCAGGAAGGACCTCCGTGTGCTGTAGTCGACAGTGGGTCACGTCGCGGACTCCAAAGCTGAGCACGGGGTGCGTGAGCAGAAACTCCGACACCGCTGTGAAACTGGCCTTCCCTTTGTCCAGGTCCTGACGCAGCTCCATCACATACAGAACCTGGCGAGGAAGGTCACGTTTAATTTGAATTCATGTGGACAGGGGTAGCTCAGTGGTTAAGACCGCTACTGCTGTGTACTCCACCCCTGGCTGGTTGTACTCAATTGAAAATGCTAAATGACATGTAATGTAATGTGTTCCCATGTGTGGTCTAACGTGTAAAACATGTAGAACCTGAATATACTACACGTAATTGTAGATGCATAAGTGGAGAATCACTTTAAAACTTAAACATTGGGTTGTTATTATTATTATTTAGTGCTGGAAACTTGACTCCCGATTGTTAAAATGAGTCTTTAAAGTAAAGCTAAACTTTAAAAACAGAGGCACACATACGCAGTACACAGGTACGCTGGTTATTTGTAGCGCTGCACGCTAACATAGCTAACTGGCAAACGGTGCCTGGACTCCGATGCCGCGATGTGTAAACATGGCGCCGCACGCGTCTTTGTCCAGTCAGTCGCCATAGAACCACACCATGCGCTAATGTGCGTTTACGTTACCAGCCCAATAATTATTGTTAGCATAATCTCTCAATGTAAACTTTAGGCAAGGGTCTCGATGTACAAAGGCTACCATGTTTATCTATCATGTTTTTATAGCAGCAGAGTGAGCCTTTTGTGTTTTAAAGCAGAGAAAGAACAGCTCCGCCCGCATCAAACCGATAAATAAACCAACAAGGAAAGAGGAAACATCAGACAGAACAGTATGTCTGGTATGCAAACACCTCTGTAATTATGAGTTGCAATCTGCACACAGTTACAATTCACAATTACCCTCAGTCTCTAACTCTTAGACAGTGGACCACAGTGGAAAAACTGTGTTATGTGAGCATTTGTGAAAGGTGGTGCTGACCTTCCTCTGTACGTCCGTGAGGATAAGATACTCGGCGGACAGGTCCAGACTGGCCTTCAGACTAGGCAGAGCGGAGGAGTTGAACGGATCTGGAGAGAACCTGTGAGAGCACAACATGCTTATCATTAATAACCTTAAATAATAAATCTGCTTATGCCAAAGTTAATGCCAATGTAATATAATTTTAACTGATAATGGGGGGTAAGTTTAAGTGATAACCTGATGGTCTGTAAACAGGTCCAAGAAACAGTGCACCACATTTTCAACTCCTGGTTCTGATCTGCTCCAGTAATGAGGAACCGCCAGAAAGGTACACTGCAATGACAAAAAAACATAGGTGAAAAAGAGAAAATAACAGCGATGTCTTTCATGTTCTGCGTGAGCCCTTGTGTACTCACTCTGGATCCTGTCTCTTGTGGTTGTCACAGAAAAGAAGACAAGAGAGGGGACGCCCTCCATGTGGCCTCAATTCATGTAGACATCTGGATAAGAAGATGGTGAAGGGAAGGGGAGAAAAAAAGAAAACCAGATTAAAGGAAAAGGCCAAAAATGGACAACCACACACATTCGAAAACACATCTACACTTCTAGCTCACCTGGGCTTGTCCTGCCCCCCTTCTATGTACAGCTGCCAGAACTTGATGTATCCATCGTGGCTAGCTGTGGCTAACACAGTTCCATCTGGAGACAAGGCCCCTTCACTGACACGCTACAGAGACAGGACATGGGGGGGAAAAAATCAGTTTCACATGTCCTGTTGTGCATGTTAAGCAACTTAAATGAGACATGTTTACACCACCGTTTAATGTATTTATAATTAGGTACCTGTGTATGTCCCTTCACGATGATGACGCCTTCCTTCACGTCTGCAGCATCGACGGGCCAACTGCTGTAGTTGGCTTTCAAGATCTCCAGGTCCCAGACCTCGGCCTGGAAGAGGCCAGCGACAACATTTTTAAAAAATGATCTGTACTGGAGAGTTTCTGTTTGTTTCCTGATGTAATTCGGGTAAACACAAGACTGTATTCTTGAAAACCTGGAGCCCAGATGTTGTTTCTGGGGATAGAATTATTGTATGAAGCGGATCGTTCCCGATGTACGATGATGAGATCATTCACATGAACTTAACTCGAGGCTTGGGGCTGTCAACACATTTAAACTCTGAATTCCAACCATTTCCTCTGCTCTTGTAACTGGTTTCAGTTACAAAAGGAAAAGAACTAAAGAACATTACATTGAAGTGTTTGTTTGTATTTTCAAACCAAAAACTCTGTAAAAAAAAAAATTTTAAATACTGATACCCTGTCTTCGTGCAGAAGAGCCAAGGTCTGGCTGGCATCATCCTGGTTCTCCTCGTTGTCCTCCAGGACAAACGGACACCAGATGAGGCGTCTTTGGGAGTTCAGTGGAGTGTCATCTGGTCGTCTTATATGAACCACTATTTGATCTCTGTAGGGAGCATGTGTTAAAGAAACTGGAAGAGAAGACGAGCTCACAGATTACACGGTAGAAACATCCAAATACAAGCCCAAACATCCACCCATCCACACAGAAGCATTCCCTCACATGCCGTTTCCCAGTTATGAGGATACAGTATCTTGATTCCAGTGCAGGTGAGTTGCCACACCATCAGGTTGCCTGCTTCATCCACACAACCCAACAGGGAGGAGTCCAGGTGGGCAAAAGCCAAATCTGCGACACCTCCAGTGAACCCTTTTAGTAGTGAACGTTCAGCAAAATCCAGACTCAGGACACGAATCATGGCATGGTTGTTGGCTCCTGCAGGAGCAAGTGTTTGTTTTAAATTAAACGGTTAAACCAGGGAACAGGGGAGGGGGGGTATTACAGCACACAATTTCATTAAGTGACGGTACAAAGCTCAGGCAGAGCGGTCATTAATAGCTCATTTGTGTGGGAAGCTCACCTCTGATGGCATAGGCGACAAAAGAGTTGGACACAGCGATCAGTCTGCCGTAATAATACTTGTGCTCCCAGTCATACTTGGCAACGGGCTGAATCTTCACCTGAACAAAAAAAACAAATTCACCTTTTAAAATCAAATGAAAAGGTATTTTTTGTGACCTGTTAATAGTAAAAAAAAAATGCCTGCAATTTAGGCGTCAGGGACGCTGTTATGCTGGAGCTGATGCTCCCAGTTTTTACCTTGTTGCTGCCCCGGGCCTTGCTGTTGATGCTGGAGTCTTGACTCGCCACAATCTCCACGTTGTTGGAGGTGATGGGGATACAGGTGGAGCCGTCATCCCCGGAAAGGCAACTGAAACAGTAGCAGCAAATGGATTCAATTGCAAGGAGACACCAACATGTAATGTTTCTCTGTGTCATTGGAGATTTTTAAAGAGCCCACTCACATGATCTGACTCTCCTGAGCAGTGCTCAGGTCTGTGGAGATGGGTCGGGTAGAGTCTGACATGGTTGACGTGTCAGTGCCTCCCAGAAGGCCTGCGGCCCCCAATAACCCGTTCAGCTCTCCATTAAAAGATGGTATTTTCTGAGCATCACTCCACTGTGCATCTGAAAATCATCACATCATGAGAATATGTAAATGTAAGACACAATTTTAAACTCAAACAGTGCACTGACTGTACTTGTGGGGTGATAAAATAGTTGTGCTAGCCCACAATTATCAAGCTCAAATGATACGAGGTACTGTATTACAGGGCATTGCAAATCAACTGCTTTACTCATTAGTATTAGGGCTGAACAATTCATCAATTTTTTATCAAAATCGCAACACGGCCGACTGCAATTTTCAAATCACAGCAGGTGCAATGCTTCCTAAAGCCAAAGTGTGCGTCAAATTGCCATTTTAAATTAAATATTGACTGAACATCTTTGTTTCCCGAAGATCTGCACAAATATCACACAGTAATCGTTTTTACAATAGATAGGAAAGTTATGAAAATGAACATTTCATCTCATATGAAAATCACAATTTCAGTCAAAAAATAACAGCAATTCAATATTTATATAAAATCATACAGCCCTTCATAGTATTGCAAAAGACCATGCATATGCATAGACAAAACAGTCACAACCTACAATAGAAAGGCTCACGCTAAATGCCTGTTAATATGGTGTTGCTGTGTGAAGAATGGTGTCTGCAAGATGTCAATCATACCATACTCCGCTCCATCACCCCCTATATTCCAAAACTTTAACAGCTGAGTGCATGCAACTACAGAGAAGATGGAGCACGACATAGATATTTCATGGATTGATTAAACCAACATCCACCCAACCAACCAACCAATGTGGACTTTGTCAAACATACTCAACATTAAAACAGGTATCCATTTAAAAGTTTTTGGCTGACGCGCATATATCTGTCTCCCTTACAGAACTTGCTCAGGAATAAAGACAGTCTTCCTTGATCTAATCTTCCCTGAGAAAAGACACAAGAATTAACAATTATCTGCAGCCAGGAACCATTCGGTTCCTTAAAAAGGGTTCCGAGTATTTCCTTGGAATTATAGTGAATCCTGGAACTGGAGTGAAAATGCAGCTTTTATTTATATGCTTACGTACACTGAGCGAAATTTAAATTAAGTAAGAGGCAGTGAGACTGTGAGGACACAAAGTAATGAATGGCTAAATCCAGAGGAAGGCAGTAACACAAAATTCAAAAAAGACCACCAACCAACCCAATCACAAAAACTTTGGAGATGATGTAAAAAAAAATGTGGTCCAGTTCAGTACAACACTGGACCTCTTTCCTTCTGTACGCTGTTGTTTTGCTTATTTGTACACATGTAGGTGACTTTGAATTTGTAATGCAAATTTAGTTTTTTTTATTTAATGTGGTGATGCCAGAACTTGAGTTTATATTTATATTTAAGTAAGATTTATGGTTCAATCATAACCAGGTTGCATGCAAATGTAGGTTTTTGTACAGGCACACTATTAGAATTTGAATTTGTATTTTCAACTTTGCAATATCTGCATCAATATTGTGATATTTCAACGACAGAGTAGTTTACATGAGGTACCAAAACACAGTGAATCTGGGGGAAAAAAATCTCAGAACGTTGAGCTTCGTGCGCAGTTTCGAGCTAAACGTCGATAGCAGTAAAAATCCTTGACTACATTTGGCGATATGGTGAAATACCTACAATGGAGTCTCACATTATAGAGTGTGTGTGTAAACAAGGCATTTCAAACAAACTAAACATATTCGTCGCCGCCGACAATAAGACAACTGCTTTCCTTCAACAGAGACGTACGCTAGCTCGCTGCGAAGCTAACATTTGGGACTTTCCGACGCAGTTCAGACACAGCGTCCTAACATTCCCTTTTTATCACAACAAAACCAGTATTCCGCATAAATAAATGTAAATATATGCGTATTCACGTGCACATTGTATTGTTAAGACTGTCGTTTGCATGTATTCAAAGTGCTATTGAGCGGCGTTTTAAAGCTGCGCGCTAAACCAACTCATGTTAGCCACTTAGCTGGCGAGCTAAGGTTAGCCGCCGCGGCCTAGAGAAGCCACCGCTTTTGATTATCGGTCCAACTCACCGGCGCTGTTACCGGGACAGTCGAGTTTGAGGATATCCCGGAGATGCTGGGTCGCACCCTCGATGTCTATGTTAGTGGAAGCCATGGGTGAGGGAAAGGGGAGACTGGGTTAATCTGGGGGGGAGATTGTAGTGTCTTTTTAGGATGCGATGCTGTCAAGTGTTCACTCCGTTCACCCAGAGCAACCGTCTAAACTTCCGTCATGTCCGCGGCTAAGCTTCCGACTTGAGGAGGAGTGAGGTCATTGGTTCCTACCTCGAATTCTGACCATGGAGAAATGGATAGAGCACCGCCCCCTCTGCATTGAAGACAATTTTGTCATGGTGGCCACTGTGGGTACTGCAACAAAAAAAGACTCATGGGGCCCAAAAGGCAATTTCTCATTGAGAACAATAGTAAAATAGACTCCTGTAAAATTGTCCACAGGACACCTCGAGACATGGACACGGGCTTTTATAGATTTCTATATTCTATATTTTTAATTCATGGAGTTTTATATTAAAAAGAACCTTCCTAAAAGCCATAAAAAGCCCAGACAAATCTTATTTCCCAGAGTGACGTCACAGCTGTGTACGAGCACAGCAAAGCGCGGTCATGTGGTGTCTCGGGAACGGCGCTACTGTCACTGTGTGATATGAAAACTTAATGAGAAATGTGAATAAATAATAAATAAATAAAAATTACAACAAAGCAGGTTTTACTTATTTATTCATTTATTTTCAAAATTATCATGGATGTATTAACGAATGATTGAGGAGAGGAGACTGACATGATAGTAACGGTGACCTTGTGATGACCTGAGACCTGCGCTGAGTGCGCTCACTTCACCACTGATTACAGGGGAGGCTGCTTTGTCTTATCGCCACGATCTGTTCATAAAGTTGCTGAATGTGATGAACACATGAATTATAGCTGAAGATGAACATGTTAAGTGAAAGAATCTGGAGTTCTAAAACTACTTTTAACACGTTGTTAATGTTTATGTTCCTAATAATATGGTCATGTTAGAGTCTGCAGGTTTATTTGAATATTGTATGATTATTATATTAACCATTATAGTAATTATAACGATATGTTAGCTTTATTTGTAAACCACTTCCACAAAAACAGTTACAAATTTGAACTTTGAAATTCAAACCAAAATACAAAGCATAGCAATGAGACCAAAAACATCATATTAATGGTTAATATTCAATGAAATTGTTTTTTTTTTTAAATCATAAAAGTACTTAATGTTGTCATTATTTTCTTGGAACGGAAAACATCTCGGAGAGAATGAAGCTGTGAACGTGTGAAAAGTTCACAGGTTCAGGACAACAAGATCGAGCTGACCATGTTCAAAGTGATGTCACAGCGTCATGGCCACAGAAAAACCTTTGTCCTTCAGATGATGTTTGTCCCTGATCTGCTGAAGCTGCGTCACAGACAAGGACTCAGGATGAAGATCATCTTCACTCCCTCTTCCACCTGTTGAGAGGAGACGACAGAGGAGAAGAGTCAGAGTCACAACAGTGAGTAAGTGAAGCAGCAGAGACTTCAGTTCAGTTCAGAGCTGCTTCATGTTCATCACTGTACTTCACATTTACTCATTGTTGACACAATGTCATCATAAAGTAACTGTGAGGAAACAAATGTATACAATAGTTGGTGTGAGCGCCCTCTGCCTTCAGACCAGCCTTCAGTTCTTCTGTAGGATTAGAGTCAGGTGTTTGATTCACCAATAAGACTGAACAGGTAGAGGATGAGCAACAGCTAGACTCTGCTACCAAGGTGAGGTTGTGGAAGACGTTTTCATGTCGTGGTCAACCACTATGGCGAGACTGAGAAGAGCAACAAGACACAAGGTCATTCAGCGACATCAGCACAGTCTCTGCCAGGCAAAGACTTCAGAGCAGACTGAGGTTTCAACATCTTTGGAAGAAGCACAAAGACACGGGTAACGTTGACTATCATGGACGTAGTGGACGGCCAAGGAAATGGTGTGGCATATGAAAGACACGTCCTGCTTACTTCCTTTTTTTAAATCACAAGATGTCCAGCAGTGTCATTAGCTCAGAACTGGAAGAAGAAATCTGTCTAGAGACGTCTGACCAGAAGTGGTCTTCATGGAAGAAAAAAGCCAAACCACAGACGTGGAAACAAGGCCGATCGTCTCGGCCACGTGTGAAGACAACAACTGTGGAGCAGGAACATGTCAGCAGTTCTCTGGACTGATATTAAGCTGTGTTTCAATCATAATAGTATGGCTCTGTCCTGGGTCAGGCTTGTGTTTCCACTGAGAACCGGACCTTTGGTTGGTAGGCAGGGTGTGTCCTGTCTAGCTCCGCCTTGACCGTGCCATTTTACTCTGGTAGGGGGTCAAAGAATGGAACAGTTGGGCCTGGTTATTTTGTCACTATTACTAATGGAAACACAAAAAAACCTGTACTGTACCAAACTCAACCATTCCAAACAGTCAATCATGAAGTCTGCCTCTATTCTGCTCTCACAGCTTCACTGAGGAAACGCTGGATATTTGCTCCGACTGTGATGAGTACAACACTGATCAAAGTGGACACTGACTCTAACACTCTACTGACCTCACAGTCTCCAGTCTGTAGTCTGGACTCTGCACAAGGTCACACAGAGGCTTCATTCCTGAATCCTGCAGATTGTTCAGACTCAGGTCCAGGTCTCTCAGGTGGGAGGGGTTGGACTTCAGAGCTGAGGCCAGAGAAGAACAGCTGATCTCTGACAAACTGCAGTGACTCAACCTGAATAAAGAATAAAATATGAGACTTCAGACAATGACTGTGTGTGTGTGTGTGTGTGTGTGTGTGTGTGTGTGTGTGTGTGTGTGTGTGTGTGTGTGTGTGTGTGTGTGTGTGTGAGAGAGAGAGAGAGAGAGAGAGAGAGAGAGAGAGAGAGAGAGAGAGAGAGAGAGAGAGAGAGAGAGAGAGAGAGATAGTGTGTGTATCAAATGCGTTTAAGGTTAAATAAATGAAAGTTTTAAAAAACAACAGTAGTTTCAGTCAGTGAACTCACTTCAGAGTCTCCAGTCTACAATGTGGACTCTCCAGTCCAGAACACAGCAGCTTTACTCCTGAATTCTGCAGATCCTCGTTGTCAGTCAGGTCCAGTTCTCTCAGGTGGGAAAAGTTGGACTTCAGAGCTGAGACCAGAGAAGAACAGCTGATCTCTGACAAATTGCAGCCCCTCAACCTGAATAAAGAATAAAGCATGAGACTTTAAACAATGACTATGTGTGAGTGAGAGAGACATTCTGTGTGTTTCATTAATTCATCAGTGTATCAAATGAGTTTAATGTTAAATAAATTAAAGTTTAAAAAAGCAACAGCAGCTTCAGTCAGTGAACTCACTTCAGAGTCTCCAGTCTACAACATGGACTCTCCAGTCCAGAACACAACAGCTTCACTCCTGAATCCTTCAGATTGTTCGCACCCAGGTCCAGGTCTCTCAGGTGGGAGGAGTTGGACTTCAGAGCTGAGGCCAGAGGAACAGCTGATCTCTGACAAATTGCAGCAACTCAAACTGAATAAAGAATAAAATATGAGACTTTAGACAATGACTGTGTGTGTGTGCGTGAGTGAGAGAGTGTTTCATTCATTTATCAGTGAATCAAATGAGTTAAATGTTAATTAAATGAAAGTTTAAAAAAACAACAACAGCATCAGTCAGTGAACTCACTTCAGAGTCTCCAGTCTACAATGTGGACTCTCCAGTCCAGAACACAGCTGCTTCACTCCTGAATCCTGCAGAATGTTCCAGCTCAGGTCCAGGTCTCTCAGGTGGGAGGGGTTGGACTTCAGATCTGAGACCACAGAAGAACAGCTGATCTCTGACAAACTGCAGCGTTTCAAACTGAATAAAGAATAAAAGACGAGAAGTTGCTGGTTGAAAGCAGTCAGTGTTTGATCATGTGTTCAGAGCTGAGTCTCGGAGAGTTCACAATAATCCAGTCTGTGATTCTAGAAAATTTCATATGTTGACATTTTCATCAACATCTTCTCTTGTTGTGTTTGACACGAAACATCTTTCATGGAGTCACAGTGAGGTGTCCATCATGTCCACAGTCTGAGTGTGTGGAACACACCTGGGACCTGGACTCATGTTAAACTGAGACATGTTGGTCCAACCCGGTCCAGAGACACAGACCCGATCAGCAGCGACTTCACAGCTGATGGTTATTAACAAGCTAACGTCACTCGACTACTCTGTGTCTTAATGTAACGTCAGCAGACTTCTCTGGATCTGAACACGGACTGGTTCAGATCAGGTCTTTGGGTTTGCTTTGACCATGTTGGAGTCTAATCAGGTTTAGGTGAAACCAAAAAGAATCAAAGTCACATGAAGATAATTCGTTAACAATGAAACATTAACAGGAAATGACAAAATAAAGCAAGAATCACAAGCAGACGATAAATCTGCATCATTTAAAACATGAAAAACAACACAGTTGACTCACAAAGTGAGAAGAATGAGAAGAATATTTGATCAACCATCACGATGTTATGCTTGGTCATAATGTTATTATTGGTCATGTCTGAACTTACTTGGCCTTCCTGCAGTTCCTCACAGCTGGAATCAATCTCAGTTTTCCCTGGTATGATGTGTTGTACTTGTCCAGGTCCAACTCATCCAGAACCTCCTCAGACATCTGCAGCATGTAGGCCAGAGCTGAGCAGTCGAACTCAGAGAGACTCTGTCCTCTGTCCTTTGACTTCATGAACTCTTGGATCTCCTGATGCACTGATTGGTCGTTCATCTCTGTCAGACAGTGGAAGATGTTGATGCTTCTGTCGGGTGAGATGTTCTCTGTGTTCATCGTCTTCAGGTTCTCAGTGACTCGCTGGATGATTTCTGGACTGTTCTGAGTCTGACCCAGCAGACCTCCTAACAGTCTCTGGTTGGATTCAAGACAAAGTCCATGAAGGAAGCGAACAAACAGGTCCAGGTGACCATTTTTACTTTGGAGTGATTTCTTTATGGTTGCTTTCAGGAAGACATCCAGAAAAGAGTAACCACCATCATATTTTATTCCGAAGAAGTCCTGCAGTACCTCTGACTTCCTGTCTTTGTCTTCTTGTCTTAAGATGTGCTGCAGTACCTCTGTCTTCCAGTTGGTGAAACAGTGGAACATGTAGACTGCAGCCAGAAACTCCTGAACACTCAGATGAACAAAGCAGCACACTGTTTTCTGGAAGATCACACTCTCTCTTCTGAAGATCTCTGTATAAACTCCTGAGTAAACCGAGGCCTCTGTCACATTGAGACCACACCGGTCCAGGTCTTCTTGGTAGAACATGATGTCTCCTTTCTGCAGATGTTCAAAGGCCAGCCTCCCCAGCTTTAGAAGAACATCCCTGTCGGCCTCCATCAGCTCCTGTGGACTCGTCTCACGTCCTTTCTCATACTTATTCTTCTTCCTCTTTGTCTGAACCAGCAGGAAGTGCGAGTACAGGTCTGTCAGGGTCTTGGGCAGCTCTCCTCTCTGCTCTGTGGTCAACATGTGCTCCAGAACTGTAGCACTGATCCAGCAGAAGACTGGGATTTGACACATGATGTGGAGGCTCCTGGACATCTTGACGTGTGAGATGATTTTGCTGGACAGATCTTCATCACTGGATCTCTTCCTGAAGTACTCGTCTTTCTGGTCGTCAGTGAAGCCTCGTACTTCTGTTACCCTGTCAACACATGCAGGAGGGATCTGATTGGCCGCTGCAGGTCGAGAAGTTATCCAGATGAGAGCTGAGGGAAGCAGATTCCCCTGGATGAAGTTGGTCAGCAGCACGTTGACTGATGACCTGTGTGTGACGTCAGAAACCAGCGTCCTGCTGTTGAAGTCCAGTGAGAGTCTGCTTTCATCCAGGCCGTCAAAGATGAACAGAAGTTTACAGACAGCGAGCTTCTCTGCTCTGACCTTCTCTAATGTTGGATGGAAAACATGGAGAAGCGTGAGAAGACTGTGCTGCTGATATCTGATCAGGTTCAGCTCCCTGAACGAAAGCAGAATCAGCAGATTCACATCCTGGTTTTGCAAACCCTCGGCCCAGTCCAGAGTGAACTTCTGCACCGAGAAGGTTTTTCCAACACCAGCAACGCCGTTGGTCAGGACAACTCTGATGCGCCCCTGCTGGTCAGGTAGGGCTTTAAAGATATTGCAGCACTTGATGGGAGTGTCCTGGACCATCTTCTTCTTGGAGGTCGTCTCCAGCTGCATCACCTCATGTTGAGTATTGACCTCTTCACTCTGTCCCTCTGTGATGTAGAGCTCAGTGAAGATCCTGTTCAGGAGGGTTCTACTTCCTCTTCCTTCAGTTCCTTCAGTCACATGTTCAAATCTCCTCCTCTGACTGATCTTATGTTCATCTAGAACCTTCTGCAGACCAACATCTGCTGAAAGACAAGAGACAAAATCAGACTGAAAAAAGAATCTGAGCAGCTGAGGATTATTTTTCATCTTTTTCTGTGACCTTGTTGTTTTTTGTTGTCAAATGAAAAACTACAGTCATTTTCACTGTAATGACTTGAATAACTGTTTCTGAAACAATAAAAAGATTACGTTATTGTCAGACAGCGAGTGTTGTAACCAGTGATAGTGTGTACGGGTCACGCCCAAAATTTAACGTTCCCTTTGCGGACATTTCCTGAAAATTTCAGCCAAGTCCGTCGACGAGTTATCTTGCTAACAGACAGACAAACACATGTCATTTTTCTCCTGTTTCTCCTGTTTTTCTATTTCTAAAGTCTGCTAGTGCTGATGGGAGCTGCTCTCCGTATGAGTCTTACCCTGTGGTCCATGTCCTGTCCTGGGTCTTTGTCCACACTGAGGACAGCAGGAGTCTCCTGGTGGACCAGACTGGTCCCAGTATGAGGAGATGCAGCGTCTGCAGAACCAGTGACCACAGCTGGTGGAGACTGGATCCTTCAGGACGTCCTGACACAGAGGACAGCAGGACGTCTGCTCATCCACAGGAACAACAAACTTATCTCTGTGAAGACATTTCTTTACTATTAACATGTCAGGGACGGGTGGGCAAGTGCGTGATTGAGACAGACAGTGAATGAAAACCCTTGTTTGTTGACCAAAGCAAATGTCCAGCTCAGTGACGACTGAGGACACGAGACAAACTTGTCCTCTGATCTGAGACACTTTATTGTCTTTGGTTGAGAACCTACACTTTAATGAATCTGACTCCTTCACAGGACAAACAGTCTCTTACTTTGTCTCTGAGGCTCCAGGTTCATGACTGAAGGCTAGAGGTATTCCCATAGACTGGTCACTCTTCATAGATAGACAGCTGGGTCCTGGAGTCTCTGCTCTCTGTCTGCGGTTGTGACCTCTGCAAACACAAACAGGGTTTTATATTTTAAGGTTAGCCGATGCTTTCATGTTTGTTCAGTGACAATAAATCTGATGGTCTGTGTTGGGACTACGACTTGTTCAGTGCTGCAGGTTCCTACTCACATGAAAATAGCTGAACGCAACACAAGGCTGTTACTTACACATCAGCAGAAAACATGGTTATAAAACATTATTTTCATTTATTTTTTTCGCATTTCTGTTTAGCACATTACCAATTCTGTTGTTGACTTGTTCCAAGTTTCCTCATAATAGAATTTTTTTTTTATGATGGTTGGTAAAACAGCTGAAAGGTGCATTACTGCGTCCTGGAATGATCTGCTGCTAACACACTTCACTGGACAAACTGTCTCTTACTTTGTCTCTGAGGCTCCAGGTTCATGACTGAAGGCTAGAGGTATTCCCATAGACTGGTCACTCTTCACAGACAGACAGCTGGGTCCTGGAGACTCTGCTCTGTCCTTGTCTTCCACCACACAATCACTCATCTGCTGGACTTCAGTCATTCTGAGAGAGAAACAGACTGTGAGCCGACACTGACAGACAGACAGACAGACAGACAGACAGACAGACAGACAGACAGACAGACAGACAGACAGAATGTATAAACCGTCCCAATGTCAATATTTACAGAGCTCATTTGAGTAAAATAACTTGTTTTATACTGTAAACCTAATATATATATATATATATATATATATATATATATATATATATAAAACACGTTTTCTCTTTGTTGTTCTCATTAGTTTGTGTAAATGAGCTCTTCACTCACTTCTCACTGCTCCACTGAAAGCATCATATTTAAAGCACTTTAAAGAGTTCCCTCTCAAACTCTGCAGTGGAAAATCTCCTTCATGTTTCCTGGAGGACGTCTGATATGCTATCTGTGTTCAGTCCAGTGACCAATCACACGAGAGGAAAGTGGAAGACAACAGGAGATTTCTGTTAGAGAAGGTGTTTGATGAAATCTGCAGTTCATGTTCCCGACATATGTGTGTGCTATAGCAGCCTATGGCCAGTAGATGGTGCTAGGCTACTCTGCTTGTGTGTTATTGAAGGCCTGTTGCCTGCATTACAGTTTTTCTCCATTGGTTTGGCTCATTTCTTGAAACAGAAATGACATTCTCAAAACTCTAAGATCGTTTGGCACAACAGTCTTACAGTTCAGCACAACACCATAGTTCACTTGCAAAAGATCATATATTTCTCAAAACTGTTCACTCATGCTTCAAAACTAAATTCCTTTACCATATTAATAGTCGGTGTCACCAAAATGCAAGAGATCCTTCTCAATTGATTTGGCTCATTTCTCGAACCAGACCGGACGTTCTCAACGCTCTCGGTGTTTTTGACAAAATAACCTGGATGGTTCAGCACAACACCATGGTTCACCTGCAAAAGCTCATATCTTTCCAAAAACAGTTCACTCATGTGTCAAAACTAAATTTCCTTCTCATATAAATAGCCAGTGCCCCCAAAATGCATTGTCCCTTTGGCATTGTGTAAGCACTGCAAGTCAAAATGTTTAGATGTTTTGTCACTGTGGCAGAGGACCATTGAAATATCCCTCATGTCCATCTTCATCAGAGTAAAACAAAAGTCAAAGAAAATGTATACAGCACAATATACTGTAATATAAACACATAAACAAAAAACAAGGAAAATTATAAGTAGCTGGAGATTCAAAACTAACATTTCTTGAGGTCATTTCTGTCCTCACCCTCCTGACCATCCACACTCTGCTGTCTGTCTGGCCACAGATTCTCTTCCACATCACAGTGTATATTCTCCCTTGTGATGCAATGAGGGAATAAACAGCGTGCATGTCACAACCATCCCCTGCACTGATCTCCTGTAATATCATCACATGGAGCAGGGACCTCTGATTTTGAGCCTGAATGCTCGTACACTCTCTAACGCCAAGCAGAGAAAAACTCCTCAATAGGACTGAGGAAAGGAGAGTAAGGTGGTAGAAACATGAGCGGGGCCACGGAGGAAATTTACATTGTCCCGAACAAAGGGCATACTTTGGTAGGTGAGGCCTAACCAGACCTCTCATTTCACGGATCAAATCAGAATGAAGGTGGTCCAAGAAAATGAGGAGCTTCTGTGTTACTGAGGTGAAGGTGAAAATAGAACTTGGCTAACAAAGGAGGAGTTCCACACATCTCAGATGACCAATCAAACAATATGTGTCAATTATGATAAATTTATCAAATGTTCCAAGAGATTCATATATGATATTCATGGTATTATATTCTTGACTTATTTTGACAATTGAACAGACTATTGTGCAAGTGATGACTTACACAATGAAATGATGCTGACATGTTTTGCAGAGAACAAACATTAGACTGAGACTTCGACAATCAGTTAAGATCAACAAGATCTATTCACTCGGAAACTGTGCTAAATGAAGGCTAACTGTGCTAACTGTGTGCTACAAGTACTTAATCATTTGCAAAGATGTCTAAGACAATTGCAATTTGATAAATGAATGAGAAATGCAAGTCTGTTGTACACACAAAATCATCATAATCACAACACTCACCTTCCTGTCTTTATGCTGCGCAGTTCCCTCTGGATTTACAGGAAATCACAGCAATATTTACCTCTGCCGTTCAGTAATGAACAGTCTGGTTTCCCTGGATCAAGTCTGTTGCCTCTTTAGTCCAGAAGCCAAACCTTTGGCCGTGCCTTTCAAAAGAAAACAACACTGGGGAGGAATAAAGGAATATCTTATCTCGTCTTGTTTTGTGTCTTTGAAAATAATTATTAGTAGTTTATGATTTCATTTCATGTTTTATTGGACTTAGTACTTCTTGTGAGCATTTTTTTAGCGAGACTGTGAAACTAGGGTCAAAGTTCACTTTCTGAACTAAAATGATCCACTCTGTTATAAGAAAACGACAACGGGAGTCCATTGAACAGTGTCCGTGTTCTTAAGTTATTACTGAAACCATAACTCCTGCACTTTGTTAATTTACTTCCACTTTTAGATTTCAATGTTTGTTTTGTAACTGTTATCCCTCTGTTTTTATGAACAATGACGTGTTCTGCTGCCTTTCTTGATCTCAATGGGTCTTTTATCTGGTTAAATGAGAATAAATGTAATATTCGTCCATCTTTGAAGAGGTATAAACTTGATCATTTTTATTAGTCGTTCGCGATTGTGTACAATGTAAAAGTAGCATTAAGTCTAAATCAGAACTGAAATAATAAACAACTAATAATTATTTTGAAAACAATTAAATAAGACCAGATAACATATTCCTTTATTCCTGCAATGTTTTTTGCAGTGTTACAGCAGCCAAAAATCACAACAAGGTAGAAATAGAAGAAAAATAGAGCTTTGATTAATATATACAAAGAAATGTTTGACAGATGAAACAAAAACAAGATCGACTACAGCTCCACTATATGTTATTATATATTTTTTTGTTTTATTAGGCATCATTCTGTTACATGTCATCACAATGATAACATATTGTTTTCATTTAACATTTTTCTTTTCAATACGTCGCTTTCAGATTTTATTTTCAAAACGGAAGTAGGACTCCTAGGCCTGGAACGTTGGTGTATAATTGACGTAAAGGAGACTTCACAGCGGCTCATTTGACCACGGAAAGCCAAGTGGCAGCTGCTTTGACCGCAGTCTAACAAATCATCAACTCTGCTTTGGTCAAAATAATCACTTCACGAAATTAACCACGTCTAAAGGACTACATTTTCTAACGGAGCTAGGTGGTTTTGGTAAGTGTCATGGGCTTTTCTTAATCCTTAATCTTGATCCTACTTTACAGTTAAACGGTTGAAACGCGGTTAACATATGTAACATCATGTGTTATTCAAGCTTTCATCATTGTTTTAACGTTAAAAAACGAAATGAATGTACTTACTTTGGACTCTTGGCTGTTTTTTCTAAAAACTGCTGTCTCATGTTCGACCGTTGGCGCTTCCGGGTTTATTTCTGGGTTGGGCAGCCCATAGAGCGTGCGCATAATACATCCATGAGCGTGCGCAGTAGTGTTGCTCCCATGATGCCTCTCGGCTACGTGAACGAGCCGTCCGCGTTCTCCACTTGTTCGTCAGTGCTGTCGCTAAACGAACCTAACTGCCCAGTGTTAAAATAGAGATTTTAGAAACTTCCTTACTAAATGTTGGATATTTTTGTAGCATACATCAGCAATTGGCTAGATTAATGGATGACTGGAAATAAAAGGATCCAAGGAGAATGAAGCCACACCATTTAAGAAAAAAAGTCCAGGTTTTATTGTGTATCATGGCTGTAAGTCCATGCCAGATGTGGGAGAAAGACAAAGGTTGAGAGAGTGAATTATTATGCATTATCAGACAGTTAAATCAAAGGTTCTCCTCCATGACTCTTGGGGTTTCGCGAGGGCAAAACCTGTCACAAAACTGACAATTAGGTAAAATAAGGAGATCGAACTTCGTTAAGTGCACTAAAGCAAGCTGTAGTCAACACAAAACTGTAATCTATAAAAAAATAACGGACTTACAAAACAAGAAGTCACAAGTGAAGAGGCCAACTCAGGACCTGAATATGGATCTATAAACCAGATGAACAGCAGCGCTAAGAGAACAGAGTCGACAGCAGTGGGTAAAAACAGTACGGAGCAGAGAAGGTTAGAGTAGAATAAAGCAGAGTATGGGTTAATGGCGTCAGTCAGCTGTTTGTCTTCCAGGTGGCTTGAGTGTAGATATTGTCATAATGGGCTCCCAGCGTCATGCAGGTCAGCAGAGTGGCAGACAGCGGGGGCGTCTGATTGGTCGGCCGGTGCGTCGCAGTTCTACTGGTCGGGGGGAGGGGGGTGGTCTAAAAACTTGCTTGGATGAGGTTCAGTGATTGACATCTAGAATTTGTAGTTTGCTTGTTTGTCGGACAGGCGTCGATGAGGCAGCAGGAGGGAGGGAGGGAGTGAGGAGCTTCTCTCCATCCCCCAACTCCATGCTTCACACACAGCACGCCCCCCTGCTATGGCTGCCCCTGTCCACCGGAGCAGGGAGAGGCAGAGCTTAAACAAAGTTGTGGATGGCCAACCTGAACATGTCATTGGTGCACACCCATGCATCCTGAATGTTCTTGAGGACAAAACTCTGATGGAATCCCATGATGGGGTCTTCATCTACCTGCAGTCGTGAACACACAAGAGGTTCAGGACAAACTGGACACTCAATGATGGCCGAGTTCCATTTAGCTTCATTAAGTCTTAGGCCCCGTCCCAATACCTCCCCTAACCCTAAATTTTGCACGCTCTCGTGAAGGGGGAAACACAATTTTGCCCTTATAATCAACCCTCAAAATGTAGTGAGCTTTGATGCGGGCTTAAAACAAATGTGGATGTGTGTACCAGCGTTCACTTGAACACGAATACCCTGGACTTTCCATCACATTCGTGATATAGCGTTTATGAGGACGGAGGAAAAACAAACAACGCAAATAACAGAATTGTCAACATGTGACGTAGGTTAGCACGCTCGTTATGTTCACTGCTAATTTGCATATAGTGGTGTCCCAATTCCATAGGGAAGCCTCAACGAGGGGATTTTACGGTTGAGGGCACTCCAAACCAAGTAGAAATTTTAAGGGGGAGAAATGGGACGGGCCTTATACACATGTCCTTAACGTCAAGGCAGGAAATTGACGACTGATAATCTGTACAAGTTGTGAATAACTGTGCTACTTACTTTAAGCTGTCCTATTACCATACTTAAGATGCAGGAGTCTGGAGTTGGCTGGTGGTCTTGTGTTGTTATACTATGCTGTATTTTTCCAAAGGGTAGACTCTAACACAAACACAGAGACGGAAAAAAAACACAAGTGAAGAAGATTAATACACCAGAGACCAAAACGAATATAAATCAAAACATCCATCCGAGGTTTCCTCAAATGTATCGTGTGTAAATATGATTTATTCATTACAATGTGACAGAAAACAGCGACTAGTGGTGAGGAGTCAGTCCAACACCTGTTGCATGTGTCTGAGTGAGTTACCAATGGACTTACAGAGAGTTTCTCAACAATTGCTCTTTTTCCCTCGAACTGCTGTCCCTCCCAGGTAAGACATGACTGATCGATCTGTGTGAAAGAAAGGGCTGTTGTTACCACATAAAACAAATACTCTGTACTTTTTACTTTGTTAAATGAGTGGGGGGGGTCTTGGTTTGTGGACAAAGCTGTTTTAAATGCTGCAGCCATAAGTACTTCTGTTTTCGTTTTTTATATGATTTAATTTATTTACTTAATCCATGTGTTAATAGTGGAGTAGTAATAAAATTGCCTGCTTGTCTTTATCCATGAAGAGTTGTCTTGTTGAGAATTAAGATAGCAATTTGTGTATTTGAGCTTCTTCACTAAACATCATTGCTTGAATATTTCTGGCATTATATCTTACCCATTTATTTACATTTATTATACATTTCTGACCATGTGTTGGTAAAACTTTTTGCAAATGTTAACAGATGTGGTTGAAGTGCCATATAGTGGACGCAGGAGGTATTGCCTGATAATAAGCTGCTATCGGTGTATATAATAATGTAATTAAAAAAAAAAGAAAAAAATTTGAATATTTAACATAAGAAGCATTAGAAATTCGAATATGATTTGAGGGGAGGATTGACAGCCCTACTACTCACGTATATGGCTCCGAGCTGTGTTCTGTCATTGTCAAACACCTTATAGTAATGCTGCACAAAGCTGAATCCAATCTGCTCCCACGGAGGCCGGTCCACCATCCTGAATCACCCTGCGACACACACTGAGAGGATGGAGGGATGACAGGTTAAAGTGGTTAAAGAGGAGGAAAAACTATGACATGAGAGAGCATGAGCTACAGTTTACGGTCATTCATTCTCAGCCGATGAAAACAATTAGGGATGGGGCCGATCCGATCCAGTATCGGTACCGATCCAGTACCGTGTGTGTATGTGTGAGCGTGACTCTCCGCCCGCAGTAAATAAAGTTAGCTGGATCTCACTCGTGCTGTGTGCGTTCTCGTAGTATTTAGGTTTATGACATGAAGTCGCTAGATTTATCACTGTTTTCTCTGTAAAGTCCCTGTAAAGTCGTACATATCATACTTGGAGTTTATTAAAGCCTTATATAAAATCAACAATAATGATGATAATAATAGTAAAGCAAACAGAGCATCCATATCGGAATAGTATCGGTATCATATGATGATATCAATGATCCAAATAATACAAGTTAAGGACGGCTATTCTCCCTACTGTTTTAGTCATATCAGGGGGTTCTTAGTGTGTTTGCCAATGTCTGATAATAGGTTTTACAGCTAATATCGACCAATGCCGATACGGCGTTGATATCCGTGTGTATCTATACTATACAGAATAATTCTTTCTCAGTCACTTTTTTGGAACACATCCAGAAAATGTGGTTTTGTTCAGGGAAAACAGGTTCTACGTGTTGATCTGTCAAGTATTTAGAGTGAGCTACCATCACGATTCACCAGTAGCACAACGGTGGAGTGAAAACCTGATTTACTGGTAAACGGCGTCCCGTTTGTTTTAGGATGGATTTGAAAATGCTGTCGTCGTTTTTTTTCCAGCCCTAAAGTGTTTGGAACCATCTCACCTCTGTGAACTCCATCCTGAGCTCTGAGGCCTACAAACAGGATGCTCTTAGATGTGCCTAAAACCTGACTAAAAACACTGAGCCTTTTCTGTAGCTGCCACCAAATTATGGAACGATTTCTTTACCAATTGAAATTAAATCTTCCCCCACCATTGAACATTTAAAATAACTTTAAAAGAGAATGAAATATGAATGAATAAATGAGAATAGCCAACCCAGACACTTTTACCATTTTATTATTTCACTACTCACTGTTTTACAACGTGTTGTTATGCCTTCTACTTTGTAAAGCACTTTGGTCAACCCCAATTGTGTCCTCTTAGGAATAAAGGTGACTTGACATCATTCCAATACAAATGCCGATAATATCAGAATTTGACATAAAAACAACAAAGCTGGTGGCTCTGTGAAACTTTAGCACATCTAGCAGACAGTATCAATCGACCCTGCACAGTAAATTACATTTTTCAGCCAAAAAAACATTTTAAAAACAACAAACACATCTCTTAAGTGCAGGAATTTCACACAAACGTGTTTCCCCAAGGGCATTGTCAGTTTATTTACTTCACAATCGTCTCTTTGTCTTGTCATTTTAACTCACAGAAACTTCTCACAGAAAAAGTGAGATGTTTACTTCATAGCTTCAGACGCCGGTTCAACAAATGACAAAGTGGATATCAGTCCAGCGAAAACATATCATGCTTTTCTTTGTATATTACGCATTTTAAAATACTACTGAGCTAAAATTCTTTCCAGACTTTTACACAAACACAGCATTTGAATTACAGCAAATACTTTTTAAGACCAGCACCAGCACCTACCATTGCTACATTGCTAGTATGACACACATCCAGTGTTTTACAGTAACAAAGTACAAATACTTTGCTACTGTACTTAAGTACAAAATTCACATAACTGTACTTTACTTTATTATTAATTTGTAATTATATCCATTTCCTCAATAAATTGTGTACTTTTACTTCACTATATTTCCTCTATCTTAGTTACTCATTGTTACAACCAACTAAAATTGACCACAATCTTCCAGTTGAAAGACACACCCTACCACTGAGCCACCATGTCCAAACCCCAACTCCTTGCTTTTTTGAATAATGTTACTTCAAAAAGTTGTCATACACATTGAGACTTACTCAAAACAAAAACAAAAAGTGACTTCAACTTCAAATGTTCATTTTCTGGTAAGACAATTGTACTTTTACTCAAGTATCCATTTACGGTACTTTATACAAGACTGCACACGTCCCAGCAACAGCACTCACAAGCAAGAACATATACATTAAAGGGGTCATATTATAACCTATTTCTCTGCCAAAACAGCCCTGTTCAGAGCACTCGGTTTAGTAGTATCTCTTTAGGTCCACCTTAAGAGACTTAAGGAACAGGTGATCATTTGCAGGCTCTAGCAGGCACATTGCCGTCATATATCACATGTATCCACTGGACAGATAAATCCTCTGAGGCTGGAAGTTTGAGTAGAACTCTGTGCTGCACTCTGGAGCCACCGTTGCCCTCGCCACCGCTCTCGCGTGTTTTTAAGTGGAGCTCCGCGAAACAACAATTCCAGAAATTTTGCAAATTGTGACATCCCAATGAGTGTGGAAGTCAACATCACGCGTTTTATCTACTGTACTTAGACAGAGACGGATAGTGAGTCATCTTTTTTCACACTTTGCTGACTGATAGGGCCTCCAGAGTCCCAAATATAAGGATTTAAATGATTCAAAAGTTGATTTTGCATAACATGTCCCCTTTAATGTATTAATGAAGACATGCCATTAAATGTACACTGGCACTGAGCAGTGGTTGACCATGTACAAGCAGCACCTGCTGTTGGGAAACGGTATCTGCGTTGCAACATGAGTGACAGTGTGGGATCACTTCTACTGACTGAGCAGAAACTTCCAGAATCCCAGTGTACACTAAACTGGGCTCGGTCCCCTTCGACACAGTAGAATATGATACGCACAGCCGACGGCACACCTGTGGTGTCCCGGTAAATAAAGGGAGTAGTAACGGAGGCCTGGGAGTGACAACACGAGTCATGTGCTTCCACATAGCTCGAACACTGTTGTGAACAACCTGAGAGCACTGACACATTAGCAGTGGAATTCTGACAAGACAGCAACAACAATATGGGGATATAAATAATAACAGGCGCGAATAGATACCATTAAAGGGCAGAAGGAAGAACAATAAGTGTATTTAATACGGCTTCTGTGCGTAAACACCGGTTAATGGCTGGTTGAAAACAGCTAACTCGCCGCTGCTAGCTTCTAAGCTGTCTTGTTTGTTATAACTTAGCTAGTTCTTATAGCTAGCATACCTCCGCGCCAGCGAACGATACACGTCTGTTTAGTTGTATTTCCCCAGAGTCGGTGTCATGACTGCCCGGGGCTCGTTGGCATTTTCACGCGTTACTATAAATACGTCTCCTCCAAGTGTCCATACCCACCCACCCGACCCCTCCTCCTCCTGCGGGCCCGCAAAACGCAGCTTGCTGTCACCCCGGTGTAGCAGCCCCACATAGGCGTGAACCAACGTAAGCCCGAGACGAGACGGGACAGGAGCGGCCAAGTTGCCTACTTCAACAGCACCACGGCGGTCCAAACACCAGGCTAACGCAGCGCTGTGTGTTTTCACACACGTTCCCATTCATTGCTACACAGGAAGGTTTCACGAGAAAACAAAACAAACGCCGGGGACTTACCACTAACCAACGCCGAGGCCGAGTGCTCGATCGCACAGTGCTGAGTGCGTTTCGTTAGGGCGAGTACTCAAGGCACGTATTCCGTCAACCCGCCGCGGTGGATTGTGGGGACTGTAGTTTTTAGAAGTGGAATAATAAAATAAATCTGTTTTAAAGGAAATTAATGGGCGAAAAAATAGTTTTGAGTAAAACTATAACACTGGACTACATCATGATATCACAATAAACATATTCATAATAATATTTCACAGTAAAAGTGTTTGTTTTGGTATGGAATGTGGTACAATTTACAATAAAAACACATTTATGACATGATAAATCTATTAAAAAAAAATGAATCTAAGATTAAAGTAAATAATAACTGTAATCAAAACATGAACCACACATATATACTGTATATAATACATACAGTATTTTTGTGCACTTTGGTTAGTAACAGATGATGCGTGTGTTTGAAACATGGTCCGACTAAAATGGAGATTAATGGCAACAGTAAATTTGAAACTCCACATCAGTCGCTCGCCGGAAAATCATCTGATTCGTCGTTTTCCTCCGATTGGTCGAGAGCTGGAGGTAAATCTGGCTCATCAGACGTTTCAAGCTGTGGGAGAGTTTCAAAAACACTTTAGAGAAGGTGCAGGAGGAGGCAACACATTACAACCAAATCCAACTTATTCTATTGAGGACTAGAGGTCGACCGATACAGGTTTTTCTATGGCCGGTTAATTGATAATTGCCCTCATTTGGCCCATATACATACATCAACAACTAATATAAATATAACCACTAATATAAATATGTTTACAAGTCAAAAATATAGCCAGATCTGTCTCTCACTCTACATTTTATGCATCTACAATCATATACAGTATAGTATTTCGAGTAAAAATTGATTTTACAGGAAAAAGGTTATCAAATATATAATATATAAATAAAAAAATACAGTATATATAAAGTTGCCTAAATCGATAAATCTCTCTACACCTACACTGGACCCAAATCTTTCATGTCTATGTACCTGCTGCACACTTGTAGAGTCTGGATTCTCCTCCGTCGCGTTGCCTCTGTTGTTGTGCAGCTCCAGCAGTGTGTCATACTCACTCTTCACCTGATTAAAATCAGCCTGCAGCGTGTGCAACTGCGCAGGGGAAAAAAACACACACATTTTTACACATTATTTCATTCTAAATACTGTCATTTGTCGTTGTTTTACAGAGATTTTACGGCACGTGTCTGCAGTAACGAGACACCTGCAGGAGAGTCTGCCTGTGAGTTTCTTCCAGCGTGTCCCAGTTGCGTCGCGGTACAACATCCCAGTACTCGGCCTTCATCTTACTGAGCTCCTCCTGAGCTCTGGTCAGGTCGAGCCGGCACACCTTCAGAGCGAGCTGCAGCTCCACTGGGTCTTTATCCGCTTCTTTCACAAGGGAAACACAATCTCAGAGCACTTTTATACATAAGATTTAGATAATAGATAAACATATATATAAACAATGGGGGACAAGGGGGGGGGGTGATATTCGGCTACTTATATTATATTACTAACATGAATGTGCCATTCAGGATTTAAATATCACTGTTTTTTAAACTACATTTTAAGATTATCTCAGCTCTGGGTGATGCACCTTTTTCATTCTAGTTTTGAAAAGAAAATATTAAAAGTATCATTAATCCTTATTAGTCATTAATAATCATACACTGTAAAAAGAAAAACTTACTGCAATCACAAACAAAGATAGTGAGTTCTTTAAAAAAGTTCCATCAGCTAATATTGTTTTGCTAGATAAACGTGTAAGTTACAGTTTTCAAAATTCTGTTTTCAAACAGTTTGGCTAACTACTCTTGTTCAGATAATTTAAAAACTAAATTCAAAAAATTACATTTTGAATTCTGAGTTGGCACAACTCTAACATACAAGTTTGTCTCACAAAATAATATTAGTTGATGGAACTTTAAAAAAAATTAAGGGCTGTAAACTAAAATTGATTGCAGTAAGTTGCCTTGAAATTTTGAGTTTCCTCAACGTTTTCTTTTTTTTTACAGTGTAACCATCTTTGGCAGCAAAAAGTCAAACAACAAAATACTGCAGATGTTGGATGTTGAGTAGGAAAAATTTGCAGGTGTGAAATTGTGAAAATGAAAGGAAAATCACCACAAAATATTAAAAAAAAAAAAAGCTTTTGAAAGAGATCTTGATCTCAATGGGTCTTTTATCTGGTTAAATAAAAAAATAAATCATCCCCACAGTCCTCGTCAGGTGACTGTCGACCTGGGAACTGAATTATGAGGGTGTGATTTCTTGTTTGGACTCACCTGCGTCTTCGTCTGCGGGCATCTCCGTCTCCACAGTGGCTCTCGTCAGGTCACTGAGCTGGTCGATCAGCAGCTTGCGAGCATCGCGCTCCTCTCTGTACTGCAGATACTGGTTTGACAGCTCACATTGCATATGCTCTACCTGGAGAGGAATTAAAAGAAAAAAAAAAAAAGACAGAGGTAAGAATAATCTGAAAACAAAAGTTCCATAAAAATGATTTCTGGTATTTAAAACAGGGAATACATCTGGTTGTGCCTTAAAAAGCAGTCTTGACACTTGATACTGTTGAAGTTGAATGACTTTGTTTTATAATATTAGTGCAAAAACTCTAGTGTAAAGCAGCAGCAGTGTGTGTGTGTGTGTGTGTGTGTGTGTGTGTGTCGTGCCATGTACCACAGCCTGTGTGGCCTTTTCCTTTTCCCTCGCGGCCTCAAAGTCTCCGTGCAGCTGCTGCTTCTCCCTTTTCAAGGCTCCGATCTCCTCTCGCTCCTCTGCCCAGCGAGCCTGGATCTTCCTCTCACATTCCTCCCTCACCAGCCTCCAGTGGGTTCGCAGCGCTTCCAGTTCTCGGATTTGATCCTGCTGATGGGCTAAGCAGATGTATAACGCACAATGAAGGATAAATAGTATATGTATATATGTATATTCATACTGTTAGACCATAGAGCTGAGCTGACAACGTGATTTGTTGAATGAGTCTGTGACTCAACGACCTGATTTTCAGTATTTTACTAATTTCTGCTTCTCATCACAGCTGTTAATTGAGTCTTCAAGCAAAAAAGCTCATTATCAACTATTATTGGCTCAGAATTGACCAAAAATGATGATTAGTGAGTTGAATTCGAGTTGAGTTCTCTGGGTTAGACTCTTAATATGCCGACACATGAACAAGTTTGACACATATTAGATGATCACTGAATCTGAAAGGAACAATATTATTCTCCTTCCATTTAGAATTACTGCACTTTGAATAAAAAAAAAAAAGCCTCATAAGGCGCTCTGTATTTTATGTGGATTCCTGTTCAAATCTTCAATAACAAAACCAGGAGCATTTATTTTAGTATCTTTAGTATCCTACCATGTCTGTTCCTTCATTGTTGCCATGATAAGCCTCTAAAAAATGCTTATACGATGATGCCGTAGACATAATGTCAAATCACTTCGGCCTTTTTGTTACAAATATCCAGCCAATCCTACAACAGCTGGCTATTTCTATTTTTTCTCCATTGTAATTACACATTCTTTGCTGGCATTTCTTTATAGAAACCTTTTTTTTTTTAAAGTAAAAGTGCAATTCATCTTCAGAAACCACAGCGATGAAGCTACGGTCACTGACCTAACGTGTTCTCATACTCCTTCTTGATGGCAGAGAGAATGGGTTGGTAGGTTTTAAACTCCTTGATGAAACAACCGAAGATATCACGGTGGACCTGCGGCCAAAACAGATGAGATGATTATGTAGCATAACAAAATGAGGCCTGTGACGTTGATACACATGTAGAGTATATGTTATATTATTATATCAGTACCTGTAGCTTTAGTTCCTGGTACTTTGGCTCTTGGGCGCTGACAGAATGGAGCTCCTTGTTCAAATAACTTTCCATGAACATCAGCAGTCGGGGTTTTCTGTCTGCGCCTGCATAAATGTGACTGCTTTCTGTGAAGCACAACTAACAGAACACACACACACAGGTTTGTGCAGCTAGTTTGGTCACATTTATTCTGCCATCCGAACATAAGCTTTTAACCCAGCTACAATTCAGCTACAAAGGTCACTGTTAATACAAGAAAAGATCCCCAAAAGCTAACAAAAAGTAGAATTTATACACCACAAAAACACAATATTTGCTGATTAAAGTGACCATACTTTCAGTAAAAATACCTGGATTATTACACAATATCATGTATTTGGTTTGCTCACCTTCCTCGCTGCAGGTGCAGGGTCAGTCACAACACCACTAACACCACTTCCTCCCTCTCGCTCTCCCTCTGACGTGCGCTCATTCTGATCACTGTGGTCAAACGTGAGTCTGAAAGAAACGTGAAACGTATTTTTTTATATATTTTTTACCAAAAAACTGAAAAAAATAACAACAAATTATTATTTATTGATTAAGATGCAAAACGACAGTTATTTACTTGCCCTCCAAAACGGAAAAAAAATTAATAGTGGTTGAGTAGCTAACCGTTTATTTGCCAAATAAATAACATATATATTATAATAATATATATATAGATATGTATATCTATATATATAGATATACATATATATCTATATATATATACATACATACATAGATATATTCTTCTTTTCCTTCGTTTGTTTTACAAATTTTAATTTGTTTGTGTTGAGGCGTTAGCTACTATCTTATTGGCAGCTAATACCAATTAACAATCTAAACTTTGCTTTTTAACCAGCTAGTTATACTAACCACTGAACTACGTGTGCTAATACAACATAGTAATTACTTCATCGTTGCTCACCTTTGATTCTGTGGCGGCGCTAATGGCGGAAACTTAATATGTTTGTGTGGTGACATGTTTGGAAAGTCTTAGCATCACAGCTCATAGCATTGTAGAGGGGTTCCCATGGTAACGAGGAGGGTGACCGGCAGGACCCAACATAGTAGACCGCGCCGCGCCTAACTATTTTTCAGCTAAAACTTTGTTCTTAGTCTAAATAGAGAATATAAACATCTCCTAAACACGACAAGGTTAAATTATTATTATTTGTATTATTTACCTTAGTATTAGCCATTAACTCTGTCCGGTCCCGGTAACAAACTCTACGATAATTAAACAAGTAACTTACTTTAGAAATATCACAGGAATCTACAGCTGCCAAATACACATGGAAGTCCTGGAAAAAGGAAATGTGAAAAACAACATTTGACTAACAGGCACATTTTACAAACATCGCACTTGATGTTGTTCTGAAATCAATGGGAACATTCATTCTGTCACAGTAGCTAGCCAATATATGTACGCACAACTTTTTTCTCATACATGTGACACGCATGGACAGAGTGAGTGTGAAATAATTTAATGTATTTCTATCAATGTAACCGCTGAAATACTACACATTTCCTCGATTCGTTTCTCAGTGAAAGCCCTGAACCAGGGTCACCGCAGGGGAGCTGTGTAGTCTTTCCCAGGGACCTGAGCATGACGCGGGCGCGCCGCGGAACTCCATTACCCACAGTGCAGCGCGGCAGCCTTACAGTCTGCTGCCGCTGCTGCTTATCCGGGGATGTCACACCAGTGTTGCTGCTGCTGGTGCTATTTTCTCCCCTCAGTCCCTCTCACTCTCAGCCCACAGCTCCAGCGGAGTGACACGGGGCTTTCGGACACAAAGAACGGAACATTAAGTCGCGAAAGGCGAAGAATATGGCAGAGCTCGGAGCGGGAAGTCTGCCTTTAGGGGATCCTGCTTTTAACTACCAGGAGCACGAGCTCAACGAGCGGCTGAAGCGGCTCTATCCGGCTGTTAACGAGGAAGAGACCCCTTTACCCCGATCCTGGAGCCCCAAGGATAAATACAGCTACATCGGGCTGTCACAGAACAACCTGCGGGTCCACTATAAAGGTCAGAGGGCTGGGTCACTCCCGATGGGTCTGAATATGTTGACACAACAACAGCACAGTCAAATCTGTCACTGTGTTGTTGCGAAGGGGGGGTCGCACACACACTCACACTGTATGCGATTATGATGACTGTGTGTGTATGTGTGTGTAGTCCTGGTAGATCTAGTTTGAGCTGCTTCTCCTCTCCTATAACCTTGCTTTGTTTTACAAATGAGCAAACGAGCGCCCCAAAATCCTCGGGTGTCCGTGAACTCGCTGACCCGCACAGTTGAAGTCCACCTCCAACAACACGGCTCCCTTTTGTTTGTTTACCGTTTATGACGTTATTTGTTTGTGGTAAACTGACTCCACAGCTGGCCTTCTCCTCAGTTTTGGACTGGAATTGTTTGTGTGTGTGTGGGGAGGTCACTGACAGTTATGACGACGCATTACTGCCACGGGCTTTGCCAGTTAGCTTACTCATGGAATTTAACTAACACGAGTAGGCTAACAGAAGCAAAGCTACCCCGTAGAGCAAACACAGTTGCTACTAGCCGTATGGCTAACGAGCTATTGCTGGCTATGCTAGCTGCTGCTTTTGGCCAGGGTGCTAATGAAAACAGTGATAAGCTTAGCTGGCTACAAAATGGACTCGAGCCAAACTTGTTAGCCGTGTACAACGTATTGTTTTGAGTATTGAGTGAAGTGTTGCAGTTGTTTTTGGTTTTGGGTAAACAGAAAGCGTCAAAATATGATTTAAAATAAAGGGCATTGTTTCACGCGTGAAGTCTTTCATAAATCATATTTTCACCCCCTGAGTAACCGGTTTAACTACATGTAGATGTGTATGTTAAGCCGTTAACACAACAACAGTGTCGGTGTCAGTGAAGCAGAAGGACGAGGCCTCTGCTCTGCGCATTACATTAAGCCAAATGCACCGATCTTGTCATAAATCCGTGTTGTCGGAGCTCTTTTGGCATTTTTTCACAGTAAAGGCAACTTTGCTCATGTGACGGCCGGGGCAGTCAATCGCGGATCGAGAAGACTGTCATTGTGCTCACACGGGCCCTCGCCTGATGGATTATCGTACGTATACAGAGTCTAAATCAAAACAAGGTGACATCTGTGTGAAGTGTTTTTACCCTGCTGTGTTATTTTTCGTCAGGCGACACGTCAGGGCAGCCCCCCTCCCCCTCTCTTCCTTCTCCTCCTCCATCATCATCATCATCATCAGACAGGCCAGTCAGTCTTTCATCATCAGGCTGTGGAGATAACACATCTCACTACAGGGCCACTGTTTAGTTCAGTCGGCTGTTAACATCATCAAAAACACGAGAGTGGAGAAGATTTTGACAGATTTATCTGGCACACACTGGACATGTAGTCATGGTCCTGCTGTTTGTGAATAGCAGAGAGGGGGAAAAAATACCTATTGTTTACTATTATTTGTGCAAATAAAGAAGCTGGCAGATACAACTGATAAAACTTTTATTGTTAATTGAGCGCACAGGTGATCAGATTACAGCCGTCCCCTGCAAGTAGTTACGTTTGTTATAATAGAGGGTTTTCACCAACGTCACGTTCGAGGCAGTAACCCGGATCTGCGGCCATATTGAAGGTAAAATCTGATGGATAAATGTCTGAAACCACAGAAAAGCTCCTCAAAACGCATTATAGATGCAAAGGCATACAGGGAAGGACTTGGTCCGCAGGAAAGCCAGGATATTTGGAAAAGTTATGGTTTATTAGTGGTGCAGATCCATACGAGTTGGCTCCCTTGAGAGTCTTCCGTCTATTGCGTATCCTGATATAGTCAATAACGTCTTTATTCAACCTAACCTTAACTGCATGATATCATGAATACCCAAGGTGTAACGTTAGATTTTTAAGAACAATTAATTACTCACGGGCCACATAAAATGACATGGCGGGCCACATCTGGCCCCCGGGCCTTGAGTTTGACACACGTGGTCTAAGGGATGCAAAGATAACAGTAACTTGTTACAACCAAGTCAAGCTGGGCTATAAGACTGTAAAATAACACATATTTTGCAAAAAAGTGTCACATAAAATTACAATTCTTTATCGACAGAAAACAGAGGAGCATTTCACAAACAAACGTCTTTGTTATATTGAAACTGAAGGAAATGATATCATGCAACATTGATTTATTAAGATCCCCCATTAGCTACTGTAGTAGCTACTCTTCCTGGGCTCTACATACTATTCAACAACAACAATCTAATTAATCTAATTAATTGGAATAACTCTATAATATTAGCTCTTCAATAATAAGAAAACAGGGAGGAAATAAAAATAGAACATGATGTGGCAATATTGTTTTCCTTTTGTTTACTCTCATTTGTGTAAATCAAGACCCTGGCACATTGCCTAATACAACATTATAGATTATTTCATAACCACAACTGATGAGATTGATGGTGTTCATACAGTTGAAGCACAGGTTCCTTTTTATTTAGAGGTCAAACAATGTGTGGGGTTTTCTGTGGCAGATGCTGGTCTTATGAAGAAATGAAGGAAGCTGATAGCAGATAGACGATTTAGTTTAATAATTACAAATGATGCATGTGATTGCTCATTATCGTCAATGACCTTTTACCAACAACAATTACAGTCTGTCTCTCCAGGCTGCATTTGGGTCTCCCCTACAGTGCACTGGTATAATTTAAAAGAAAGTCATGTTAAATGTGTTAAACATGTAAACAAAAAACTAAACATTGTCATATGAACTTTATTTTACATAAATGATTGCTCCACTTAATTGGCCAACCATTTAACTGATGTAACCCAGAGGATTGAGCCAATACAGTATTGTTCCAATACTGGTCAAAATCACTGGATTGGATATTGGACAGATAAAAATGTACAATCCAATAATCCTATATATCACTATGTAGGGACTGTAAAAACGCAATGGAACATTCATGGTTTTAAAGCTCCCATAGAGTTGTCCTATCGCACATATATGTGAGTTATGGAGGTCTACTTGCATACATCCTGTTTTTATGGTCAAAAACATCCGAGTTGCTGTAAATGAGCCGATAGAAATCTCTCCTCACTGAAGCTCTCCTCAGCCGTGCTGTTTCAGACTGAAATCTCACCTCTAGAATACAGACTGTGTTGTGATTGGCCAGCTAATGACAGCTTTCCCAACTGTCTTGTGATTGACCAATACCTGGAAGTGACGTAATTAGCACACCAGCTCTCAGAAGTGCAGCTCCCCCCTCTGGAACGGCGGATGCACTGCTACTCATTATCAAAACATTGTTTTAACAGTGTTTAAAAATAGCTTCTTCACGACTCCCCGCCGCAGTCCCTTTTATGACTTTGACCCGGAGTCAGACCCAGAGTCAGAAGACACTGTCGCTCATGAAACACCTCCACAACGGATGTTATTCTTCTTCTGCGGTTCAATGTACGCAACCGGATGTGCCCGGACTAGTGCCCGGAGCAGGACGATCTGCTGTTCAGGAGAAATGCTGTTTACGTTTTTTTTTTCAGAAATCTCGCTGAGCCCGAGATACAATACAACACTGCGTTATCAGCAGTGGCTGAACTGTTTGTTTTGAACCTTCAGGGCTTCTTAAAGGTACAATATGTAGTATTTATGGGTTTATATAACCCAAATAACCCACTTTTTTATACATATTATGTGCTCCTGCATTGTCTAGTCGCTGTATAATAGTTTTTGTTTCATTTTCGTAGTGTTTCAAAAAGTCATGTTAAATAACATGACCGCGGAGCGCGGTTGAATAGCCACTGTTAGCAGCGAGACGCCATGTTTCTACCGGAGCCTGTAAGGACAAACGCGAGAGAACAAAACAAGCGTCTCTTTACTTGTAGCGGAAGTCCCGCCTCCTCTCTCTCCGCTTCGTCTGCTACGGCCGCGGTAGCTCGCCCTCTCCTTCGCCTCACGAACCTCATCTGCTGACACGGAGAAAGACGACGAGGACGACATTTGACCAGCTGCGGAAACCGTAGCGCTCAGGGAAGGGAGGGGGTGAGCAGAGCAGCAGGTCTTTGTTGTAAATTTCAGCCTCTCCTCTAGATGACACTATAAACTACTTATTTCCCCTTTAAACAAGGTAATGACGCAGATACACACCAAAAAACAGCGTTAATTGGAACTTCCCGCTTTAAAGGTCTAAAAGGACTGTTTCGGACTGATGAAAGTGGTATTGTCCCATACCTAGACGACCCTTATCTCTATTTTCATCCCTGCCTTCCGTCCATAAATAGCTTTATCCATTTGTCACATCTGAGATGCACCATTTGGATGAGCCATGTCGAGCATTAAGGCCGCTGATTACTGTGACACTGGGAGGACGACGTGCTGTAAAGTAGGTCTATTCTGAAGCGTGCTGGATCATTCAGTCTTCTCCGGATTATTCCAGCTCTTGCTTTGTTTCTTCACCCCCTGTGGTTTAGATGCTATTTTGACCAGTGTGCCAATTTTCTCTCTTTAAGGGAACACAGCGTCGACCTACTCTTAATATGCACAGATTAGTAAACCCTAATTAAAATGGGGAGATGCATGAATTAACACTGCAATACAAACATATCGACCTGGTATCCATGAAACCACCAGGGGAGATGATGTTATTTTTCCCCAAATTGTGGATTTCTGGTCAGATTATTTATTAATCAACTTTGACACTATTTTATTATTTCATAGACCTTAATGGTTCATAAATGGGCGGGAAAATAGGTTCAACTACTGGACAAGGACTTGATGCACTGTAGCATTCCATTCATAGTGATGTCGGTGTTGCTAATGAAGTTTTGATTCTCCACCAGGGTGACAAGATTATGTTGGATTAAAAGCATACGCAAGTGTTCCATCATCCATCTTATATTTATTGATCAATTTGATACAGATCTATTTATACACTTGGACAAGGACAGTTGTATGGTTGTCTTATAATGATAAAGGGTTTTTAAAATCACAACATGCCCGTTGCAAACTCCATTTTCTCTCTGTCTATATTCGGTCTCTCTTTTACTGCTTTATATTATTGATCAGCGGATAAATGATGTGGTTCAGATGATGAAGGGAGACGACTGACATTTCACATTCGTGTAGAAAACCAAAAGAGTTTCCATCGGGCGCCGGTTACATGTGTTTGGTGCAAATATTGGATTGGAAATAGTCAAAACTGAGCGCCTGGCTGTATGCACTGGGACCAGTATGGTATCTAAAGCTGTTAAAGCAGTTGTTTGTAGGCAGCATAATGTGATGTCTTTTGTAACAAGAATGTGTTAATCAGTGACATTAAGCTATACATTATCAGTTTCCCCTCATCATCTTTATCTAATTTAAGAAAATCTACTTACAACCATTTGATATTATGTTCCTGAAAAGCTGTTGTGAGAATTATTTGTGCTTCTGCAGCCACAGTGTTTGTATGTGAAGCATTCAGTTCCGTTGTTTTTCTCCTTAAATAAGTGCTCTGTGGTTTACTGCAGCCTTGTGCAACCTTGCACCTAATGCCAAAAACAATAACAGTAATAATAATAATTTTATTTCAAAGGAAATTTGCTCTGTTTTGGTATGGTGTCAGCATCTATATCCAATTCTGTAACCAGATTAGATTAGCAAACTAGCACATATACTGTACATAAGGTATTCAGATTTGATGATTTGTTTCCAAATAGATAGATGGATGTACTTTATTGTTTCCATCATGGTACGGTTCGGTTTGGTACAGTATGGTTTTATACGTTAGAGCCCGTCATTACCTTACCATTTTACTCTGGTACCCCAGGGGAAAGGTGCCAAAGAATGGCACTGTTTCGGTTATTTTGGTACTATTACTTGTGGAAATACCAAAAAAATACATTTTACTGTACCAATACTTTCCACTACGGCTTAAGAAGGAGTTTAGCTACTTCCCTAATCCTATCCTCATCATCCCTTGACCAAAAGTGTGTGCGACATCTGTGGAAGTTTATTCTCGCTGTTTTTAATGTGCTGCTGCTATATAAATAAATATCACTTGACTACAAGATCCCCAAAGTGCTGCTGAGACGTCCAAATTTTCATGTAGGTCACAGCCTGACAAAGTGAACAGAACTACGTCATCGGCACAAAAATATGACACACAATCCTGAGGTCACCAGGGAGGGACTGGACATCCTCCAACACCTTTGGCTTGGACTTAAAATTTTGCCCTTGAAAAAAAAAAAATCACAAACAGAGTCAATGACGAAGAGCAACCTCTGTCTGTCAGTGGAGAACGTTTGACTCAGAGCCAAGGATGAAGACCAAAGCTTCTGGTCCGGTTACACAAGGAACTGCTTGCTCGTTGTGGTCCGTAATCTCAGAGCTGCACCTGTTTTAGGTCCACTTAGGTCCACATCCTTCATAATACAGTTACTTGAGGTTAGGTTCTTACTGCTCATCAAAGTTGTAGAAGTAGTGGATTAAGTTTGGTCCTTTAGCTTCTCACATTGTGGGGGTCGCCTCAGCTGATGATCCGTATGTGATTTGGCAGAGATTTGCTAGATGCCCTTACCGATGCAACCTCCCATCTATCAGGGCTTGGTCAAGGTCCTAAATTGGCATTAGGAGGGTTCGATTAAAGGGATACTTCACAGATTTCAATGTGGATTTGTATTGCTAGAATAGCAGTAGTATTTTTTAGAAAATGGGCTTCCCTCCCTCAGTTTTTCCCTGACTTGTAAAAAAATCTGTTTTCCCTTATCCAAATGAGCCCTACTGTGAGTCAAATGATGCGTTTTGCATCACAGTAGGGCACATTTTGAAATATTTTGATAATCGATTAATCGGTTTGAGAGTTTGTAAGGGATTGTGATTTTTTTTTTTTTTTTAGCTTAAATGTGAATATTTTCTGGGTTCTTTCCTCCATATAAGAAAGAAATCATTAAAAGTGAATTATTTGAGAATATCATCCTTTTTCTGTCGTTAGTTGCGGACCTAATCTGTCGATGTTGGAGTACATAATCTCTCTCAGTGAAGTCAGTAGATGTTTTAACTCAGTACTCGGTGTCATCGCATTTATACAACATTCCTTTCCCTTTTTAAACCACACGTGCCATTTTGAAAAGCAGAGGTGTGAATATAAAAGGCCCCGTTTTTCGGTGCAGACATTTTGATTTGTCATAGTAGGTGCTGCTGCATGGATCGTGGCTGTATTCCATTGAGCTGCATTTTCAGGGTGTTGGTGTTTGTGCTGTCACTCATATCTCACTGGGACACTTGTTCTGAGCTTTTCATGTTATCGTCAACATCTGTGCTTTCCCTGCTAAGACATGTGAAAATGTGTTCTGAGATAGAGAGAGGGAAAAAAAGGCCTGTGACATAATGATCATGTAATCATGTCTGTGTGCTATTTAAATGTTCCTGTAAGAGTTTGACTGTGTGACACACAACACCAGCCTCCTGAAACTGAAGCCATGTAAAACACAGGCTACTATTGCAGACTTATTATCTTTTCTTGCTTTGATATTTTTGGAGCGAGTCAAAGGCTACGCTGTGTGAGTGTGATGATAGCATTACGTTAACAAAAGGGAGTTAAACGATCCGAATGGTGTTGATTGTGGTGAAATAATGACGCCACTTTTGTCACTGCATTTCCTGCTTTATTCAGTCAGTGGAAATCAATTTAC